>NW_024582386.1:274262-358763 GCF_018398535.1 Haplochromis burtoni
CCCCCCCCCCCACTTCTTTTTCCTTAAAGAAAAGCAAGACCCTGAGACTTAACTGTGACACTTGTTCACAGCTGTCTGAGGTTACACTTTGTTTTTTTATGAAGCAATTAATTTATTCATTGGGCCCTTTCAAAATTGTCCCACAGCCCTTTAAATGTAGCTCCATGGCATTTCAGCGTTAAGCAGAAAATGCTTAAAAGCCACTGTAAAGACTTTAAGAAGCAATTTCAAGTTGATATCTTGAGTTTTTATTTGTATCTTAAATGCCCAACTTCTTGGCCACGACACGGTGGAAAAGTTTCACAGTCGTTTCCCTTCAACTCAAAACTGTGTGGACCGTTTGAGGGGGAAAAAAGTAAAATAATACAACTTGTGAAACTTTTAAGGTTTAGTTTGCATTTGCCGCAGCAGTCTGACACACGGCTGATTCTGAAACTTCAAATATTGAGCATTTGTTTGGACTTCTTCAGCAGAAAAGCCGTTCCTTCATGCACGAGCGATTGGCAGCATCGTAAGTCACACGTATTCTGTAAGATGTGGGATTATGACAGATTATTTTTACTTTGGGGGGAAAAAAAGTACATTAATGTGATTTAATCAGCTTCATGGGTAACATTTTCTAGCAGTGCTTTCACATCTGCTTTCCAATGCATGCATGCATAACATTGGTGTTTTTTTTAACAGTTCCACAAATTCCAGTATGCGCAATCAAGTTTGTCTTCTGCTCTTTATTATTGTGAAAAAGTCTGAATGGGACGATTCAGTTAGTTTTATCACAGCACATAAATAAACTTGGATGAAGTGATTTTTATCAGAAAAGAAATTCTACTTTAAATCTTTTTTAAAGATGAAGGTAACATTTTTATGCCATATTGTGTCACTATATCTTTTTTGCTTTAGATCCGCTACACTTCAGCTTTGGGTATAGTCGCTGCAGACAGTCCAACCCCCCCCCTCACCAAAAAAGAAAAACAAAAAACGTGTTCCTATAACCGAAGACATCGTGCATGTAATGAGTCCCTGTCAAACTTTTTATAACTTCAACCAATGTTCTGTAAAATTAGTTAAAACACTTTATCCGCCGATGTGTCAATCCAGCTCCGTAACGTTAAAACATTTTCCGCTCTCCAGACACTGGATATTATTGTATCATACAGCTTTGTTCATAGCCGCTATTAAATGTCAAAACAGTTGAGAACTTCCTAAAGAGAACCCCCCCTGCTTGTAAAACTCATTCCCGTGTGTGTGTGAGACAGAGCGGGAGACAGCGCAGCACTTTTTCCTGTGCGTCTGTATGTGCTGTGGAGACAGCCGTGGCTTCGCTCATATGGCTGCAATATGTGAAGTCTCTCTGTGGTGGAACTCGCAACAGAGAAAGTTTGTAGAGACGGGGAGAGAGAGGGAGAGAGAGAGAGCACACATGGAGCGAGGGAAGTCAGAAATGTCCTGTTCAACTAGCTGGAATGTATCTCCTGTGTTTTATTGATGGTTTGATGTTCTGTAAGACATGAGGAACAACTGTAGTGATTTTGTGGGCTGCCATGCATTTGTCTTTGGTCGTTTCAAAGCGGTGCCGCATTACATGGGGGGAAAAAAGGCCAGTGCGAAATGGAGTGTAAAGGGAGACTTTAACTTAGAGCAAGTGGGTTTTTTTGAAGTAGTGATTAAACTGGTAGACGTGTGATTGATTTTGTTGATCCAGGGAAGCTGTACAAACCTGACGCGGCTGTGAATTTTCCAAAGTAAAATCGACAATCTTGCCTACCCTAAAAAACGTTAACAGGATTGATGCAAGTTTGTAAAACTTTCAGCGAAGCCCCCGCTGTTTCTCCTCTACAGTAAAAGCTTTTCGGGGGGAAGTAAAGTATGTTTGCCTAACGCTGAGGTCTAACACTACTAAAGGGAATGCAGTGTAATAATTTGACCTCTAATCCGTTGTTGCTGTCTCTCTCCTTCTGGTCCGGACTGATGTGCGTCCTTTCTCCGAGCTTTTGCGGCATTTTGTTAAACTGTACATCATAACTAACAAAGAGCTGATTGTAGTAATTTGTAATTGTAATTGTAGTTTTGTTTTAATATTGAATAGTTTAAAAAATAGATGTTGACCTGTTGACCACTACGAATCAGTCTGTGAGAACACTTTTTCTTTCACTTTTTGCAAAGTTTAAAAAAATAAGGAAACTCTTTCTTAAATACTTTATGGCAAATGTTGAACTACTCCCAACACTCACTGTTTCCAATAGCAGGAAAAGATAGCATCTATTAGAGATTCAGTCGTTATTCATCTCGAGCCTGCCTGCAGTTCATTTAAAGGAAACATCCATTTGTCACTGATAGTTTACTTAAAGAAAAACAAGGCTTTCTGTAAGGCTTCTGGCTCTTTGGCTCAGAGTTCTCTAGCTAGCACATTTTTTTTGTTTTGTTTTTTTTATTAACAAGTCTTCTGTTTTGCTCATATCCTCAGGACACAATTGTTTTTAAATTATTTTACTCTGTGTGCATATTTTGGGTCTATTATTGCTTATATTCAGTGCTTGCAGCATTGGTTATACAGGGATTTGAGCTTATTCTCTCGTTGCATTTACTGGAAGTCAGTCTGGAAAAGAGTGTCTGCTAAATGCCCAAAATGTCATCCCCACTCTGTCTGTGGTTACTGCAGTCTTGTTTAGGCTTGACTTTGTCTCTAATGTCTTTGGTCTATTTTAGACTTTTAAGTCTGTCTTTTTAGACCGCCTGCTTCAGATAACGAGCACATGGTCTTGGTTTAGGGTGAAATGATTCTTTTTTCTCTCTTAGTATTTAGATTTATTTGGGGGTGGGGCAGAGGGGGGATACAAATCCTAAATATGGGGCATTTTTGCCCTCCTTTGATCTAAGATAATAAAAATCCTTCTGCCACGTTACTGTAAAGACTGATGAAGTGGTGGGGCAGAGGATTAAGACGTGTACCCGCCGAAAGTAGTGACAAAGCAGCAGTACAGCCCTGTGGTTATAAAGGCTTTCCTGTTTCCAAAAGACGCGTAACTTTTAAACTCACCGACACCATGCGAATTCCCGTGCATCACTTAAATGTCTCAACTGTGCCGTAGACAGCAGTTGTTCTAAATCTGTCTTTCCCATGATCAGACTTTAATTACGAAACCCATCTTTGGCTTGTTAGTTGTGTCAGGGCAGTTGGTAAATGAAACCTACAGGTTGAGTGAGTGGTGAGCCCTGCCTGCTTTGACTCAGCAGTATCACACTGATGCCTCCCATACACCCGTGCGTTCAGATATCAATCACATTTCATTTGAGCGTCAAAGTTGTGCAAAACGCTGTGGAACATTTGATCCAACCCTTTGATAAATGAAGTTCTAAACAAGTTCCAAGTTAAAAAAACAAAGAGCTCACATGCTGCTCTATAAAATATGTACATCAAGTATGGAACATTGTTAATTTTATTCCACAAAAGTTGTTGAACATTTCAGATGTTGGAGAGATTTGACCTTATGCTTTACTCATACAGACAGTCATTGTGTGGCTTGAAAATGCTGCCTCGACTTCTATCTTTTCTCGAGGTTTACAGCAGGCGCTCCCATTGGTTTGAAGAAAAAAAAAGTTGACAGCCATATGTAGCCTATAAACAGCTGTCAGTGATGCTCTGGAGAATAAGTAAAGAGCCTGGAAGTCTGATCAGGTTTACTTGAATGAAAAAGACCTTAATGTGTTTTAAATCTTGGTCCCTCAAAGACCTTTGATAACTCTGCAAAACAAGATAGGAGCAAAATGTCTTTTATTGGGACTTGCATATTCCATCAAGCTATGTACACTCTTGTGTTAAAAGTTAATATGGTAGATTTTTGTAGTTTCCTTGAGAAAGCAACCAAATAGTTTCACATGTGAAAGTTGCATAAAAGTCCAGAAAGGGTGAAAGGTGACAATTACCTGTTGCAATCAACAAAGAATAAAAGTTGTAATTGCAGTGAATCATCAGTGAGATGTCCCTTGCAAAACCAGTTTCTCCTTGGCTCTTACTGTAGTGGCTCTACGATACTTGCTGCTGTCATTGCATTTCATTTACATTCGTCATTTTCTTTTGCTAACTTGATTTATTAGCGCGCAATGTGAAAAAGCAACCCGGGCCGATTTGACATAGGGTCAAGAGCGAGACGATCCATCACAGGAAACATGCAGGTTGAGGCGTTTGTAGGTGTTTTTAGGTTTATCTCATTGTATGCACATATTAGAGGACACATTATGTAAAGCTTTGCTGCTAGTCTGTATCTTGACACTAACAGAGAGATCAGGAAGAGAAGATACGGTCTAATCACTTAAAATGTGGAAACTCACATGCTTCACGTAAAGTAGTGCATTTCTATAAAATCCTTAATTTCTGTATAAAAATGTAAAGTTAAGTATACCTCAAACAGTCACCATTGTATAAGGGACAGAATGTATGTGTATAAGTAGAGACATCCATACTGTAATACACTGATTTAAATGTAAACATCAATTTAATTTCAAAAAGTAAGTACATGTTGTCTGCATTTAGACTTACTTTGCTGGATGATTTTGATCGTTGCAAACTTCAGTTGCAAACATCACAAATACAACATTACGAGTGCGTTTCTTTACTGTTTTTCTTAACGGTCTTAAGTAACGAGCATGGCCCCGTCTGTAATTTCTTGCCGTTTTCACACAGCACCCAGCAGGCAGACAGCGAAAATTAACTATGGAAATTGTGACAGTGGCATAAGTGGCAGGAATCTGAATGTGATTTATGTTGTAAGCTTCTTTGTGTTGAAGCTGAAGCGGCTGTGCAACACGCAGATGGAGGGTACTGCACCATTTTTCTCAAGTACTGTATGCGTAATTCAGTGAGACTTTTCTCAAGTAGAAGAAGTGTCTTTTTTTTTTAAATCAAGGAAGCTGCTTGGAAATGAGTTATCTTGCTCCGAAGGGAGGAAAGATTGATTGTGAATGAGAAAGTCATTCTATATATTTTTTCATGGCTGTAAATAAGAACAAAATCACCTGTTTTGTAGTAAGAAATTGTAAGATCAAGCTTTTTCCAGTGTTCAGGGTTGGAGATTTGCTTTCTGTTAACAAGTTCTAAAGTGGGCGGCACATTTGTGTTACAATAACTGTATTTCATGTCTCATCAGTTTTTAGTTTAGTACAATCTGGGCTAATTCGACAGATAATTTTCTGCGTGATAACTACAGTATTTTTGATGTGGTTGTTGACTGTTTACTGTTCACTATATAGTTTTAATATGGCATCCGTTCCTGCAGCATATCTTTGCACATCTTCGCATGCTTGGCCTGCAGTATCAATAAACATTCATCTCCAGACAGTTCAGCGTTGTTGATAGATAGCTATCAGTTATTGTAGGAGCCCACTGGCGCTTATCTTCTCCTCTTGAGGTCAGATCTATGTCATTCGCTGCATGGCTATGATTGAATTGACTCACTGATTGTTTATTTCTACACTGAAGGTTAACTGTCTGCTCTGTCAACAGTCAAATCAAGAACCTGCACAACATGTACGCAGAGCTTAGATTTCTTAGCTCTTGAAGTGCCTCTTTCTGTTTCATTATCTCCAAATCTCTGCCTCCTATTTTTACTGTAATGCAAGACAAGAAGGACTGTTAGTGTCATGTGTGCCCAATCATCCTGTAATCACTGTCAAAACACTTAATTTACTTGCTTGAAGATTGCGTTTAACTTTCACTTCAGCTGACATTTGTTTGCTCTTGTGCGCTCTCTCATTCGCAATCGTGATTCTTTTGAGGTTTGATGAGGCACACTTTTCTGTGGCAGCGTTTGACGCTCGATCCAGTGCTTGTCTTGCAGTCATACAACAGTACTGCTGCCTAATGCCTGTTTATTTTATGGATGGGTGTAATTGTATGTGTGATATACTCTTAAGCTCTCATTGCATTGACATATGCTTACAGTTTCAAGTCTGTCCAATATAAAAATTGCCATTTTGTTATACGTGAATCTGTAGTTTCTCTTCTGTGATTATCTGCAGCCAAGCAGTTTGTTTACCTTGAAAGTGTTTGCATGTCCTTGTTACTACTATAGACCTGCTGAGGAACAAACTTTACTTTTACTGTCTTAAAACTATCGGCTTGTCTCTCTCCCCTCTGCTCTCTGCACACACACACACACACACACACACACACACACACACACACACACACACACACACACACACACATGTGCGTACAGCCCCATTAGTATTGTAGTCTGGGATCAGACTAAAACATCTGGTGGCTGAGTAACTTTTCAAAGTAGTCTTTGTCCTCACTCTGGTGCATGTATGCGTGTGTCTCTCACTGTGCGCTTTTCTCTGTGTGGTTGTGTGTTAGAAGGGGCAGACTTTTTATGGCGTCCCGTCAAATTAAAACTATGATTTAAGCGACTAACATTGTTTTTTTCATTAAAGCACATAGCCACACGTTGCTTCTCCTGATTTATTTTTTCTCGTTCTTTTCTTCTGCCTGTGGCCGTGTGGACTATTTAGTCTGTAGAAAATAAAGATGAGGGAATATGGATTAGGAGTTGAACTGTAATTCTGCTGTAACTGTATTTCATAAAGGGCCAGTCTAGCCTGGCCTGATGTGTTATTTTATTCATGTATCCCTGGCTGGTTGCCCTATAACAGAAGGCAGCAAGAAGCACAGGGAGATATGACACCCTTTCAACTTGCTTCTGGTCTGGCTTGACATTTCTGAAAGAAGCAGAAAAATGAAGTTAGACATAGCTAACTGCCTCACCTGTTCTCTGCAGGATGGTGCTGGGCTTGGTTTTTGATATTGTAAAGTAATTGTGCGATAGCAGCTTTGGGCTTTAGAGGGTACACCCCTGCAGACAGTTAGAGCAGATGCCCTCAGGGCTTCTCTTCAAGCCACATAAACGTTGAAAAGGCAGGGACTAATCTTCTCTCCCAGCAGTGAAGAGTGCTTAATCAGCACATTTGAAGGTGTTGTAGCTTGTTCTGGTACAAGGACTTTTTAAATGTATGAAATTTAATGCAGTAAATTGTTTGAGTTAAAATGAAACACTTGACTTTGGGCACCAAGCCACAACCTTTTGGCTGAGGTACTCCCTCCCTCCATTTGGAATTGTATATCTGTGGGGTAGCAGGGTTGTCTTGTGGCTGTTTGACAATGTTGAATGGTTAATGGTTAGATATAGCCATTGAACATGCTTTGTGGTTAATGGCTTTAAATGATGTGATCTAAGAATAATATTGTTTTAAAGGGATTTTGCATTTCGGGCTGATGTAAAATTGGGTATCGTGTATCATGCAATAGGGATTGGTACCAGCTATTACTATTTTGGATAGTAATGGAATGGATAGTTAGCACTCTTTATTGATACCAAAATTCTAAAATTCTAAAAATGTAACAGTATTTTTTTTTGACTGTAAGTACCATAGTCAATGTAAGTACTGAATAGAATTTTGAAAAAAATGTATAAAAATACTAATGAATACTAAATTTAGCTATTTAGCTATTAGCAATTGCCTGATAACAACATTAGCCATCTGCTAATTTATTATTAATGTAGCTTCTGGTGGCAGTGGCTAATTATTAAAATGATGAAATTCTGAGCTAGGTAACAAGTGTTATCACTCCTGCCTGTCTGTAATGTGGACAGACAGTATTCATTTAACAGGATAACGCAACTATTCATAATTCAGTAGGCCGAAGATGAGAAAAGTCTACTAGCAGCTAAACAGGAACGCGGTAGCTGAACTTAGCAATTGCATTTGGTAAGTTAGCAACAGAAATATGGTGCCGAGTCACCAGAAGTGTAGAAAATAAACAGGGAATTAGATGAATAAATTTGCAGTACTGCACAAGTATTGTTTTAAAAATTTTTTTTTAAAATGTATACCTATAAATTGGCTGTAAATATAAAAAACTTGAAACAGTTCAGTGACTTTCTATAACACAGTTTTCATCGTTTCCGTCGAACAAACAACAACTAAAAAAATGAAACCCCCCCCAGCAAAATGAAATAACCTTAGTGCCTGCAGTTTCACTATTAAATTATACTGTTACCTTGAGTGCAGAAAAAATTCAGTAAAAGTTATTGTGAATGCAAATAGCAAGTCGTATTGTTAAAGAAGAAAAAGGTTATCAGTTTAATTAACGTCACCTAATGATGAACCTGTGCTCAAATGCAAGATTATTGCGTTTACTGTGGAAGTAACCTAAGTGGATTGTTTTCTCAGGGCTCACCTTTGGGTCCCAAACAAGTATTTGAAATGCAAAGAGAATTTATTACATGTCAGCATGTTTCTCCTTATGGATAAATGGTATTTGTGATGGTCAGCATAAGCATATATGTCTGTATCTGCAACATTCCTGTACTCCCCTTTCAAAGATCTGATATTTTTCATTGGCAGCTTTTTCTTTTTCTTTGTTTCTTTAAAAAAAGGCTTGTCATTGATAAGCTGTGTGTAATAGTGTGTTTTTGAAGTATCTGCAGTGTGTTTGAAGAAGTGGATGCACGGATAGATGGATGATGGAGGGAGGGAGGTGGTTCTTTTTTGAAATGGAAATTAAGGGGGCACACATCTGGGGGTCTTTGAGACTTTTGTGAAGGGAGACGAAGAGGTGGGTGTCAGAGGCCCACAGTCAGAAGTGTGTGGATATATGTGTGGATGCAGCAAGTGGGGGGTTGGTGTGATAAAGAATGGACAGAGAAAGGGATAGTTTCTCATTTTTTGTGGTAGGAAAGAGTTTATAAGGAAAATAGGATAGCGAGGGTGTCTGCCTGTCTGTGTTGGACAGTGGTTTGGTCCTCATAGAATGATGGATGGATGAATGGACACACTGATGGTGAAAGGAAAGGAAATAAAAGGAGGCTGCGATGGACATTAATAGAGAAGGAGATGAAGCTCAATATGTACAGCAACAATAGAATAGAGATAGAATAAGAAGAGAAATGGAAAGGAGGAAAGAAGGATGAACAACAGAAAGATAGATGGGGACTGTTTTGCATAGGCAGGAGGAGGAAGGGGGGAAAGTGGGGCGAGAAAGGGGGCAAAAGATCACTTACTGTGGTTGAAAACTTTACGGCTGACAGTTAAATTTTCTTCAGGCCAATGTGTGTGAGTTGCGGTGGGTGGAAAAGCACAGTGGGGGGCATGGCGTTTGTTCTGAAACATGGCTTTTGGGCTTTTTAGTGCTTCACACACAAGTTGTCCTCTCCCTTTTCTTTACAGGCTGATTTCATCTAGCTGTGAGAATCTCTCTCTCCTCCACTCTCTCTTTCGTTCTTTTTCGCCCCTCCCTTTTGCTCTTTTAGAAAAGTCAGTGAGTCAGTGAAATGATCAGATTCCCATGTGCCACATAAAAAAAAAATGTCAGTTTAATGCGTGAACTACCTTCTTTGGGAGGAGGTTTACAAAATCAGGATGAATGTTGGGCGATGAGAGATTTGTAATCTCTTCAAGTGGCCACTCCCTTCGCTGCTATGTATTCTTTCAGTTAACACCTGTGTAAAACTTGCTCTTTCTGATACTTGATATCCATTTGATGTGTCAGATTACCCAACACCCCAGTTTTTTTGTCTGTTCTACATTATGATAAAGATTTTTTTTTTTTAAAATAGTAAAAATGTACCTTATCTTTAGAGGTACGTAAATCAGCTTAAATACTGAAGCCATGTTATAAAGGTTAACATAAAACAAAGTTCTCTTGATTTGTTTCCTAAATATATTCTTGTTGCAGTCGAGTGGATTTACACCGTGGACTGACAACTTCACTTAAAATATAAGATGATAAAGCAAGGAGTTACAGAGATTTAAAATGTCCCTTCTGAATAACACTTAGGAAGGAGGCAACTGTGACAGTGTCTGATTTACAGATTATTATGGAGGAGATAGAGAAAGCAAAGAGAATTGAGAACACCAGCATGAGGACTAGGAGGTGATAGAACAGCAGAGAGAAGTTAGGAGCATTGCAATGATGTTTAAACTCATTAGAGATCATCTTTGAAGATGTGTCGAATATCGGCACCACAGGAAAGTACAGCCATTTGTGCACTGAGAAAATCCTTTTGAATAGTTTCTGTTAAATGATGAGAAAAGTTTGCCTGTTGTACATGAACCTCCCTGCTGTACTAGTTAGTGCTGGTTTGGGTTACCTGTTTGGTGTCACACCTGTTGTGGTTAAAATAATCTGTCTGTAGCATTTTTCATGCTTTAAAACAGATGGTAACATAACTTAATAATGTCATCATAAATGTTGTCTTTTATAGTCTGTTAGAGCTCAGTCTAGAAAACAGTCAGCAACCCACGGTTGACAGGGAAAATTGTATACTCCCGGTGTTGGCTCCTGGAAGTTGGGGTGATGTGTGATGCCAAAAACCTCCTTGGGATTGCTTTGGTTGCTAGCAGATAGCTGTCATTTGCAAATTTTCATCCAAGAACCTGCCAAAGATTGGTGAAACTTGAAAAAGTGTGACGCTAACGGAAAATGTTTGCCTTTGAAAGTGCCTTGCCATTTGCGGGTGAGTTTCAAAAGGCACAGATTTTACTTTGAAGGCAAACGGTCTCCATTTCCATTTTGTGTTGCACTTTTCACAGTGGCACCATTGTTCCTAGACTAGTTAGCAACTGTTTGCAGACATGTCAGGATTTTTCACACAAACTACCGCCACTGTGACAATATGCGAGTGGCTAAAGTAATCCCAAGCAGGTTTTTGTGTAGCACTGCGTACCACTCTGTGACCTGTTTCAAGTAGCGACTGTCAACAACCGCTTGCTAACCTTTGAGATATACATCTTTTTCCCTTGCAACACATTGTTGCCAGAGGGCTGCCAACCGTCCTGTAGGCCTGTGTGATTTTCTTTGTCAAGGGTGGAATTTTCTGTGACAATTATAGCAATGATATATTTGTGCTATGTCCTGAGTGTCTATGTCAGTGCCAATCTTCTGCTCCACCATAGCGCCACCAGTAAGAGGCACTAGCTAATATTATATCGGAAAGCCCATTAATCTTGCTGTCAGCATAAACAAGTAATACAGGCTTCAAAACAAACTCCATATAAGGTAAAAGAAAATTATAATTTTTTTCAACTTTGTGATCAAGAGCATTGGCAAGGAAGGGATGGGGCTTAGCCAGCTTAGCCAATTTATGCCTTAGAGAACACTCAAAATAAAGTCAGTTTTAAACAGTGAAGTCTGTTTGTTCAAACTGGAATTTTACCAAAATTTGGGGAAAACTAGGAACCTTTGCTTTGGGGATCAATACAGAATTTATAGCTTGTGTCAGCTAATGCTAGCTTGCTTTTAATATATTTGAGCAGTCATGCACATTAACAGAACTGGTCTGATTGCTGATTTGGCTTATAGGTTTGTATTTGTCATTGTCCTTTAGACCGATTCCATCTCTAACACATTGCACGACCAGGGACAACTGCAGTTTTTCAGTGATAACAACAGTTTACTAGAGTTTATGCAGATAACTTTAATGTGACTAAATTGATAACGACCAGCTGACTTGATTAATGCGTTGTGAGGAAAAGATGGTTAAAAGGGGGGCACTCTTATTAGTATGTTTAAAATTTTTACCAAGTGCTTTTTAAATGTGGTTTGCTGAATCTGAATTCTTAACCTCAGCTATGTAAGGCGATGATATGACTCTAAGGCAGTACGTCACTTTTTCTATCTCTTTGCAAATGAACACTGCATCACTGAAAATGTAACCTTGCTGCAGTCTAAGAAAATGAAAGATGCTTTGGCCTTCAGTGGAGATCAGTTTTTGCACCCTCATACACGCATGATATCAAAGGCACTAGTAATATCTTTCATTGAGACACTGAAAAAAAGATTCATTAAAGATGTTTTTGCTGCAGTGAAAATTATCCCGTATGAAAAATTACAGCAAGCCATTATGAGAAGTTGATTATACTTGTTTTTGAGATTTGATTAAAGCCCTTTTTTTTCTTTTAATTGAGCACAGCCCTGGATTGACATCACTGACAGTCTTCCAGTCTTGCTTCCCGATACTGCTCAATGGAGAAACGCTGCTTCACTTGGCCAGCTTGTAGATAGAAGGGCTCTGGAAAGGAATATAATGTCAACATTGTGGGTTGAAAATGTTCCGTTGTGTGTACGTGTGTGCGTCTTAAGTTTGTCCAGACATTTCTCCCGGCCACTTGCAGGAAACGTCCGATTCTCCAGCAGTGGAAATATTGTGTGTGTGTGTGTGTGTGGTTGTCTTTGTGTGCATGTGTGTGTATTCCTGAGAGACAGAGTGTTGAATAGCGAATGTGGCGCAGTGCGTGCATGATCTAGTGTATTTGTCTGTTTCAGTTTGTGGATGTGAGTGTGTATGACTGATGTAATGTTTGAGCCTACCCAGACAGACAAACCAAACCAAGGCACACACACACAAACACAAGCATGCATGGGTGTGTGCGTGTACTTAAAATCATCAGATATGTCTGGCAGACTTCGGCAGGCTCGTGGAATGCATGTGTGTAATGCGTGTGCGTTTCTGGCAGAGCTGTAGTTTGTTTTCCGTATTTTGGGGGAAAAGACAGCTAGGCAAGAGTCAACAATCAACTTGTTGATTTATGCAGCTACTAGTTCCTTCCATTACGCCTACAACTACCACTGAAGCAGAGTTTGTTCTCCATTATTTTTGATGTATGAGAGTCTTAGCTGTGGAGAGCAAGGTTAGAATCAACAGTCCCCTGTTGATTTATGCATCTCCCGGTTTCCTGCTACTATCGTACATCAAGGCGGGACATTAGCACCGTCCACGAGGCCAATGTGGATACTCATTTGACTGTGGTTGGTAAGTTTGTCTCCTCTACCAGCCTCAACTGCAGTTAACTAGTAATTAGTTGGGCTTTCTCTTTTCTTGTTTTCTAAGATGTAGCAGATTAATTTGCTCAGCAGTTTCAAAACCACTTGTAACACTATGTAGTAAAGTATAGTTTTCTTTATATTAATAGTGTTACTGGTGGCAACAGTGATGCTGTTTTAGACTAATTTCCAAACCCCACAGGAAGAAGTGGACTAATATCAGTCCTACAACTGTTTATTTATCCACTCAGGGGGAACCTATGTATCACAGGAAAGCTGTGCTATGTCAGCAACTTGCACGTGCATATGTGTCAGAGAAAAGTCTAAAAGCTGTGGGTGTTGCATACAGTAATGAATAGGTAAGCCACTCCCTCAGCTTTAACCTCAGCAGCTGAAAGATCTGGTTGATCAAGGTCACTTAGTGGTGTGATTCACAAGAGAGCAGAAGCACTGGCACAGTGTGTTTGCTCGCTTGACGTGCAGACGGTCAGATCAATGCAAAATGTAGAGCAGAAGTTTTAATTGTGTTCTTTGGTGTGGTTGAACATGTGCATGCTTGATAGGATGATGTTCCTATCTATCTGTCTATTAACTAGCTATTAACTATCTGTCTATCTATTAACTATTATTTTAGTTACTTTTCTTGATTTGTTAGTCAATCCACCTAAATATTCAATTCACTGTGGAAAAAAAAATCAATTCTCAGATTAGTGAAGGGGGAACCAAGGAATTGGAACGTTTGAATGGTCACACACTCCGGTGATCAGCTTATCAGATAATTGACTTTTTCAGCTCTGCTTTTATTTAACAGTGTGAATTTTAGTGATCTGTTAGGAACATGGAAATATTCTTTTTGTTACCTTAGACGTAGTCATCAGAACATTGTTTTTGTCATGCATGCCAACACAAAAGTGTCTGGCTGTATTTTACCTGATCTTAATGGAGTTCATTTTTTGTTCCATCAGGACCTTATGGTTAAGGTTATTTGATGTTCTCCATAGGCCAATCATTGTCTCGTCACTGTACGAGATTGTCTGCACTTTGTATGATCTGCTGTGTTGGGGCATTGACTGCTTTGATTAACACTTGCTTCGTCTCTTCTCCTAATATTAATTTAATTTACGATTTTGGAAGAAGACAACTTTCTTTGATTGACAAGCTGTTTGCAATCACTAAACAAATTATTATGAGAATCTCAAGAGTAGTTTAATAGTTTCCTTTGTTTACCTGACAGTAAAATTGGAAAGCTCCACATCCAGCTTTATGGTTTTGCACCTGCTACTCAGTACGTTTTATGCCGCGAATAGAACAGCAAAGCTCTGCGTGCAGCTCTTGCTGCTTTTGCACTGCTTTTTTGGTATGATCTGCAGGGAACCGGCCGGAGAGCACTGAATCATAGTAAACCTCATTTGCATACAGTGCCTGCTTGTACATCGTTGATGCTTAAACCAAACAGGGGGACGATAATTCCATGACATCTGAAAAGACTGATAACTACCTGTCAGCACAGTTTGTCTGTATTGATCCAAGATAACGATTTTACTAGTACATAGAAAGATCTTTAGTTAGTGTATTTAAAATCCTAACAGCAAAAATGACCACAATAATCCATTTAAGCTGGAACGGTTGAGTTGAGCTGAATATCAAACAATGTACTCTCTGTGCTCTAATTGGTGAAACATGGAGCATAACTCTGCCTACATAAGATCTGAAAAGGCAACAAGACACATCAAAACGGCCCTTCAAAGACAATTATTTTCCTTGGGACAGCAGAGGAAAAAAAATTGCCGAAAGATGAGGAAGAAACGAGTGTAATTAGTTTGACCACCATGTCATTTGAGCCGGCATTAGCAATAACAAATCAGAAAACAATAAAAGATGAGGACAAAGATAAATTGAGGGTCTTGTGTTTCGTGACAAAAATGATTGCAAATGAACTCGAGTGCTATGTTTGTCGTCGTGGATTTACACTAAGTCTGTGCGTCTGTTGGAGGCAGTGAGAGCATGTAACGCGTGTGTGCGTCTGTTTGCATGTGTGTGCGTGCTTCGGAGCGAGTGGAGAGCTGGCGAGTGGGCATGTGTGTGTAATCATGTACGTCAGGCCGTCATGAATGGTGTGTTTGAGACAGAGCGGAGTGTGGAGTTCCTTAGGCTGGACCAAATTGGAAACAGAAAAACAAACATTGCCTAGGAACCCCCGCTTTCCACCTCCCCCCATCCCCCCCTCGTCTGCTGGCTAGTGGCGCAGTCCAACCTGTCTGGGACAATGTAACAGTCTATGGCCGGACTGGACCACACGCATTCACAAAGTGTGTGTGTATGGGGGGGTGGGGGGCTGCGGGAGTGAGCGCAGAAGGGATGGGGGGGCTGTGGCGGTGGTTGGGAGGTGGGGGGTATCTCAGCCACAATGACAGTTGGAAAAACAGTCAGAAGAAACACATTAATGTGACAGCGAGCTCAGTGATGAATTGATGGGAGAGAGACATGGAACGGACAGAGGGAGAAAAACGTGAAGTTGATGGACGTGAGCTTGGGAAATGGAAGTTATACTAGAAAAAGAGATGAATGAATGCAAGAAAACAAGAAAAGTCATAGTGGAAGTTAAAAAAAATGAAAGGAAGAAAAAGAAACAGAGAATACAGAGAAAAACACCAAAGAAGCAAAAAACAGTGATTGAGAAAATGAGTAAGCAGGGGCTGACTGAGTCAGAGTTCCACAGGAAAAAAATATTTAAAGCTATACTCACTCTTAAGATAAAGAAAACTTTTCTTTCCTCTTTTCTTTTCCTTTTGTGAGAACTGCTAATGAATAAGTTGATTCTTAGATTTCTCTTTTTCTGCTTTGAAAAGAACATTCGTCCTCTCCGTTATAACGCTGTTATTACATGATGTGGTCGATCATGTAATAACCGGAAGCATGTCTGCTTGATGTGATACTGGAGTTCTCACCTTCTTTTTTTGTTTGTTTGTTGTGTTCTTTGTTTGTTTGTTTTTGTTTGTTTTTTTTGTGGTGTAGACACTTTCATAAGGTTACCTATGGACAACTTTTTTCCAAGTGCCTACCTGGAAATTATCGTGTTTTTTTCTGAGAAGTTTGTTTTTAATCCTGAAAAACAGCACTGTTTTAAGATGGGAGGGTCTTTAAAATGACTCATAATTTCAGTAATGACTCATAATGTTCTTGGCTTTTATTGCCAGCAATTTTTTTTTCTTGCGAAACAGCAGATATCCATTTTCAGATAATGATAGCCTCCAGTTCTGGTGTGCTAACTTTCTATCTATAGCCCAAACAAAGTTAGAACTGTCTGTGGAAGTGGTCAAGACCGCTGAACAGGTATTGAATCTTTATCCACCGTTGATGCAGGCACCTACAGATACATGCACACACCAGCCAGACTGGAGGAAAACGGTTTATTATAAATACAGACTAACATTTTGATTTGCGGGACGAGGTAGAGAGAGCCGAGATGGATGGAAAGAAGGAGACAGGGTGGCAGAGTGAGAATGAAAAAAAAAAAGAGAGCGGGAGAGGAGTGTTACTGACACAGAGGGTGGGGTTATTTTTGTGGTTGGGGCAACAAAAGGGGGAACTGAGAACTAGAGTGTAACTTGTAACAGTTAGAATTACAGAATGAAGAAAAATAGACTCGTCAGCGGGCACAGCCGCTGGAAATCCAATATGTGATCATTTATTTTATTGATTCCTGGAAGTTATTCATCAATGACGGCCTTGTTGTGATTCATTAAGCAATCACAATTGAAAGTGAGCAAATCATACTTGAAGAAGAAGACAGCGAGATGCTGGGTTCTGCTGTTAATTATATCCTTGGGATATTATTAGTGACCCTTTTTTTCCCCCAGTAGTTTTGCGCCTGCACAGTTTTTTCTCATTATTTACCTGACTGTTAATGTCCGGGCTGGTTGTTGTGCTTCACGTCCTTCTGTGGTACAAAGAAAATATAATTTGACATGAAAAAGCAAAAAAGCAAAGAGTTTACAGTTGTCAAACACAGACATGTTTGTTAATTGTAGATTTTGGTTGAAAATTGAACTTTTTTTTCTTAGTTCACGGAAAGCTGACGATGCTTTCAATGTGAAAGAATCACATTTATTATTATTATTATTTTATTTTTTAAATTGTACTGTAAATTACCCGTGGCCCCGACTTTAAAAAGACCTCAAAACTGACTTCACATGTGAAAGGCATTGTCAGCTGTCACATATGGGAAAAGAAAAGAAAAAAACCCTCAAACCGGCCGGGGTCTGAGCAGGGCACTGAATGTTTTCTTGGCTATTGTGCACCTTTGATCAACCATTTTAATGTAGACGTCTAAAGTCCAGGCAAAATTGTTTCCCGTAAACGTAAAGTATGGAAAAAATGTCTGAAATCTGGCTCCAATAGGTTTCATTAACTTCTGCAGCATGTGCCCATTTCTAACAGTATTTGTCTTTCTGTCTTTTTGCAGGTTGTTAAGATGATAGTGGACTCTGACAACCATGACTGAGGACCTTAACCAGAATTGAATTACGAAAAAACAAAACAAAAAATAAAGGACCGGACAGCAAACGTGACAGCTTGCATAACAGCTCTTACGCAGAACACACACTTGATCAAACTCAAAGCTGTAATGGCCAGCTGTTAAGCGTACGAGGGGGGGGGGGGCAGCAGCCGTGGACTAAAAGTAGCTGATGCGACTTACAGTTGAAGACCTTCCCAAGCAAAAGTCAAAGAAGCCGAAGAATTTCAGCGCGGATGCTCACGGACCTGCGAGGAGTTGTGTGGACCTGATTAAGAAATGGAAGGATACTAGCTCTGGTCTGACACCTGGTTTCTGCTTTCCATTACGCTGTGGAGTACAGAAGGCCAGTAGCCGAACTGCGCTGCTGGACGGACCGCTGCGGCGTAGGGTTAAATCGAGCCATTTCATCAGAACCGATGCCAAAGCCAGGAGCCAGCCATGATGTTTATATAACCCGATGATCAGCAGAGGTAGGACATATATGTTTTCACTTTCAATCCCTCAATAGGAAAGTGAACAACTTTAAACTTAACGTTTTTACTGCTGATATTCAGGATTCTGCTGCTTTCTGTCCTACATGTTCTGACAAAACTACCGTGAATATTTACAAAGTCAGTTTATCAAGTGTAACATTTAATAATTAAATGTATATTATACACTTTTTAATTAGACACTAATCTTTAATACAATATTAATACAAATGTTAATGGGATTTATTTTTACATTAAATTAAAGTGCTAATAATTGTTTATGAATTATTTTTCATTAGAAATAAAACAATAATTCACTTTTTTCTGCAGCATCAGCGTTCATTCCTTGAAAAAAAAAATTAATATACTTTTTCTGCAGTAACTCAGCGTGTTTT
The DNA here is from genome assembly GCF_018398535.1 of Haplochromis burtoni. NCBI lineage: Eukaryota > Metazoa > Chordata > Actinopteri > Cichliformes > Cichlidae > Haplochromis > Haplochromis burtoni. The sequence continues at coordinate 292,467 of NW_024582386.1, forward strand.
TGTGGTGTGCGTGTGCACAGCAAGTCTTGCTTTAAACTATGAAAGCAAACAATTTCACGAGAAATAAAAAAATAAAAGCTTTAACAGGCATCCGTCGTTCTCAGAGCTCGGCCAGTTTGTGGGTCTGATGTAACCACCTCAAGCCAAAGCGGGTACAGGGGGGTAGTTTACTAAGCGACTGCAGATAAAATGGCGTACACGCAGAACAACGAAGTATTATGAAAAACTGCTCTTAGTCATCACTTGTGGAGGAAGTGACTGTGCACGTTGCCTTGAATCGCTCCTCCATACGCTGTGGTGTTTAATGTTTGCCTGGTGGCACCCAGTGAGGGTGGAAAACTGTTTAAATATTGCTCGAATACTGCGCTGTTTCAAATGATTCCTATGCAGAAATAAAAGTTAAAAGATTGTTTTTGCCATCAAGCAGTGGAGCAGTTTACTCATAGCGAAACGTTACCTGCTCTTCCAGTAAGCATCTGCTGCATTCTGGTTCAGTAGACCTCATTAGCAGAGCTCATTAGTTCCTCACACTTTGTAAAGTTTAGAGGGAGCAACTTGATCTACTGTTTGATTGGTTTGCTTCCAAAATATGCAATTGTTACCAGGGATGTCTGTTAACAAGAGGTTTCTGACACAGCTGCTTTAATTTCGCTCTTCAGATCCCATAAATACGCTTTCAAACGTCGACTCCAGCACCACCACAGCAAAATACTAGCAATGTCGATTAGTACCAGTGATCTCCAAGGCTTTACAGAAGCCCACATGCTACATAGAGACCGTTAATGGTGAGCCTGCAATTAGGGGATGGTAACATATGAATAAGAGTGCCTGTTCAATTAAATGCTGAGTTTTGTACAACACCAAAACATGATCTGTTTGTTCAGATATCAGAGTGTTTGAACTGAAAAGGTTACTTTTTCCTTTTGCTATGTGCATTCATGGATCCTAGAACGTAATGGCACTGCACAGGTTATTGTACTGCAGGAAGTACATATATTTACAGCTGAGGTTATTATGTAAGCATGTGCAAAAAGCTGCAGTGGTTTGTGGTGTAGCATACATTATAATTATAGCAGTGCTGTATTCTTTTATTTCGGTTTAAATACCGTATGTGCCGAACTGTCTGCCTTTATCCAAACGCTCGCAAATCAAGAAATATTTTTCACATACGGTACATACAACCATATTGTTGAATTATGCCATGTAAATAGAGAATTATTCTCGTCTAGATGTGTGTGTATATATGTATATATGTGGGCGTGTACATTTGTATGCATTGTGACGCTAACATACGGTAATTTAACCGCACTGTATTTTGCCTTATCGGGGCTTTTGTGTTACTAACAAGCTGCAAGAACTGACACGCTTTAAATTTCTGAATTTATTTATTTCCATTTTTCACCAGCCATCAGCTGTGCTGAGCACACACAAAGACACACAAACAAAGGTGCACAAACAGCTGCTGTGTATTCTCCTTTACCTGTGTCACAACGCACGCTGAAGCTCTCGACGTCTGCTTCCTTTCTCTTTCTCTCACACACTCTCGTGCTCTTTCTGCTGTCTCAACAGTTTTTATTGGGAACTGTTTCAACCGTTCAAAACTCTCCAGAACAAGTTTTCTTATACATTGAGTTATGTAAGATAAGTTGATTTTTTAGGAAGTGTATGAATCCTCTTTATTTGTATAGCTCAGTATATGAGTACTAGCAGCTTTGTTGAAATCTCTTTAAAGTGAACTCCAAGCAGCCTGGAAGGCTAAAAAATGCAGGTCTTTTTTGGTGAAATGACCCTTTAACTTTAAATGCACGATTATTGCAGAGTGTCTTTGAGACTGTCTCTGTACTTTTGGTGCATCTTTATGAATATCTTTCTACGTAGCTATTTTGCATGCACCATAGTGAATGATAATGGATATGCAAATTTGCGTATGTCCTTTTGCACAGTGTGCGAGCATCTGTGTGTGTGTTAGCATGTTTTTCATTATGCGGTGCGGTGGCTTTGCTTGGTGATGTTATTCAGCAGGGCGGATTACTTTGAGCTGCTTGATGCTTTTAGCTGTGGTCATGTGTGTGTGTGTGTCTATTCAATTGTGTGTATGCATGTGCATGATTGCATGCCTTCAAATGTGTATATACAAATGTTCTCATAGATGCAGTGGTGTGCGTGCATGTTGGGTTATCTCCTAGTCTTTGATATGTTAGTCACATGTGCCAGGTTTTTTTTTTTTTTTTTCTTGAGGCTTTAAAAAAACTGAGCAATGTTGAGTAGAGTTAGAGCCATTTGAATTTGATCCTGCACGCAACACGCAGCGCAGCGTGCACATATAAAGACTTTTTTTTTTGTTTCTGTGACATAGTAGCCCACAAAAGAGTTTCGCTCCTCTGAGGTGGTGATTCCTGATGTGTTCCTTCCCCATTGTCTGTCAGCAGATCTTTCTCTCTCTTTTTGCGTCACCCTCTTACTGTCTGTGTGTGTCGGCCTCAAACAGCAAAAGTCAGAGCAGAGCCTGGTTTAGAAAACGTTTGAACATCCGCGTGTAAACTACCTGTTGACTGTTGCCAAAATGGGTCAGAAGGTAGCTCAGTGTGTGTGATGATCTCATCTTCTCGCAGCTTTACAGCGCGCTCTGCCGCTGTTAGTTTTCCACACACATACACACACATATGCGCGTTTTTTTTTCCTTTTCAGTGTTTCCGTGTGCGTATGTGTGTGTAGGACGTCGAGACATACCCATTCATCAATAAGTAGAGAGGGCATTAAACCTTTATCTTCTCGCAAAGACGTACATGGACAAACTCATGCACACAAGTCTTTTTCTTTGTCCCTGACATCCCAACTAACAATTCATTCTAATAGATTCCAATTAAGACTTATTATTTAGCCAGGCAAAGATTAATAAAGGAGGTGTCACCAGGTGCCATTGCTATTAATGGCTTAATTTGTCAGTTTGTTAATGATCGACTACTTTAAAGGACACCGAATCAATCAAAGATCAGGGTGACAGATGCGTGTTAATTCTTTGCATAAGTCTGTTTTATCTCAATTATGGTCTGTTTTGCATGCGTGCAGTAACTCTGTTTGTAACTACATTGAGAAAGCAGACCTGATTGCATTGTCACACTGAATAATTATCTTTTTATGGTGCAGCTGTTTTGACCTGTTTATTCTGAGTTTGCTTTCTAAGCAATCAAAGTACAAGGCAGGACATAGTTGGTCAATAATAGTTGCTGTTTAGGAATTGATTGCATTGTCTGTAATATATTGATAAAACTCGACCAACAGTGTACTGTATATTGGCTGTTAGTTTATAAATGTAGCATTTGGTTTACAAAAAATTCTCCAATGGCTCTTAAGATGGTTCATTAGCTTATGTAACTGTGCCCAGAGCTGTCCATACTACCGCATTGCAGCCCATATGCCAGCAGGCTTGCAACCCCCAAATCTAGGCATATTATGCCTAGATTTGGGGTAGGCCTATAAGCCTGGTTAACATTTGGATCGAGATGGCATATCGTATATCTTACGACATAAACTGATGCTGGAACAAGTTGAAGGCTTGAAGAAATGTTATCATTAATGCAGGCACGCATGGCACAGTTCATGTTTGTTTCTCCTCGTATCCAAATTGTTTGGAGGGTCAGATTCACACAGCAAAACCTGACTAGCATTCGGTGCTTGGTGCGCTCATTTTCCAAAGCCTTTCTAGGAGGAAAAAAATTTGATTAATCAGATTAAGAACGGTAACTAGGCAAAGCTGAGGCAGTGGACCCAACCTAGTTTTCAAAGCTTGTACCAATTCATCTTCCTCTCAGTCTGCTTCTGTGTTTGTTGGAGAGACTGAGTTGAAATCCATTAATCAGATTTTGTTAGCAACTGACTACATAGCCAGAAGTAGATCAGACCCCAACCAACAGTTGTGTGTGTGTGTGTGTGTGTGTGTGAGAGAGAGAGAGTTGTGCTATCTCAACTGAAGCACTTCCAAGTAACTGTTGCATACACGTAAGATGTTAGTGCGCATGTAAAAGATAAAAGATTCAGTTAAAATGTACAATTGATTCTTTTTATATCCAACCAAGTGTGTGATTAGATGAGACTCCCGTACAGTTAATTTATGCTGATTCGAAAACTGGTTAAATTGGACTCAGACATACAAACAGACTTGCCTTAGTGTGGTAAATGGAGTTTTTGCTAATCACTAACATGCTACTTAGTATTTATCAAAAGGTTCCCTCCAGTTTCTCTATATATTTATGTGTGGATTCACAATACTTACCTACACATTTACTCCTTTAAGGATGTTTGCATGTGTGTGTCATACTTCTTTGTGTGCATATAAGTTACATGTACGCTTTGGTCTGGGTGTGCACAGATGTGAGTGCATGTTTTTTTGTTGGGTTTGCCTAAAACTTGTGCTGGATCCAAGTGAACAAGTGTTAACAAGCTCTGTGCAGACTGTATTTATTTAATCCATATGCTGGTGAACTATACAGCTGCGTGCTGCCCCAGTATGTCTGGAAGGAAAAATCTCTTTGCAGTTGCAGCCTTGACGGAGTTGCAGAAAGTTTGAAGTCAGCTTGAATGAAGTTTCTCCCCCAAAATACTGCATACTGTCATTTTTTTCTGTAATCAAATGTTGCTGATATTCAGTTTTTTCCACCCATGTATTAGTCGTAGGAATGCTGTGTCTTTACTGGCATCGCTTGTAAATGTTTTATCACCACAGTGCTCTGTAGCAGCTTTGACCCACTCATTTATATAACATGACATCGTATTGGAAGTTTGGACAAAATTAACGACCACACTAGTTTTTTTAATACGGAGTTGATTTTGTGAATTACATCAAATTTTCAACTGTTGACAGACTCTGTAGAGAGTCCACTGATGAGGAACAACAAAGGGGAAGACAGAAGCTCAGGCTGCTGCTGATAGTACTCCTGCCAGGCCGGCAGCACCAGAACCCTTACCCAGGACGATAAAGACAGAGTTGCTGGGAGCTGACAGGCCAGTTGCTGGTGGTGATGCTAAAACTAGCAGCCAGCACAGCCATCCAAAGGAGCCAGGGTGCCTGGCAGCAGCAGAACAAGTTGCCAGAACAATAAAAACAGAGTAGCTGGGGGCTGACAGATAGTTCCAAACGGTAGTTTTTTCAGGTGCTCACTGAAGCCAAATGCAACCCAGACAGTCACCACGATGCAATGAGTTTCACAGCACACGGCTGTGTTTGTTTGACTGGAATGCCAGTGCAAGTGGTGAGGGACTGCTCGCTGTTGTGTGGAACAATGCAGGAGCAAAATTGTCATTAAAGATAAACTGACTAAAGCCACTTTCAACCTCAAATCCTTTTTTTTAATACTAGCTTGATGGCATCTGAGCATGATGCTTTGTGACTAAGAAAGCACCCCAGACACCTTTTTATGTTCTGATAACATTAATGTGTCATTTACAACAAAAGTCTGTGTGACAAAATTACAACTGTGCAGTGGCTCTCACTTGTCCCCCCCCCCAAAAAAAGTGGACAATGTCAAGTAAGATTAAGTGAGATTAAGACATTTGTCCATGATGCATTATCTCGTTTCCTTAATCCAGAAGACAGAGTGCTCTCATGAAGGATGTATAGCATCGGCAACAGCAGCTGTCAATCACTGCAGAGCACACAGACTGATGCACACGCATAGTCCTTACTCATAGTGACAATGCTAGAGAGAACTAGACGTGTAAAGGTGTGGTTTAAATCAGCTGCAGGAACTTTTCAGGAACTTTTATGGGTCTAACATGACATTTCTAAAAACATTACAACGTGGGGTATCCTAGATTTGCTAGTTTATGTCGAGCAGTGCGTTGTTGATTATTACTTATGCAAGACATACTTGCCTTATGCTTAAACAGCCTCTGCCTTGCTTTAGTTTTGGTGTCTTTGGGGGTGGCCTTTTAAGTATTTTCATGCAAAATCTCTTGTTTTTTTTTGACAAAGTAGGTTTGACATTGGTTCTGTTCAGCTGAAAACACAAAGCTGTTAATAGCAGTTAATGGTATTACTTAGCAATAAACAATCACAGGATAAAATAGCAAATGACTAAGAATGAAAATAATTGTGACAGTAATGTTTGTAACCCTAACTTTTACATTATGGAAACGTTTCTTTATTATGTGCAGTTTCTTCCCCATTAGTATGAAAGGAAGTTTCCCTCTGAGTGAGATGACTCAGTGCTCTCTTTCTCGGCATCGCGCATTACAGAAGTCACTTTTTTCAGTCTTAACAAATCAATGCTGAGAAAGTGGAGCTGAAAAATTGGGCATTCTTGTCTCCAGCTGCTTTGAGTCCATCGGATACATTTGACTGCAATAACAAACACTGTTAAATTTGACTCTGAAATGAAAGATGAAAAGTGCCAAATTTAAAGAATAATGGAGAACCTGCTGCGTCTTTGATTACACGAGAGAAAAAGGGAACTAGAGAGACTGGCAGAAAAGTGGATTTACCGACTGTGAGAGAAAACAAAACTGTGACCTAGAGGATATGTGGGAAGATTTTTTAAGTAGAGTAAGCTAATGGAAACGGTAAGCAAGACTTACTGAAACAGAAAGAAAGCTACGAGGATACGCAACTGAATACATCATAATTACAACTTTTTTTAAAATAAAGATTTCAAGGCTTCACTGTCAGGTTTTTATAGTAAAATAAAAATAAAAACAAGTAAAATATCAGCCTTTTTATTAGCTTGTATAATTGGTCGAGCTCCATCCTGGTGTACTAAGGAGATCCAGCTTTTCGGAGAGATCTGCCCCAGCTCCTTAACCGAGCAGATTTACAACCACCGCTGTTGGAATATTAAGCTGAATACCTACGTTTGGAGTGAGGAAAATAACTAACCTCTCTAATGGATAAGTGCCCTAGAATGCCTAATGCTAAGCCCCGGTGTGTGTGTGAGTGTGTGTATGTGTGTGTGCGTGCGTGTGTGTGGTAATCGCCATAGCAGGTTCTTGCCATTAGTGCACTGCTGAACAAGGCAGCAATTCATTCAGCAGATTTAACTGTCTGGTGTGTGCATGTGTATGTGTGTGTGTTTGAAAGAGAGAGAGCGAGAGGGAAAATCTATGAGCCTGTGTGTGTGTGTGTGTGTGGTAGGTTTCTAAGTGTAGAATGTGTGTTGTTTTTAGAGAATTGTTTCCGTGCGCCTGTCTGCACCATATGGTCCAATGTGGAAAAAAGGCCCCTTTAGGGGTCTGTGCGTATGGGAATATGTATGGGAGTGTGCATGTGTGTATGTGAGCGAGAGAGAGATAGAGGGAGAGCGAGCGAGGGTGTGTGTGTTTGTGCACATGAACGTGTGTACAACGGTCTGGTCTGCCCAGAGTGAAGCTGTAAAAACAAAAACGTCTTGAGAAAAGAGAAAAAAAGAAGTCTACATAGGAGCAGTGATGTCAACTACTACCCCTTTTCCTCCGACTCACACACACATACATGCGTATTCACTGCACTTCCTTTTTCGTCTCTCATAAATTACAACATTTGCCTTTTTTTTCCTCTTTCGCATTAGCTATATTAGAAATGATCAAAACGAATGTGTTTTTTTTCTTCTTAACTCTAATGATCGCTTTCTATTTTTCTCCAATTATTACTTTCTTTTCAGCAATTGTGTTTAGCCGCTCTCATGGGGGATAGAGCTGAGGGGGAGGGTTATTGTTTTCTCAAATTGGTGAAAATAATCACTTAAATTTTTTCTCCAGTAATCACTTTCTTCTCTCCTCTTGTTTTTCATTTATCCTTTTTTTTGTTTTTCGTTTGCCGTTTATTTTGTCTAATTGCCGTAAACCTCGAGGCTGTGGTAATGACTTCTGAGGTTAACGAGCTTCTGCTAACAATCACTCACTCGCTTGCGCAGCCACACACTTGTGTAACCAAACACAAACTCTCAAGCAAGCACAATAAGTACATTTAGATCACATATATATGTGAAAATGGACTTGTTCCTGCTTGTTCCTTCGAGGATTCGCACACTGAAGCCTCATCTGCAGCAGCCTTTCACAAAATGTGCAAGCTTTGATATTATGGTAAAGAAACATGTCATGTTTGATTCATGAAGTTCTTTACAGCTTCGGTTCGAGTGTTGGATCCAAAGTTACAGTGAATTTGTAAGCAAAAAGGCCAATCAGTCTAAAGGGCCATGTTTCAATAAATAATTTGTGTTGGGTTTTTGTCAGATGTGTTGAGAAATGCTCATATATCACTGTCTCTAAGTAGAAAAGTTAAATAGAAATTAAAGAGAAACTCCCAACGTTTCTGATGTGAAGCTGTTTGTAGAATTTGTTTGCTATCTGAAGGTGTCTGTTGTTATTGCTTTTCTCACTCACATGAAAGATGCCAACATGCCTGCAAACACTCGCCAACTATTCACCAAGTGGTAGTGGACTGGTTCTCATCTAACGCACACAAAGCACTTTATAGAACATGCCTCATTCACTTATGTGTATAAGCACTTTTCCTTATGCTGAAGAGCTCTCTATTCAACATTCATAGTCCGAGGAACACATCAGAGAGCAACTTGGGGTTCACCATCTTGCCCAAGATGTAGACTACAAAGGCTGTTGAAATGTAACTATGGGCAACCACAGCAATCTACTAGCAACCAAAGCAAACCGTATACCTCTTCATTTCTGTATACTAATTTTATCTAGCGATGGCCAGCAACCTCTACTGACCACTCACCAACCAGCTGCGGAAACGAAAATTTTCCCTGTTGACGATGGTTGCTAGAGAGCCACCGACCCGTCTCGAGACCTGTGTGACTCACTCAAAATTAGGTCACTATTAAGTCTCATAGCTTAAAATTTTGATTGACGGCATAAAACGATAGTTTCCCCTCTCTGATGAGTGAAACTGCTGAGGTTAATTGGTCTTTATGTGGCTTTTCAGTCATTATGTCATTGCAGTAGTTTCTAAAAATGTCTATAAAATAATCAAAGAGTTGTCTTAAATTACGTTTTGGATATTTTTTTAAGCGTTTGATGCATTAAGCCTATACAGAAACCTCCTCTGTAAAAGATACGTGCCTATACTCCTGTTTGCCCGGACACTCCAGCGTGGCTTCTGTACTATTTTACCTATGAATATGGTGCCTTGAATTGAACAGGCTACACAGGTGCTAATGCATCCTGGTCAGTTTTTCAAAACTTCCTTCACTTTCAGCAGCAGATTAAACAGTTTGGATGCTTTGAGATGTGAAATTCCACCAAGTCTTCTTGATGACTGGAATCCAACTTGAGTCTCAACTGCAGTCTGCTAGTTCTCCCGGTGTGAACTCTGCTTTAATCTTCCTTTCTCTCTCTTTCTTGCTCTCTCTGGTATCTTGATATGGTCTGTGTTCTGCAGTGACTTCTAAACATTTACATTTCTGCTTTTAAGTGCTGTTTATATATGGCTCTTATCTGCTATCATGCACACAACACACACACAGACACACATTCAGACAGGGACAGACACTGAATCAAATCTTTAGTCGTCCTGACAGCAACACTGTTGCTATGTCCATAATAGGACAGGAGGAGAGAGAAAGAGGAAGGCAGTAAGAGAAAAGAGTGCCACATAGACAGAAAGAGGGGGAGGCAGATAATTTGCCACCAGAGTGTTTTGTGGTGAGGTGAGGCGTGGAACTGGTGACTTTAGCTCACAGGCTTTTTTGTGATACTCCAGTGATCCCCAGTAGTGAAATCGTCTCTTTTCATCTCCCCCTGTAGATTGCAACCTCCGCTACAGAACAGCACCCCTGGGACTGGTAGGCATTTGGTGTCTTGCTCAAGGACACTTTAGCAGGTTGGATTTTCACAGTCACGAGGGAGATAACTTAGCCTTCTGGTTGAAGGATGCTTTACTCTTGAGTCACTCTGCCACCCTTCCCCGCTACCCTTGGCTTGTATGCTTGAACGCTGCCCTATCTTGATAAACTCTTGACAAATTTCCAGCATGGAAAAAAACACCTTTGGGACCAGTGGCTCCACCCTGTGCTGCACTCAGCAGGGACGGATTGAAAAGGACTGCACGCTGTTACTGCACAGCTTAGAATTTTAAAGCAGGAATTCTCAAAATTTCAGAAAACCAAATGGATAGATATGATAAAAAGGTTTTAAAAAATTTGAATTATTATGCTTTTCTCTAATTCCCGGCTTAACGGTGGAAGCTTATATTAAAGGTAGCCAAGGTTTCAAATAATGAGTTTAGCATATGTGCAAGGAGCCCCTCGGGTTTCACACTGCTCTAAATGAAAGGATGCAGACAGTTTTTTTTCTACTCTTGCCTCTGTATGAAGTCAAAGACAGTGGATATCCCTGATATGGTCAACTCAGCACACATCTCTGCCTACTAGCACAGAAGCTTGACATGCCTGCTTCTGTCTATGATGGTAGAATAACGAATAGAAACAGAGCTAAGACCTCAGTCACACACGCTGGTCAATGACCCTGTCACTAGGAAACATTGTGTATTTCCCGACCAGTTGGCAAGTTTTTGCTGTTTAGCAAATTGCCATTGGCGTGGAAGATACTCACTTGTCTGCAAACAGTTCTTAACTAACCACTGAAAGGCAGTGAAACATGAAAAAGTGTGTAAGTTGTGCCATTTCGCTTCCAGTTTGCATCTTTTAAGCTTTCAATACTGTTAGCGAGCAGTTAATGAGTGTTTGCAGACAAGTTGGCATCTTCCTTACAAACGTCTAGCAACAGCAGCACCCTACAGCATTGTTTACTTCTTTGCAACAAATTTTACCAACAGTAAGAATCCTCTTAAAACCACACACAACTACTCAGGGAAATAGTAATTTTTTTTCCTAGCAGCTAGTTTTTTGCCAGTTTATATAGTACAATCTAGTCATATAGTCTATAGGTCTGTTTTCCCGAGGCCTAAAACAGCTTTGCATTTCAGGATTATTTTGATCTGACAATCATACAAAGCTACTCTTAAAACAAAAGGAAATGAGCACAGTGTAAGCACTTTAAACAGTTTTGATTGATAATATTCCAAGTCAGAGTTATTTGACATTTAGAAGACAGAACATTGCACAAGTTTGCAAAGACCAGATTTATTCTGCTGTTCTTTGTTGGAATTCCTACATTGGGAACCATTGTTTTAAAGTTTTCAGTTTCTAACATAACTTGAAGTAGGTCAAAGAGTACATGCCAGTTTCTGAAGCATAGCTCACAGCTGATCCTGATCCCCCAACCCCTCCCATTAAACTCAGACAAGAGAAAGGACAATTTTATTACAGGGATCAGTTGAGTATCACATCACACAAGACTCCTTTTCATGTGATCATCTAGTGACACACTGTCACATGGCTAGAAATTGACAGCGTAGTTTTTTTGGTGTTTTTTTTAAGTCTTTTTTTTTTTGGGAGGATAGTTGAATTATTGCTTCAGGGAGATGTGCCATGAATCGCGGGATGATAAGGAAAGGCTTGCGGAGAAGGAGAGGGAGTGATCGAAAGCCTCGTTAGATAGGAATAATGTAATGCACACATAGAGCTGGTGAGAGAGGGAGAAAGAGAGGGGGAGAGGAAATGACACATAGGTGGAAAGAATCTTATCCCTGCTTCTGTCTCAAGCTGGCTTTCTTTTCTTGCACACACACACACACACAAACGCGCCATAATTGAACACTAATTGAACACATCTTATCTGCGTATCTGTCCAAAGAGGTTCAGAGTAAATGGTTGTGTGTGTGTGTGTGTGTGTGTTTGCACATGTGCATGTGCAGTCTGATTCTTATCAAACTGTTTTACTCAGAGCTGCTTTTAAGGCAATGAATTCACATTTCATCTTCTTTCTGGTTCCCTGTCTCTTCCTTTTCAGGCTGTCTTTCTAAAGCTCTCTTTCTCAGTCTCCCTACCTTTTTTTTCTAACGTCAGTTGGTCTTCTCATCTGAAGGTCATCTTACAAAATACAAGTTGATTAGTAATAGGAGGTGCAAGGATCTGATGTCAGAGACCTTCAGATCAGCTGCCAAACAGCCTTGTAATTTATTTTTTGGGTTAATCAACCCCAGAGGATAAACAATTGTGAATGGCAAAGCATTTTCAGCGATTTCAGTTTTGCATGCCTTCACTTTTTTAAGTCCTTGCCAGACTTGTGGTTTGTTATGTTTGACTCATGCGTAACTGGGACGAAATGGCGCAAGTACAAATATTAAATGCTGACAACAGGTAATATTGAGAGCAAGTTAGCTAAAAGGTGCAGATAGAGGGTAACCGATAGCTGTTCGGCTTGCCAATTTCCCTGATACTACCAATGTGTATTTGATAATTTTATACCTGTTGTGTTGCTCCAGGTCTATGGGACAGTCTTTAACATCGGGAGAACAGCTTAGGCTGCCAATTGTAGTAAAAATTGAACATATTAAAAAATAAAAGGAAGAGATTTTCAGCAGCACACCAAGGGTACGCCATTTTTTTAAATGCCATTCATCATAGATCAGAGAGATTAGAGAGGAGAACAAAAAGAGACGAACAGAAGGGAAGGCAGAGGGAGGGGCTGGGTATAAAATAAGAGATGAAAGGATTTAGGGTGTAGTATCAGCTAGATAGGTTTAGGCGCTGAACTCTTCGCTTGGTGCGCGTCCATGCTTGTATTTGTGTGTATGCATGTGGAATTTTTTAGGGGTGTACCAGCAGTTAGATGGGTGTGAGAACTAAACATTACATACCTGTGCTCTTATTACTGATCCACCCGAATCTCTTGTAAATCTCTGACCTATTTAAGGTGTCCTAATCTAGTTGAGAACACACGACCTCAACACACACACACGAAAGAGGCTGATAAGTTCTGGCAGAACAGGTAGGATAGGGTGTGTTAAGCTCTTCTTTTTCAAATGTGATCATGTCATTAGTTTGAGGCCATGCGAGCTGATAGCTAAACCGCGTTGGAATCACGCCCTCAGAAAACAGTCCTCCCTTGTTGAATTCTGACAGTGTTTTGTAATCACGGGTAGAGTTTGCTCAATGCTGTCGGTGACAAAATATGCCTTCTTGGAGTTTGGGTATTGTAGCTGACAGCCATTGCATACTGCTGTCTTTTGTAGTCACTTTAATTGACATGCAAAATAAATGCACAGGAATATTGAAAGTTTACCTCGTAGCCTCTCCTTTTTGATGCCAGGTGTCAGAGTGATCAGAGCCCTGTATCTGTTCACAGTGCCAGTTTCTAAATGGCAAACCTATTTTACCCTCAGGTCCAGAATATGACGAAAACCTGCCCTAAGGTCAGAGTGAATTTCCTTAGCAGGTGTTTACAGGAGGCTCTGTTTACATTCACTTCTTTCTCTCTTTTTTTTTCTACATAACTTATTATCCAAAGTGCATTGCAGGTGGGATGCTGGCGCTAGCTCCACAATACACGATTAATGGTCGATACCATTCTGTCGATATTGCCGCCAGAGGACTTGAGTCAAGATGACCCTCCTGGAATAATCGCCACCTTCATCCCGCTCACAAAGCCTCTGCTTCACCCTCCTCCATAAAATCATCCAGAGCACGCTGAGACACATAATCACAGTTGATCGATTTCAGTTTATCATGTTGAGAATGCAGAATTAGATCAAATCGGGTCCGCGTACATTAGGGTGACATCCTCGGTATGTATGAGCTGTGCAGTTTGATGTGAAAGCTGGAGCAATAAAGTTATTCTAGTTTAACCTGGTATGCTTAGCGGATGCTAGACAGGTTGGAATATGCTGCAGTAGATGTAGGATGTTGGACGTTTAATGCACTGAGTGTTTCCTCTTCACTCACTATGTGTAGGTTTTTATTGATCTGTGCTCTCTTCCACAGCATGTCTTTTGTCCTGTCTTCCTCCCCTCACCCCCAGCTAGTCGCGGCAGATGGCTGCCCCTCCCTGAGCCTGATTCTGTTGACAGTTTCTTTCTGTTAAAAGGGAGTTTTTCCTTCCCACTGTTGCCAAGTGCTTGGTCAAAGGGGGGGCTGTTTGATTGTTGGGGTTTTCTCATTATTACTGTAGGGTCTTTACCTTACCAACATAAAGTACCTTAATAAAACCGAATTAAATTGAATAGCAGTTTTAAATGACAAGATATATTTAAACAATTCTCTAACAACATTGAATCATTTCAAAATTTTCAAACTTAGTTACCCTCAAAATACTGAGAATTCATTATTTCAAGTCTTATTTTTTGTTCCACATAATTTTCAAACATGAAATGAAATCTTGTCCGAACATTTAATTTAATACCGAGGAAGACAGTGCTCTTTTCCCTGTGGTGATGTGTAATGATGGCTGAAACTCAGTGCATATCAGTGGTTTGAGAAGTCATTATTTAAATTCATGATTGTGATGGGTTTACTCAACATCTCTCACAGTTTATGTAGGCAACCGCATGACTGCATTGCAATCTATTGACATGCGAGTGAAGTCGCAGCATCACAGTCATAAAAACCGGTTCACTTCATAATGTGCTCTGCTGGTAACGGCTCTTTTAAAATGAAAATAAAGTTCTTTTGAACTGTGATAGGGCAATGGCTAAACACTGATTTCTTTTCTCCTAAAAGCCAAATTTATGATAAATCTAAGCAAATTTCCCACTGAGTCCATGTTGTGTGTTTATATATGTGTGTGTGTGTGTGTGTATGAGACAGTGATAGAGCTTTTATCTCAAGCGCTGATGTCGCAACAACCTGCAACTTCCCCTAGCACAGGAAGGCTAACAGTCTGCACATTTGTCTGTGTGTGTCTGTACTCGTTTTACTGATCTTGTGGGGACACAAATCTCTTCACACAGTGAGATTGAGGGGACCACCTCACTTGTGGGGACAACAAGCAAGTCCCCGTGATGTAAAACATAATATTTTAAAAAGTAGACGTGGTTCTATCTTTAGGTTACAAATAGAATTGAGATAAGAGTAGTGTAAAGGTTAGTCTTAGGGTTAAGCAAGTTGGTCATGTTTATTTATATTACTGCCGGGAACGCTATATCAACTTAATTTTTGGAAAACTTTACATAACATCAGTTGTGTTCCTGAGTGTGTGTAGTCGTGTGCATGTGTGATGGAGTGTAGCAAACAAGAACTTTGTGGCTAACAAAAGAAATATCTTAAACTTACATTTATCTTTACATTAACTTATCGTCTGCCTTTTTGCGGCATCCGCTTTAAGATTACGTCTCATTTTCTCATATAATCGCTGTAGCAGTAAATTTGCAGATTTGTTTTTATTGTAAAAAAAAGTTGGAATTTTGTTTTCACTGATTTTTTTCAAGTAATTTTTCATTCCGGACCAAACGACTCTACTTGTCGAAAAAAGCTGAATGTTTAACTATAGAGCGGGTTTGTGTAGTCATTTCTTTTAGAGCTGTCTACCTCTGCGATTGCTCTGGGCAGGCCAAAAGTCTCGTAATGATGCACTCTCCTTCTGTCTCTATATATCCGTGCGCTTACGTGCATGTGTGTGTATCTGTCAGTTGTGATGCAGGATAGAGGAAATGAAAGCTCAGACTTAGCCCCAAGCCTTTTCAAACTGCCCCAGTGTCTTTTGCATTGGGTTTTTGTCTGTGACTGTGTGTCTCTGTGTTAGTGTCCTTAAAAAAAAAAAAAAAAAAAAAAAGAATACACTCATGTTATCTCTTTGTCTCCTTTTGTTAGACTCAAATACTGACATCACACACACACAGCTACATGTCCCTACATGCAATCAAATATGCAGAGATGCACACATAGTGTACGGAAGTGAATGAATCTCAGTTATAATTGTGAAATAGTGGCCAAAGCTGCTACCTCCTTCCTCTTTTTTGCTCTTTGCATGGGTGTCATTAACATTGGAACTGTGCTTCTACTTTTACTAATACCGCGCATCGATCCTCGTTGTTGTAAATGACAGGAACGTGACAGAAAGAACACAGGTTTACATATAGAGCAACAAAGTGCAACAGCATTTTTTTTTAAGCCTTTAACTAAAGCCGTTCTGCTCCGGGGGGCCTGAAACTGAAACTGTGACTTCCTGGGTGACAGTTAAGATGATGGCACCTCAGACCATTTCAGATAGAATTTATAAATGCACCATTACATAGAGTTGAGTCAGATTACATTACAGTTTAGTCAGTTACTGAATAGAAATCACAGTGACAATTTGGTAATTAGTGTATCTATATGTTAACTGGCCAGAATATAAAAATGAAAGCTAAAACACATGTTTAAATGAAATTTTTGTATATTTTAAGAGCAAGGTAGTGTAAAGTAATTGAATTATTCACAATGTTACTGTATATATATAAAATCATGATTTCAATTGTAATCTAAACATGTTAATTTTATATAAATCTTATATATATATATATATAATATATAATATATAATATATATGTAGAAGATATAGATATATATATATATATATAATAAATGCATGATATTTATTACAATGAGCTGTAATTTTGTCAACTATATGATATGTTTGGGCTCTAAGCTGACGGTGCAGATAAAGACAACTGGTGCAAAAAAGGCTTACAACGAGCTTGGACAGTTCAAGTCTATGCATTTCTCTGACTTTATGTGGTGCGCTTTCGCTCGATGTTTTGACAGGCTGCTCGTGCAGGCCATCCTAACTTGCAAAAGACTTGAGACAACAGGCAGTGTCAGCGCCCATTTCAGTGAAATGTAACCACACTTTTCTGCTTTTAGGTTTTGTCAGCTTAAGTGCAGCATGCCTCTTTGTTTGTGTGTGCCAGTACAGCATATGAGAGATAAGCTGCCCCCACCCCTCACACTTTCACAGAAAGAGACCTCTCGTCTGGGTTGGGAATAGCAATAACGCATCACAAGTCAGAGCTTATCAGAGGTGTTGACTTTAATAATGGTGCCCTTTGTAATACTTACCCAAAGTCTCCCTGTATGTTCTTCATCTATTTCTATCTTTTTGTTTGTACATACAGTGGATGCAATGTTGGGCTCTCTTATATATACTCTACAGGGGATAACATGAGCGCTATATTTGCTTTGTGTGACTTACCTGTATTCACTTTTTACACGTTTATTTGGTGTCCATTTAAACTGACCCATATCCTGTGTGTATGTGTGAGAATGCGTGTAATTTCCTGGTTTGTCCCCCAGCAACCTCTGAGCTATGATCGCAGGAAGATTAGAGGAAGTTGTCGGTTCTCCGCTACACACACACGCGCATACATACCTCTGCCTCCTCCCACGCTTTCACACTTCTACAAGAAATGGTAGTGGGGAGTGAATGAAAGGGTGAAGAGCAGCACTCCTTAGCAAACTAAAAGAATGCATTTCATTCATCGGCTGCTCTTAGAAGCCTCGTTAAGGACCCCGGAGAAGTAGAGAAGCTTGCAGAAATCTGTGGCCACGTACTTCACATTTCTGTTGGTGTTTATGGGTATCACATGACAAAGACCACGACAGGAAAACGTGACAGTCATGTGTCAAAGAGCTCATCCCTACAATCGAAATCATTAAGACGCATAAAGTTTAAAGCACAACTGCAGGTTATTTGAAATGTAAAAAAAGAAATCTAGCAGCTGATGGCAGGAGAACCCACACCACAGGCATCGAATGCTGCCTTTTAGTGTAGCTTTGGAACAGTGCAGTGGGTCCCCTCGGCGTGGGAAGCCAAACTGTGTTTTTTTGGCTTTTCGACTGCTACATTTGGTGTTTGTTAGATGTGTGTGCCTTCACTGTGTGAAGTTAAACTGTTTCTGATAGTTTCACAGTAAATCAATATCAATATCACTCAATTTTTCTGTCTTTCAAGCAAGCGTAGAAAGCTAGAGTTCCTGCTTCGAAACTTTTGAAACATTTCAAGAGATGCAGCCTAAATTGTGAGCCTTTCAAATATGCACATTTGTGAGCGCAAGTGAAATAGATATTTGGGCGTAAAATATGTATTATTAAGGCAATTCTTGGCACTGGTGTAGCGTGATATTGTGGTTCGGTCTTTGATTAGTATTCATATTTCACAGGGTTGTGGTTTTGACATGAGGCATCCTCATTGACTATTTCTTTTTTTCTCACTCCTCTTTTCATAGGGCACGTTTTTTTTTTCACATTTCCTTTAAAAGGTCTTTTCAGTGCAGAAAACTTTTTTTGGTTTTGTTTTGCAGGATGTGGAGGATGCCCTTCAGTTGAGTTTGCTATCGAGGGTGCCCTTTAATTAGTTTTCAGACACTGCTTTTGATGTGTGTGCTTCATTAGGCATTGAGGCTTAGGTATTTATGTTTTTATCCCAGTGTAACATATCTTTCATTGGCGTTCAAAAATTCATTTTAAATGCATTCCGCTAGAGAATATTAATCTTTCGGTATCTACTAACTTTAGATTTTAAACTGGAGGATGGAGTGCGTGGTGTTCAGTTGATGCGTTGGGAGAATATGAATGAGTTTTTAATGAAGTTGGATTATTTTTAAATGATGTAAATGTTAGATCCAAATGATGGAACTCATCGTTTTAAGCAGATATAAAACAATCGTTTTTTATGATTATTTACAGCCATCCCTTATTCAGCGAGATGTAATTGTTCATTTGATCAGTCTGTTGGAGGGCTGTGTGAACGTGCATTTATTGTGTTTCTTCGATTGAAAATTTTCTTTTCCTTTTATATCTTTTAGTGACGTTTTCAAACTCTGCGAGACATTTTGCCTTTGAAGATGAATTCAAAAGTGTGATTAACTATGTTGACATGTGTTTTCCCTTTCTGCGCGTTTGCGTTTTTGTCTGTCTCATTGCCAGCCTGTTTCTCCTGCCAGCCAGTTAGCAACAATTGATTACACGCACTCCTTGTGAGCTGGCGGTTTCCATGCTGCTGTATGTTTGAAACCATGCTCTCTCTCTCTCCCTCTCATGACAGGTGTATGACATATTCTTATATTCACAAATGAGAGAAACACACAGCAAATAGCTTTAGTCCATCATTTGCACATCACAAAAAAATGGCAAAGGTGACATCGTCAGTGGTAATGGGAAAGAGACGGAGAGAGATTCATTTTTAAAGCGGCTTTCTTAGACGTGACCACACACACATGGTATGCTCCCCACACACATTCGCTCGCAGACAGAGTATGCTCCGAGGACCATAGCAGGGGAGCCGTGTCTGTATATGAGTGTGTATGTGTGTGTATATAAAGTTAAAATCCAGACAGCCATTCCAACGGCCAGACTATTGAGTCTTATAAACTCTCAGGTCACAGATTATTGAAATAGCAGAAGAGATATATAGTCTGTGCCTGTGCGTGAGTGTCTTCTGTTTCACTATTTTACTAAAACTGCACAAATTGTTTTATAAGAACCAGAAATCCAAACACATGTGAAAGTGAATGGTAATGGCTGTGACATAATGAAATAATGCAGATGTGCAAGAAAGATTTGGATGCAGATATGTATGTGTTTATGCATCATCTATCTTTGTGTGTGTCCGTGCTGTCATACTGATTTATTTCAGTGTTATTTAAACTTGCACTGAAAACTTTACAGCAATGCCCTGGGAGGTAACCTTTTATAGTAGTATAACACTTGATGTCTTTTTGTGTTGGGAAGTCTAACAAAATATACTTTAGTTTGATTTACTAAGGCCCCAGGCAGACAGTGTTAGGCACCACATGCAACCACCTGGCAGCCACTGGTTGCTAGGGAAAAACACGTATTTCCGAACCAGTTGTAGTGGATGTTGTCATTCGCTGTGATATCGATTGCTGAGCTTCAGTTACACAGTCCTAGAGACTGGTCAGTGACCACCTGGTAACCACTGGTGTTCCTTGACCAGCTGGTAAGTTGTTTAGCCAGGTTCTGTTGTGAGGCGAAATTGGTCGCAAAAAAGTATCCGGTGTTGTACTGAAAAACACCTTAGGCAAATAGTCAGCCTGTTCTCCCTCCCGAGGCGTAACATCCTGACGTTTTGTCACGTCCCGTGGCGTTCCTGAGGAACACAAAAGTTGACCTTCCGCGTTCTTATGCTACGTGCTAGCATTATGGGTGAAATACAGTAGAATAATCCTAACCATAACCTTATCCCTAACCTTAACCAGCACTTTAATGACGTTAAATAGTGTTTTCCAAAGCGATGTAAGTAAAATGAATGAACATGTGTAGATTGATTCCAAACGGTTCTCATGTTTCCTCATTTTTTTCCGATCTCGTCATTTAGGGACGTGTCGGGTGCCCGGAAGCGTAATATGTTGACGATTTGTCACCTAGCGTAAAATATTACGTTTTGGGAGTGAGAACGTGTCGAAATAGTAGTTTGCGTGGCAGATGATGACTTGTCTCCGAACACTTGCCAACTACTCAATAATTAGTTCAGAAGCTTTGAAAAATGTGACTCAAACAGAGAAACATCTTCCAAAAGGTGCTGGTTTCACTTTGAAAACAAATAGTCTCTGTTTCGAGTTTCAGTACCGCTGGGTGGTTAGTTAGTAGCAAACTATTCCTAGGTTTTTGGTGCAGCACCCGCTTAGCGACCAATTTCACCCAGTGACAGACAGCAACCTAAAGCAAGCCCCACTCACTAAGAAGTTGAGGATTACAGCTTTTCCCCTCGTAACCAAGCTCTTGGGGGTTGCTGGACTGGGTCTGTGTGACTGAGGCACACAGGCCTAATCTCCAGTAATCTCGGTAGGAAACAGTTTACATTCTTTAGAAGAAGTGAGTAACCTGTTTTTTCACCCACCTGTGGCTTCTGGTGTTCACTTCAAAATAATGTTTATATGGACCAAAAGAGTGTGTCACCTGTGACTTACTGTCAGGAGTCATAAGTGAGAATTTCTGTGACTTGTAATATTTGTGCGTGCTGAGCACGAAGACAGAAATTTAACTCTTTTCAATTAACAGATCACTTAAAAGAATCTTGTTTGTTGAATTTTCTCTGCTAGAACAGTGGTTTGAATCCCAAAAAGCTTTGTAGCCAAAGGATAGTGCTTGCACTGGACAGCTGCCAGTTATTTTTGTATGTCTGCATGTGGTGTTAAGCAGTGTTCTGCCTTTCCTCCCCAAAGGGTTAGGTAGCCCTCCTACCGAGTATTAGACACAGACGCACATACACATAGCACACACAGTACAGTGTTTCCCAGACCCTGTGTGGTGCAGTAATCCCATGTAGTTATTCAAGGTCAGACTCCTCTAATAGACTTTTAATAAAGTTTGTGTTGGGGGGGAGGGGGGTGTTGAGGGGAGGGGGGCTGTTGTTTGTGTGTGTACAGGATAGACACAGTCGTATTTGAGCGTCTGGAGTCTGTGTCTGGCGGATGGTTTTAGCACAATATATAACAGGGTAAATTCAGCCTAACAGTATTGGTTTATTTGATAATAGAAGATTTATTTTACAATTAATTTTATAATAGCAGTAACTGGGATGTCTCGACATATCATTTGAATACTTGTCAGAAAACTATAAAAGTGTCAGTGATAGTTGTGATAAGAAGGCACTAGGGCTGTGCGATATGACCAAAATCTCATATCCCGATATAAGACATCTATCGTCCCGATAACGATATAAACCACAAAAATGTAACATTTTCTGTCAATTCTGTGAATCTCGGGTAGCTCGATTTGCGGGAAGTGTTTCCTGCTGCGCGTCATGTAGCTGAAGTCTAGTTTTTTAACCGATGCATGAAACTCTACATTTTTAGACATAAGTTGTAACGGCCGCCGTTTTCTTTGTGAGTATTTATTACACGGCGTGCTGCAGGGAAAAGCCTGTTCTAACGTTTGAGTCTAAGGTTTATTTTTTTAGCACCTGGCGGCTCTTTTTTACTTCTCATCCGTAAATAATCTGCTCTTTCACGTGATTCAGTTTATTTCGAAAAGTCTCAACAGGATCTTGAGCTTTATTGTGAAAGGTTTATGTGGAAAATAAACAAGCGGACACGCGATGGTGTTACCGTCGTTGTTGCTAACGACAACGCATAAAAACAGGCGCTTGTCCGTCCGTAGTGTGGTTATATAAAATATGAGAGAAAGAGAGAACTTTAAGAAATTAATATAGCCACTACTGTGACCATCAAAACCATGAAAAAATATTGCAGTAAACAGTTTATTTTGCGACACCACGAAACAAACGATAGCGTAAAATGAAACGATAGACGCTTTTATATCATCATCCGATATATATCGTTACATCGAACAGCCCTAGAAGGCACTATTAGTATTATGAGTATCCTGGATCTTAATGGGTCAACCCAACCTAGACATGTGACTAATGTTAATGGCATAATACATAATCAATCAATAATTAATCCGTTTCCAAAGCAACCGCACCCCAAGGCTGTTCTAAGGGGCTCATTGTAATGGCCCCTGTGCAACTCTAGCGAGAGCTTGGACTTGTACCCGGTAGGCATTGGACTTTACCAGGGGTGCCCTTTGGTACAGATCGTGCTAATAATGTTTAGAAGCGCGATCAGGTAGCCAGGCAGAAATGCTCAAAAGGTGTAAACAGCAGCCTGTCAGTAAATTAGTTATGGAGACAATTTCTTGGAACAGCCAAGATAGAGGGTGCTGGTTTTAGAGGTGTTAGAAGTCTCTGCATTTTGCCGACCGTGTGGTCTAGTTTGTTTCACTGACTGATAACCTCCAGCTTGCACTGAGCTGGTTCAAAGTGGCATGAGTGACAGTTGGCACCTCCAATCCAGAGGCGTTTGGTTTCAATGAAAGAAGCCTGGGTTGCTTTGCTGGATCCAAGGCGAAGGAAGTTGGGATTTTGTTGACAAGTAGAGGAAAGGTAATGAGGGAGATTGACAAACTGGAGTGACAATTTACTGACTGATCTACCTCCCCAGTCTCACCTTTGCCTGGATTTCAACATCTTGCTCTGCTTTAATCTGGAATCTGGGCTGCTGAGACTGCTGAATAAGTGGCAGAAAACTAATTAATGATGGGTGGATTAATCAATTAACGTATCAGTGGACCGTTTTTGGAAGTGTTTTGCATCTAAAGTTTTTGAGACAAAATCAAGGTGGAGTGAGCAAGTATCTTTGAAGGATTAGTTAGATGTGCATAGCAAGCACAGAAAGAACAGCGAGGGATACAGTGCGTACTTCTTTTATTTAAAAAAACAACAAAAAAAAATCTTCCTACATTTAATGATAGCTATCTGCCTGTCAGTCACGTAAAGGGATTGCTGTGCTCTAGAGAATTACACCTTTACACGCACGCACATGTACAAACACATCAACACATCAAGGTTCACGTAAGGATAGGCCAGGAGCGAGGGGAGGAGCGAAAAAGAGATTGAGGGAACGACAGGCAGGGGGTGGGAAATGGATAAGAGATTAATTGAGAGAATGGCGAATGAAAGATGGATAGATAGGGAGAGGAGGAGGAGGAGGAGGAGGAGAAGTGAGGTGTGTTTGTGTGTGCGTGAGTGAGAATTGGACCCATATAGCTAGGAGTAAGAGGGGAGCCATCTAGAGAGAGTGAAGAAGAGGTAGAAACAGAGAACGGGAGGCTCATAATGAGAGAAAGGTATTGAAATGTGAACCTCTGATTAAGTTTGACATTTAAGATGACATATTTTGCATGCTGTTACCCCATTACAAATGAGTCCTACACTGTGGTAGAGTGGGTCTGCAACTGAGTCTACGTGTGTGTGATTTGCTTGGCAGGAAAGAATTGGGCCCCTGCTACACAGCAGACGAAGAGAGAATGTGTGTGTAAGTAAAGATTCTGGCATTGATTAGGGACCTGGTAGTCAGCTGAAAGCTTTTAGTCTTAAAATGGCAGGTGGACTCTGTCTCGCGGTGGTTTTATGTTGTCCTCCTCTTTCTCCCTATTTCTGTTTGACTCTCGGACCCCCTTCACTACTTTCAATTAGACTCCTGCCTCTGCAAAATCAATTCCCAGCTGTTACTGGTTCTCCCGAAAAAAGAAATCCTCCCCTTGGCCAACTTTCTCTCCCTTATCCCCGTGTTTCTCGAAGAGGCCAGACACGCCCGCCCTCCCATCCAGGACGCGAACGGAGCGCAGCGCAGCATCGTGCGCTCGCGACCATTTCCTATTATTGCTCCGCCGCTCTAAACAGGCTCGGTTTCACGGGGACTGATCTGTTTCGTCTCAGTGGGTACTAAACCGTTTACTTGCACGCTTTCATTAATATTGTCTTCAGCTGCTTTCATTCACTGGCACATAACCTAAAGCTACAAGGCACTGCAGCGTGACTGCCATTTTGTGCATCGGTGGACTTCCTAGAAGAAATAATTGTCTAAATAAATGACTGCTGAGTGATACAAGACATTCGTGAGAGCCTTAACAAATGCAGCAACATTTTTTGAACATAAAATTGAAGCGATTAACATATTTTATTTTTCTTGTCTTCTTTTATTTGAGAAGTTAGAGTTGCTCTTTTGGGCAGTAGCACATCATGATAAGGTGATCATGTTATTTTCAATTTTTTACTGAAAGAAAAAACATTTCTACACTGACACAAAGTTGCAGTTTTAAAAAGGAAATTTCTGAAATGTTGACTTAGTGTGAACCCTTTCTGCGTAATGGACCCGAAAGTGAGCACGTCTTTAAAACCACCCATGTGTGATGCATACATGAGCCATACCGGATCCAGTCTCAGATATGAAGCTGGAAATGCAAGTGTCTGATAGCCACAAGATGTATGAATATTCCAGCAGCTCTAATGAGGAAGCTCAGAGGAGCCTGCTCTCACATTTCTGCAAAGTCAGTCATTGTCTGTGGTTTTCTCAGCTAAACTTCCACACACAGACTCAGACCAAGATATTTGGGAGGCGATTGTTTTGCTAAATTAGTCAAAATAAACCTGAGTTCAAATTGCGGCTTGCAGAATTGTTTTAAACCCCATAGTCATTATATTGCAGGCTGTACGAGGGGTGCCCAGCGGGAAGCCTGACCTGTAGCATGACTCGATCTTCAGTGTTCAAAATAGGCCTGAAATGTGGTAGAATCTCTTTAAAGCATTCAGTAATGAGTTTGCTTTTGTGGGTATGCAGTGACTTTGAAGGATGATAAAAGGTGGTTTATGAAATATACCTATGAAGTGATGATAAACACTGATTTTCCACATGCAGAATGTGAACTTGTTTTGGACATCACAGGAAGCTTTATATTCAAATCATCTACTGTTTTTTTATGTGTGTGTGTGTGTGTATATATATATATATATATATATATAACAATTCTGTAACTGTAACTTCGGGGGGGGGGGGTCTTGTTAGTATGTGGAGCTTATCTGCTCCTTGCCTCTTTCCTTTTTCTCTCCTCCTATTCTCCCTTTCTTTGCTCCTGTCTATCCATTTCCCAAGACAATCAGCCTTTTTTCCTTCTTAAAAGAAGAAAACACATTTGTGTTCCCGTCTAAAACCTCTCATCCCCTCCAAACGTCTACGCTCCTTCCTTTTACTTCCCTTTCACAGTGCCAGGATTCTTATTCCAATTAAAAGTCCTTACCCACCATCTCCCTCGTGCGTTTCTTTCTCCCTGACTCGTACCTCTCCTTCATGTGCACCTTACTTACCCGTAAGTTGTTCTATCTTTTCCAAATCTCACAAAGTTCCAGTAAATCAGAAGAGAGGAACAGAGATGGCACCGCGAGAAGAAAGCGAGGACAGATAATGAGGAGCAGGAGAGATAGGGACAAAGAGGGGGAGAGGATGACACGAAGAGCCAGAAAGCAGCGCATCAAGAAAGAGAAAGAAAAGCCAGAGAGAAGTCTGTCTTTGTAATAAGACCTTGCCTTTAGCTTTATTTCTTCATATGTTGCACATTAATCCTTTGTTTATGAAAGATGGAGATGCCAGCTACAGCTGTCCCACGGGGAGGGAGAGAGCACAGATATCTGGAGGCAGCAGGGATATGTGGATGTGTTGAGATTCGGTATCAAACCCATCCATTACCGTGACTCAATAATATGCATTTAGAGAATTAGCTTGGAGTCACTGTGTAAAATGGTTGAGATGTACTCGTAATCTGTTTTCCTCCATTAGAGAGATCTAACTTTGTTCTCTGAATGACAAAGGCCTCTTTTGATTTCTTATGAGTCGCATGAAAATTCATTGCCAGGCTGGCGGTGCACTAAGATGCCGTAAACATGATGTGGTTGAAATGGAGTAAGATATTGTTTATATAACCTAATTAAAGCAACATGTGTTAGACCCCTACAAAACGCATGACAAACGACAGGATTGACCTCCGTTGTCGTTCGTAGCGTTAAAACAAGCTGATTAATTTGTTCTTTTTGTGACAAAGATTGTATGAATGGCCAAATTAATTGCCGACAATTAATCACTGGAGTAAGTGAACAAGCAGAATTGACAAACCTTTGTTGATTACAGCCCCTCAAATATGAGGGTTTGTTGCAGATATCTTTGGATTTTTGACTGATGAGAAGGCAAAACAAGAAATTTGAACACGTCAGCTCTGATTCTGGAAAAGTCTTCTTGTAAATAACTGACGTAAAAGCAAATGCTGTTTAGCGTGCATGCGAGCGCTTGGTTGAAAATACCTGCTGGTTTGAGTTTGAACTGCTCGAATACGATGAAAGTTTTGAAGTTGATTTATAGCGCTTCTCTGGAAAACACGAGCGAGCCACACAAAGAAACGCTGAGATGTAGCGAAAGAGTATGTTTCACAACATAGTTCCCCAACATGGTCCTCCGTCTGCCACATGCGTCTGAAACTTACCATACTCCTGTTGCTGCGTCTTTCAGCAGTTGTCGTTGGATGATTATTGGCAATTTTAGATAAAAGCCTCACTGGCGTTGGGACTAATTGTAGTTGATGGAAATGATTAGCTGTCACATTTATCTTTGCTGAGGTATTGAGGCCAGTGTGGTGTATAAGGGCTAATTGTAGCTAGTAGCAGTAGTTGTTATGTGGTATGTTGTGGTGGGTTGTACCTAATTGTAGTTGATAGTAATGGTTCCAGTCTGTGTATACAGCCTGGAGCAGACAAAAGCTCTGCTGCGACATTGAGAGACACACACACACACACACATATATATACAGATGCTTACACCCAAAAAACACACAGTCGGGCCTTTAAAGACACACCTCTGCTTCCTGCCCGCATCCAATAAAAGTGGCACTGAAGTATGCATAAGACCAAATGATTCCAGCATAAATAAATAAAGGCTACAGAATCATTCCTTCTACTTGCTGCTGTGTTAATGCAAGAATTGTCATCACCGGTGAACTTACTAAGTCACCAGTCGGATGGATCATACAGGGCATACGGAAACATAGTTTAGGTCAGTCAGTGCTTCTTAGGTCGGGGTTTCAGCTTCATTGCTTTACCACAACGATCTGTAGTTTTCCACTGTGTGTGTGTGTGTGTGTGTGTGTGTGTGTGTGTGTGTGTGTGTGTGTGTGTTGGTGTGCGTAAATGATGAATTCTGACTGGGTGTGGTCGACATCAGATGAGATTTTCCCCTGCTCCCTGCACTCACTCACACTCTCCCGCTCCCTCTCTTTCCCTACGCGCGCACACACACACACACACACACACACGCACAGGGCGAGTGCCAGGGCTGGTCTAGGCGTGGGCCCTTGCAGACATAAATGCTTTATTTTAATAGTTGTATGGCAGAGAGAGAGAGTGGGAGAAAAAAGGCAAATACTACAAAGGCCACGGAGAGATTGGATTCAACAAAAACAGCACCCCTCTCTCATTTTCTGTTTTGCTCTCCTCTCTATCTCTGTTTATTGAGTATTTTCTAATCCTCTAGATAACAACAGAACGCTGCCCAAATATGGGTATTGTAACTGTGCATCATCACCCGATTATGGATATTCAAACTTATTCTCATATTTTCTTTAGCAGTGTATGTCTGTGTGTGTGTGTGTGTGTGTGTGTCAGTTCTCTCACGCTTTAACTGTTTGCAGGTTGCTATCAGTAAATAACAACAAGCTTTTGTCTCTCACAGATGCTCACAGGGTGGTGCACATGCTTTCTGGGTTTATCATCAAATAATGCATTACTCATACATAAAACCCTCAAAGACAACCAGTGTCTTCCCCCCTCATATTGCATTGATCTAAAAGTGATCAGTTTTGGCGTCAATCAAGCGTCGGTTGGGTTTGACTTTGTTTATGACCAAAAGAAATGGGTGTACGGGTTCTCCGGGTTGACTGTGCACCCCCGAATATGAACCGAATGACCACAAATAAACACAGATGCGCGCGTATGCGCACACACGCACACACGCACACACGCACACACTTGTGCAAGGAAGACAAAAAAAAGAGCAAAAAAACAAAACGCATGCAGCATCTCCCTGTCACGACTGTTGTGAACGCTACAACCACAATTGTTCCCCTTTTGAACAAAAGAAAGATTATGGTTTAACATAAAACACATGTTTGGTTATTTGATGGCTTTGTACAGTGATTATAAGGGAAGGAGGGGAGGGGGGGGGAGGGCAGGAACAGAAAGAAAACATTTAATGATGGAATTACTTAAGTTATTGTTGCAATTATTCTTGCATGTGAAAGAGGGCAACACAGAATAAAACAATGACTTGGCACTTCATTTCTTTGATATTGGTGTTTTACACAAGGATGCGCAAGCAGGAAAAAGGTGAAAGGTCGAGAGAGAGAAAGAGGATGAGTGGGGCAGGACAAAAGTAAAATGTGACATGGGGGGAAAAAAGTAGGCAATCAAAAGAGGAAACCGAACGAGGTGATGCAGATAAAAGTGTGAGAGACAGTGAGAAATGAGAAAAGGAGAATTTGCAAGCCAGAAAATGAATGAAAGGTTAAAAAAACAACCAAAAAAAGCAAAAAAACGAGAGGAGCAAAATGGGAAGGAGAAATTTGGAGCGCTTGAGGGAATGAATTGCAGTCTGCCGCCTCCCTCATCCATCTTTCTGATATGGGGCGTTCGGTTTGATGTGGTTGTGCGTTGGCCATTCTCCCCGTCTCCTCTCCTTCATCTGTCTCCCCCGTTTCTCTCCGCGCCTCACCCTCCTCCCCCCTCGCTGTCTCTCCCGTCTCTCTGATATGGTTTGGGTTCTTGATGTGGTCACGTGTTGGAAGATTCTCACGGATGGTTTCCATAACGATAAAAAGATTCACTCCCCAGTTGGGTTGAAAAAGGAAAAAAAAAAAAAAAGTTGTTCGATGGGTGCTTTTTTTTGGTGGGGGGGTGGCCGTCACATTTCAGCAAGCACCCGCCCTCCAAAAAAAATCTCTCGCAGCTGAGATGTTTCTGATTTGTTGCGCCTGTTTTTCTTTGACGAGGTTTGTGGTCGAGGATTGTCGCAGATTTTGGTGTTCAAAGAAGTCTGTAAATTAAATCAAAGCTATTTTGCGCACACACTGTACATCATTGTCAGATAATTGTATTTGTGTGCATGTGTGGCGTTATATGCAAAATATTACTGGAGTTTGAAAGGCTCTGTATCTTTTAGTGTCTCGAGGGAAGTCAGCTTGCTGTTTTTTATCCCCAAGCTCCTTCTTCTTCCTCCCTTAATACATGGTAACAAATCATAATTTTCTTTTTCTTCTATTTTTATGTTTGTAGAAATGGTGAGGAAGAAGAATCCCCCTATCCGGAGTGTGGGAGGCGAGGAGGAAGAGGAAGAAGAAGGGAAGAGGCCAGCGGGAGAAGAGGAAGAAGAAGGCGAGGAGGAAGGGAGAGTGGGAGCAGAGGCCGAACGAATAAACCGACCCTCCGAGCCGGAATCCTCCGAGCGGGTCAGAGGAGATGAGGAGCAGCAGGAGGAGGAGGAGGGGGGAGAGAGCGAGTGCATTTCCTCGTCTGTCTCTCCCTCGTCTGTTGGCGATCGTTACGGTAATGAGGAGCGAGGGGGGAGGAGAGGAGGAGGCAGGGGAAGGGCAAAGCAAGGAGGAGCAGCGCTGACGGACAGGCCGGAGAGCCAGTCGGAGCCTGAGGACGGGGACAGAGCGGTAGAAGAAGGGGAGAGAAGCGACAGAGAAAGGGGGGAGGCAGATCATCTCACCCCTCCTCTCCTCTCTGCCCCGCACCTCCTCCCAAGACAGGAAGGAGGGGAGGAGACCACGACCGATACCCCTCCGCTTTCCTCCAGCCCCTCTCCTAAACTCCAGGACTTCAAGTGCAATGTGTGTGGCTACGGTTACTATGGCAACGACCCGGCTGACCTGGTGAAGCACTTTCGGAAGTATCACCTGGGCCTGCACAACCGCACACGGCAGGATGCTGCTCTGGACACACACATCCTGGCACTCCACAACATGGCTCCCCAACACACACCTATTGGTAACTTCAGCTTTCTCTGTCCAGCGCTTATTATAGAAATGAGTTTATAATGGAGAATGAAATGTATGACCCTAAAGACCTGGACAGTCATAGCAAATATGAACCAGTACAGGAGAAAACTGCCAAAAATACATATGAGTTCATCTATTTTATATATCGTTAGCTTCATAGCATAAGTGCCTAAGTCATTTTTTTGTGTTTTGTGTTTCAGACGGACAGGATGATGCAGCAGTGGTAGGGGAGTAAAGTTAGGCAAAAATCTCAATTTGACCAAAAAATGACTTAGGCACTTATGCTATGAAGCTAACGATATATATACATATATATACTTTGAACTTGTCTTCCAGTAAGGACATAGCAGTTACTTAGAAAAACAGCATGTTGATTCTGAGTCTAGTTTTCCTTCTTCCCAGATGTCAGGCTAGTTCTCACATTTTTTTTTGCCTCAAGCAGCTTGAGCCCTCTTTGTTTATCTGTTTCTACCAGTCTGACCCCTTCTTGCATTTCTCATGTCAGACATACAGGCGGGACAAGGGCAGAGGAGCCAAGCCAAAGACTTGGGGAAGACAAGACCAGAGATACAGAGTCAGCAGCATAGGACAGTTATGATGAATGGCACATATGACGTACAGGTAAGTCCTGGGTGTGAAATACTCATAAAAGTGTTTAAAATACTCCATACTTTAATAACTGAATATATTTTAAAAAAAACCCAAAAAACTATGTGCTGTAGTAGCCCTTTTAAGGAATTTTAAAAGGGGTTAAAAATAAAATAAAATAAAAACCTCCTCAGTCCCACAGAAAGCCTTAATTTTTGGAGCTGATTGGCTTTCATAAAAGTCAGTGTGGTATTCCAAAGTACTATTTTTCTTGAAGTTTGCCAATTTTGGTATCTGTGGCCCATTTTCCACAGTATGTTCTCAGATTTGGTGACTCTCATCCTGCCAGCATGCCAGACTGCAAAAGGCATTTCTTTTCCCATTAATTTAGAGCTTCCGCTCAAAGTACCAGGAAATTTAACTCCCAAGGATTTTTCTCTCACGCCATCCAGACATGCTTCAGACGGTTGACTGTCTATATTTCCAACCCTTGAAATGTCGTGTGTGTGCGATCAAAAATGTTAAGTGCTGCAAGCCTCACCCAGAAATTTTTGTACCTATTGAAAAGTATTAATCTCCCGGGGAGTTTTTTTTTTCTTTTCTTTTGTTCAGGGGTAGAATAATTTCCCCACAGTAGAAATTGTTAACTGTTAATAGCCCCTGGAGTTAGTTCCTGCAGCGTGGAAGCTCTCATAAGCCGTTTTTCCACCACAGGAACTTTTCCCAAGGTCTAGAAACTTTTGGAGGGACTCAATATATTTCCATTTGTCAAGTAGCCTAACTGCAGCGTTTTGTCTCATCTCACAGTCATTTGAGATGGTTTTTTACTTCAAGGTATTCCACAGAATTTGTTGAGTATTGCTTGTAAATACCACATTGTAACTCGGGCCTTCATGTCTGATTCAGAGCGCAAGAACGAGAGAGGGAATGAGAGAGACTGAGCAGTTGTGGTCAAGCATGCTAGAAAGTGAATGTGAACAAACCCGTGAATCAGACAAACCAAACTTTATTTTCTGGTTGTTTCTCAGTGGTTGCGTTCTGAAGTAGTGATAAACAGGCTTATATTGTTTCACAACCCTACGGGAAGGTGCGTGGTTAGATTTTTTTTTATAACCAAAAGGGAGGCTTCAGCCTGTCCGCCGTGGATGCTCTGTCTGTGTGTGTATGTGCACGGAAAAGAGGCACGATGGAACGTCATCTAAACTTTTTCAGACATCCCACACGTTAAAACAGCTAAAGTGATGGGCCTGGTCTTTTCTTTACCGCAGTGGAAATGTAGAGAAACAATGACAAGGATCAGGGTGTGAGCTCCACACAAAGAAATAGTAAAGAAACATGTATTTCTGATGTGTATTTCCTGTTAGGCTTATAATAATGCTGTTATTACACACGTACAAATGATGTTATTTAAATATACTTTTATTTTGCACATGCCACGTATTTATACGGATCAGGTATAAATCCAGTAAACTTTATGTAGTGTGAGAAAAATGTGAAAGTGGCCACGTTGACATCATCTGAAACTTTTTAAAGTTGTTGTTGTATTTCTTTTCCACGTGGGTTACCTTGGAAACAGATTTTTTTTAAGATAACAAACACAAGTTGACGCACTTATGCCTCGACTAGAACTGGTGTTAGAGATTATGGCAGGGCTCCGGCACATTTGATATAATCTTATAATTAATTATACAACAATTTTCTTTTATTTTGTGGTGAAACAGTAACATCAGAAATATGCACTTATGGATGCAATGCAGTCTCAGTCTTGTTTGCATATGTTTAATGCGCATCATTGTGTGCACCAACATGCACTAGTAAAACTGGCGTAAAGTTCTAAAAGAAAACTCAAAAATGTTGCATTCATTTCATTTACATCAAAGTTCCAGTTATTAAATTTGTATGTCATAATAACTCGAAGAAGTGCGACATACTGTATATGAAACATTTTATGTAATCATAGTTAGAAACTTTGATCCAATACAAGTAACACTGATTTAGTTAACAGTTCGCTGTAATCACAGTTGTAATAAATCTGCAAAGTTAGGCTCATAACTGAATGGAATAATTTATTGGGTAGAGCAATCTGCAACTGATTTGTAACATAGGGTGTGCCTTATTTGGACAGGGAGGCATTGTGCTGCAAGTTATAAAATTTTATAGACTGACAGATGGATAGACACAGAAAGGGAGACAACCGGGGCACCTGGCAGACAAGTCGCACATATGGGGGTATGCATAGTCAAGCGTACGTGCACGCGCACACACACAAAAGCCATAGTGTCGACTTCCCAAATCTTTTGCAGGGAATGCGTGCATAGACAAATGCTCGCATGTGCACCATATGCATGATTATAGCTGTTAAATAATTCAATAAAATCAATGCTCATCCCCATATTGAGGTCTCATTTTATAAAACTAGGTGAATGAAGGGGATGCTGCAAACTTGCAGTTGCAACTAAAAATTCCTTCTACGAGGTGAATGTCGTAGATATACTAGGACGCTGTACTCAAACTTCTAATCATAAATAATCAAAAAACATTTTTAAAAAAAGAGATGTGTTTTGTACCTGACATCAACAGATTGAACAGAACAGAACCGAATCAATCTGAGGATAAAAATAGTTTTCAATAATTTTGTTCTTTGTGTTACCAGGCGTCCATAATCAGTGAAATCCGCAGCGCCAGTATTGATTTGCGGTGCATGTTAGTACTGAACATTAAAGCCTCAGACTAACTGCTCATGTGTCTGCTATTTTTACCTCAAGAGCTACGAAGTTTAAATGAGATCTTAAATCAGATCAGTGATATCTAATCACCTATCAGTTTAGCAGTATTTTCAGTAATAACCTACAGGTTCGCTTGGAAAAAATTTTTTAATCGTCAAATGTTTACAATATGCTGTAAATATAAGCTCATTTTTGGCAATAACTGAGTCAAGGATTAGGATTTCGAGTATTCATGAACTGTGATGTTTTTGTGTGAAAGATTTAGTGGGATGATTCAACAAACGTGCGTGTGTGTGTCAAGAATAGTGAAGGAGTTTAGTTTCATTTAAACCAGCAGCCTGTAATGATCTAAAGTCACGTAATGGACACAGTAATACACATACGCGTGCAGACACACACACACACATACGCACACCGAATCAGAAATAGAAAATCCAGTGGGCTTAAGTCGTCATTATGAAGAAAAAGTGAAAGTATATATATACTTTAAAAAAAAAACGAATGAAAGGGGTCTCTATTCTCTCCATCCCTCACTCACTTTTTCTCCCTCTCCCGCCCACGTTTGGAAAATTCCATGTTGTCATTTGCTAAGACAAGATTCCATGTCAACCAATGAGATTCCAGACCCCCCCCAAAAAAGTCATAGTGGAGAAAAGGGAGAAGGAATGAGTGAGAGTGCTCGAGATGGAGGAGGAAAGGAGAGAAGGTAGTGACAGAGGCAGACGGAGAACCAGTAGTTATAATCGGCTGTTAGGGAGTGTAATGAAACAGCTGTCAGACATATTTAGCTGTCTTCTTCTCTCCTGCTTCTCCATTTGTCTCTCTTATCAAGTCTTTGTCTCTCCTTCACCTTCTCCTCTGCTCTGCCCTCTTTCTTTGATTTGTCTTTCTTAGTCTCTATTACTTTATCTAATCCATTTTTCCAACTTCTCAATTTGCTTCCCGGCTCTCTTTCGCCTCTTTCTTTTTCTGCAGCTCTGTTCTTCAACTTACAATTTTTCTTTCATCTTGTCCCATTCGCCCTTTGCCTCTTTTCTTTCACTCTGTCCCTGTCTCATATTCTCGGTCATGTCTTCCTGCACATTCTGCCTGGTGAAATTACTTGATGCTTTGCTCTTTGCTAATTGTCTGGGCAGGGTCTGTTGGATGAGATAATTGTTGAATTTCTGTCGTGAGATCACGTACAGTAATGACTCTCATTTAGACTTTAACATTTATTTTCTTTAGCTGAGTTGACGTATACCATCTCACGCTTAATTCTTTGTACAAATATTACTTTTTCCACCCTTTTTGGCAAAATGATTGCCTTACTGTCACTCTTGTTGTTTATGAAAAGAGGAAAGTTCAGATTTTCAGCTGTCCTATGAACTGATTGTAGTTTCTTTAAAAAAAAAAAAAACACACAGAGAGAAAAAAATCTTTTACACCTTTCATCTTCAAAAATGTCCTTGTACCATCATAAAAAAAACTACAAATTTCCCTTTATCTTAACTTCACTCCCACTTTTAATCCCAATACAGTTTAACCATAAGCATAAAACTAGGCAAATAAATAATTTAAATAGTTTTGCTTGTCTTAAAAACTAATTTCTGTGCTAGATTTTGGGAAAAAATCCCAAACAACAGACAGTATTTGTATAACATAGACACAAACTTGTATCTCTTGTTATTTTAAAACAATCCAAGTATGAAAAATATATAAACATATAGAACCTGTCAAACTCACACAAAAACCCCCCGCATGCTAGCAATCCATTATACTAGGAAACATGACATAAAAGCTGAACAGAACATTCCCCGCTAATCTGTTCTTGACACCAATTGACGTAACTGCCATGCTGCACATTCGCTGATTCTGAGATCTAATTCCTAGTATTGAAACGAAAAACAAGAGCATTGCATCTGTTTGGCGTTCTGTTATCTATGGAGCTTTGCATCTTTGCTCATGTCACATGCAGCATGCAGCTCTGTTACCACACTGCCCATAGTTATCTTAAAACCTCAGATTTAGAGACAAATCTATATTGTACAGTAGGGAGTCCATTGCCACTGTATGGCATGCCAGATTGCCTCATTACTATCATAACGATGAGCACAGTGTAATCACCTACTGTCTAGAGGCTAACTTAATAAAAAAAAAACAGTGCCAGGTTGCTGACTTAGTTATATAAAACCTTGGCCTCGACCCTAAACACTACAGTAGAGCCTAGTAGTTTTGTTATTGGTTGGTTAGTTAGACTTAGAGTTGCCTTTTAATTGTCTACAGTTACATACGGAAAATGATGGATTATGTTCATTGTGGGTTTGAGTAGCTAAGGCATAATTATCCTGCACAGCTCTACGATCGGTGGCTTGTGCCATGTGTCCTTTAAATATCTGCTGCTTAGGAACACAAAAATAACTGCCTTGTATCTAATTTCTTTCATGTTTGTCTGTTTGAAGGAAAAGGCAGTATAACCAGTCATTGTCTTTTTTTTCCCTTCTCTGAATCCTGTAAAGTACTTTAATAAATGTAAAGTTAGCATTAACTTTAACTATTTAAAGAATTATAAAGAAATTCCCGCATTGCTCTTTATTTCACAAGATTAAGAGTCTGATATATAGTTATTCATTTGCAGCAGCAATTTTAGGAAATGCAGACATCTGGAAATGGAAAATGGACAATAAATAAAAACATCTTTTATTTGCATGAAGCAATAACAAGCAAGCAGACTGCCTCTTAATCAAACTGTTTATGTATTAAATATATATTTTTATTCCTTCTTTATTGTCTTTTTCTTTTCTGCCTATCAACAGGTGACGTTGGGTGGCACGCTCATTGGAATCGGTCGGAAGACCTCGGATTGCCAAGGAAACACAAAGTACTTTCGCTGCAAATTCTGCAACTTCACGTACATGGGCAGTAATTCCTTGGAACTTGAACAACATTTCCTTTCTTCGCACCCAAACAAAGTCAAAACACCACCAACCACACCCCTGCTGACCACAAATAACCTGGCAACGCACGACAACCAGCTGAAGGGACGGAGTCAAGCCTTAGACGGGGCCGAACGAGTTGCGGTGCGCGCAGAGGACGACTCTTTGGTCGGGTACTTCATCCCAGTCAGGTCTTGTTCGGATTCATCGGGCTGGGTGGGGGAGGCTGGTCGAGGCGCCGTGCAGACGTATTATTGGTGTAAATCCTGCAGCTGGAGTTGCGAGTGGTCGGGGGGTTCTGCAAAGCTTTTAGAGCACTATGAGCAAAGACACAAAATGAACACCGGTGGTACTACGAGCCCCAACAACTCTAATCCTGGTGGGATGGACAGAGAGCGAGAAAGAGGAGGAAGGAGAGATGGAGGAGAGAGAGACCAAATGGTATCAAAAGGCCGCAAAGATCAGCCATCCAACCTCTCCAGCACCAGCCAAGGTAATGAAGATGTATTGGAACGTGGCAGTAAGATGATGTTCGTTACTGCTGGTAGATTGTATCTGCTTAAAGCGAAGATAAATGATCGCCCTCAATAAATGAGTCTTCTATTATTGTTTGTGGTGCTTGTCACCTCATGTTTGTTTGCCTTGATTATCATAATAGAAATTATACGTGATAATATTTGAATTTCTGCCCAGGTTTTATTTACTTTTGTTCTGCTTTTTGCTCCTAGGAGACCCAAACAGCAGTGATTCAGAAGCAGTTGTGACCAGTTATAACTGTCAGTTGTGTGATTTCCGGTACTCCATGGCCCACAGTGCGGATGTGATCGTAGTAGCACCATTACTACTGCACTACCAGCATAACCACTCCATCCACCGCTGCAGCATTCAACACTGCATGTATTGTCCACAGGGTCTCTGTCAGCCACAAAAACACCTAGGGGAGGTGAGATAAATAAAATATTGAAATGTTTATTTGCTTGTTTTGCTGCCTGCTTGTTAATTAGAAGGAAAAAAAGAGCTGTTTTGCAAGCAAAGGAAAAATAAAATGTAATATAGGAACAAGTGTAAAGTTAATTGTTCCAATTTCCTGCCTAGTTAAAATTCCCTTGCTTTCCTCAGTCTACCCACGCATTCTCCCCTCCCTCCTTTTGTGCCAGCTGCCAGCAGTTCTGTTGCAGCTGTTAAAAATGCAAAAAGGATGGTTAACATCCAAAATTGAGGGTGGCATCATTTACTTAATAATGCACATTCATACTGGTACTGCTGGCTTCCACTTCTTTATTAGATCCATAGAAAATACACGGCTACGCCACAGCATCAAAACGAGATTCTTCTTATATCGGCAGTAATCAGTAAAGAATTTGAAGGTTCAAACCACTTTTGCTCTTACCTTTTTTTCTAATTTATTTCAACAGGTATCCCACCCATTCGCTTGTCGGAAGCCCACCTGCCCCAAATGCTGTTCAAAGTTCCCTCAACTCGCCAAACAGCAGGACGCCATTGGTTCAAAACCTGCTGTCACCACCTCACCCAGCGTGACTCCTCCTAATCCTAGAGGCGACCACAGTGGGATTTCTGGTTCTACTTTTCACCCCTCAAACCCCGCCCATCCTGTTGTCACACAAGGTATTTGGAGGCATATGTTATTTATATATATATAACATTTATCGGAAGCCTGATTCTGGAGCTTTTCCAGTATGACCCTAAATTCTTCGCT
The DNA here is from genome assembly GCF_018398535.1 of Haplochromis burtoni. Taxonomy (NCBI): domain Eukaryota; kingdom Metazoa; phylum Chordata; class Actinopteri; order Cichliformes; family Cichlidae; genus Haplochromis; species Haplochromis burtoni. Next base: position 330,616 of record NW_024582386.1, read on the forward strand.
TCTTGCTTCTGATTGGTCCCGCTTTCCTGTCGTAGGCGTCACCCACTTGTGTGACCAGTGTGCATTTGCTACCACTGACATTGACGTGTTGCTGCAACACTATGAAAGCTGCCACAACCTGATCAACCTAAAGGGGGCTCCCCCACATGTCAAAGCTGAGGAAGAAGCTGCGGGAGACAAGGAAGGAGGGCGAGGAGGCGCAGGAGAGAGGGAGTACTCATGTACAAAGTGTCACTTCATTACAGAAGTGGAAGAAGAGATTTTTAGACACTACAGGTGAGATTGCATGGTCATTATAATTGTGTTATTTGATAGGATGTATTTTCTCCCCCCTGCCTAATAAGCTAATAAGCTAACAGTGCCCCAGTTGATCCCGGGAGGAGACACAAATCCCTTTGGGGTCATGGTAGGGGGGGCATCTGACTTAAAAGAAATCTGCCAATTCAATCAAACATGCAGAGCTACCCCCTGTGGCCCTTGTAAATAAGAGAGCAGCCAAAGGTAGCTTCTTGATGATGTTTTTTTTACATTATGTAGTGTTTTTTTCTGCAAGGGTTGAGCCATTCAGTTTTCCATCTTTTTCAAAAATCTGTGCTTTTTTTTGCCGTGCATGCAGTCAGTTAACTTTTTAAGACATAGAATCTCATACAGATCGAGTATTTACTTTGATTGAATTCATCATGGGGAAAAAAAAGGCAAGAATCTGAAAAATTTTGTTCAAGTTAGGTGCAAATTCCTGTGCTTTGTTTCAGACTCACTTGTCAAGTAAATGTTCAGTGAGAGGAAAAAAAGAAAGAAAATTGTACGCTTAAGTTACTCGCAGACACCATGTTGACATTCTCACCTGGAAGCTGCACAGATATGATCACATATTTATAGCCCGTGTTGCAGATTTTCAAACTGATATTACACACACCCGTCTGTGATGAAGTCCATGAGTCGAATATCTATGAAAGCACCATGTTGTGGCTTATGGGCTGTTTTCTCGAGGGGCAAAAGGCTTTGGCCTTACGTTCACATTAAAGTTACTCCATGTCATACATTGCTGGAGATTAGACGACTTAAGACGCATTCCTCTTTAAATGCACCTTGGATGCCTGTGAAGCCAAAACCCCAATATTGCAACAAGCTTTACAGTCTTTGACATTTCACCCACGTCTGCTCACTGTCTGAAAGTGAGTGGTCAGAAAGGTCCTATTGAGTTTGTCTTGCACTACGTGAAAAAATAAAGTAACAAGGTCTTAATCGAAAAATGAAATCTAGGTTTCAAAAATATTACATTTGTCTCACACTGACAAGTGCAAGAAGGATTTAAGTTTCCCTGAAGGTGGGAACTTTCTCTTTTTATTTGCACAGGTAAATGTATACACTAAATTTATATGTATATTTTCTAAAAAATACCAAAAACTCACTTTTACAGGCTGTAGAGGCTAGACTGGACTCCACAGCCAATCCTGTCTTCTAGATTCAGATTTAGTGACAGAAAAAGATGAAAGTATGAGTTGGGGTGGGGTGGGAAAAAGGGGAGTGGCGTGGGAAAGTTGGGCCCAAAGACACAAAAAGTGGAGATAGTTGTGTGGAGATTTGCAGTTACTAATCTACACTACTGATCGGAATGTTTTATTATATGTTGTCACTTGGCATTGGTATCTAAATCAGGCTAAATTATCAAAGAACAAAGTATCGATAAGCTGTGATCATTTCTGCTGTCAGGGTTTTAAAACAATATGCTGCACTTTCTTTATTCCCATGAAGAATGGAGATCCTCCTCTCTGAGCCTGTGTGCCTGGGGCAGAGGCAGCTGTCACTCCCTTTAACTGCAGCACCATGCAGCACACACAGGCACAGGGCCTCAAACTCTTTTTAAATGTGGTTGCTCCTCACGAGAAGTGATGCCAAAGACAATTTCTTTCCATGCGAGGGCAGAAACACAAGCAATATGCGAAGATATTAAATGCAGAGGAATTCACAGTTTTCGTCTGCCTAGCTGTTAGTTTTTCTGTCGTTGCCTCAGGTATGTTATGGATACTCAGTGTGTGAGCGTAGAGCCCACACACTGAGATAACTTAATTACACGAAATTGGATTGATGATAAAGCGCACCTTGTGTGTTAAGCTACGGATGGATTCATAAATTCAAGCGCAAATGTTCACAGGAGTATCTGAACGGTTCTCAGTTAGGGTTTTAGAGCACGCACATCGGGAGCACATTCAGAGATGAGCCTTTCCTCAGTCAAAAACAATGCTGTCGCAGTTTGCGGCTCGAGAACTTTTCTCTTTTGACAGCCTGATGAGAACAGCAGATGGCAAGGACCGAAAGACGGGAAGGGAAGAAAGAAGGTTAGAAGAAGGAATGTAAGAGGGAAGGTGAATGAAATACAGAGAGAGAAATTCAGAGAGAAGGGTGCTCAGCAGAGAGCGAGAGCGGGTGACAAAGCAGAGTTTGCAGGGGATTTAACAGTTCATTCACGTCCTTAACAAAATCTAAGCCCTGAATCTTGGAGCTCAAATCAAATAAAAGTGAAATAAAGCCAGAAAGTTTCATGCTGCATCTAAAAACAACCATTTTTTTTTTTTTTTATCTGAAGGCCAAGTCTTAGAAAACAAAAAGCAGCATGTAATTATAGGGTGTTCAGATCAAAGGATGCTGCTGTGTAATGCGAAAAAGATTGTCAGCTGAGGGAAGCCAATCAATCCATAAGTTTTATAGATAAACTCTCACCTAGCTGCTAATATACACCTTAAGTACAATCTGATGGCTGACAGTGGTCATGTTAAAATTACACCCATAGCAGCCAGTCACACAGGTTCTTTACCCACATATCAGATATATATGTATTGGTCCGGGTAGAGCCAGTCACAGTAAAAAGGATTTTGTCCACAAATGGGGAGCCAACCAATGGTAAAGCCGCAGTGGACTACACTTACCGGTCATTTTTATTAGTTACACCTTGCTAGTACCACTTTGGACTTCCTTTTGCCTTTAAAACAGCCTAAATTCCGGTGTGGAAACATTCCTCAGTCGACTACACATCCTGTGATCCGAATCTCCTCTTTCAACACATCCCAAAGAAGAGTAGAGAAGATTTATTATAATTTTCAAGTTTGAGAGGATTTGAGCATTGATACGATGGGTTATCCTGCTCAAAGGAGCCATCAGAAGATGGGTACACTGTGGTTATAACGTGATGGCCAGCCTGAACCATTGCTACAAGAGCCATGCTTCCCATCCGAATGTTGCAGTAGAAATTGAAACTCATCAGACGAGGCAACATTTTTCCAATTTTCTCTTGTCCAATTTTGGTAAGCCCAGGTGAATTGTCACCTAGGTCACCTGCTTTTAGCTGGCAGGAGTGCATTCAGAGATGCTCTTCTGTATACCTTGGCTGTAACAAGTGGTTATTTGAGTTACTTTTGCCTTCCTATCATTTTGAAGCAGTCTGGCATTTTCACCTACAGCACTGCCACTGATGGGATATTTTACATTTTTTCAGACCACTCTCTGTAAACCCTAGAGATGGTTGTGTGGGAAAGTCCCTGCAGATCAGCAGTTTCTGAAATACTCAGACTAGCCTATGTGTCTCAACAACCGTGCCACATTTAGACACTCTTAAATCACCTTCCTTCCCCATTTTTGCTCCGTTTGAACTTGATCATTGGCTGATTAGACATTTGCATAAACAAGCAGTTGAACAGCTGAACCTAATGAAGTGGCTAGTGAGTCTACAAAACACAAATTGTGCTTCTGGATGCTGCAGAGTGCATTGCTATAATAAGATATTTGGAGAAAAAAAGAGACAAACATTTTTCCCACTGTCTCGCTGTTTCTTACCCTACTGATGGAACAATGCTGCAATCCTAAAGGAGTCAGAAATCGGAATTTCAGAGTTCCAAGTCAGAATTTGAATCTGGAACTCAGACTGAGGGGCCCCAGTAACCTAGAGTTAACAATCCAAGATGGCGGCATTGAGCGTAAACATTAGCAAAACTATAAAACTTTGAATCTGTGCTGGCTCTGTTGTGTATTAACTCACTATAACTCCCCAAATTAGCCACATGCACAGCACTGGTCAGGCTCAGTCCACGGATTCACAGTGCCAGATTTATCAAAACAAGCTTTAGGACATGATTCTAGTGCAAACTAGAAACTGTTTATTACAAATGGATAAATTGTTATTAAAATACAGATAGAAGAAGCATATTTTTTATGTCTGCTTCAACATTTCCCGTAGGAAAGTAGTGTTAACAGTGACAGACCCAGTAAATGATGAAATCAGTAGGTACGCCAGTCCACGTGTGGATGCTGATGATAAATCAAGGCTGCTGTGTCGTTCAGCATCTAGAGACATAAGTCTAATGGACACACTATATGCTTTTTCATTCACACGTTCTCACAGATTTCTGCAAATATTTCAGCCTCTGTGATCTGCTAGAGGTGCAGGCCTTTTATATATTCTTCAACAGCTAATAAAGGGAGAAAGAGAATATGAGGCAGGATGATGAATAAGATAAGTTTATGTCAGAAGTATATATTTATTTCTGTATTTTCACTTGCTGTCATATAGAAATCATGCATCAGACGTACAAGACAGCAAAGAGGAATACATAGAGTATTCTGAGAGGTTATATATCGGGACGTATTGTAAATGTTTGCGTGGGTCTGGATCTGCAATATCTTCTCATTGTTTTCAAATTCACGCCTTAAATGTTTTGTTTTTGTTTTTTCCTGGATGAGGAAATATTATGGTAGGGTTCAAAGCAGAAACCAGAGGATGCGAGTCGCAAAATGGAGAAAAATGACTCTGGATATGCTTTTTTCCCCCTGTTTTCAGTGACTTTTGGTCCGTGTTTATTGTCTGCTATTGTAAAACCCTCACTCTGCTGTAATATGCAGCGATAATAACCTACTGGTGGGAAAAGCCTAAAAGAATAAAACAGGCAGTGTTGGGAAAAGCGGTGTTTTCTTATGACATCTGAGTGAAGCAATTAAGCAAGTGTAATTTTGGATTTAAGTGAATTATGTGGTAAATGACGATATTGACAAAGGAACATGAATAACTACAAGATACCAATTGTTAAACTGTGGCCTACCATCATTAATAAATATACCAGCAAAACAATTACATAATCCAAGTGCAGACAAAATGAACAGCTTCATTATTCTGTGAAACATTTATTCATGTGTTGGTATATCTGTCTGTGACAGCTGCGGGGCAAACCGAGCCTGCCGAGGTCCACTGTAAACAACACACAAGTTCTTGTTCTAGATGGTTTAATGCTTTGCTTGTTGGCCTGCACAAGAAGCATCACGGCTGTTGTGTGTGCCAGGAAAAAATCTTGACGCTGTGTATCAGATATATCGCTGGTCGCCCTCGCCAGCAGGAAATGAAGGTGGTTTATTGATGGGCGATCCAGTACATGTCATTCAGATTCATTTATGGTCCTCACGATTTTGAAGTAATTCACTGTGATTTAGTGGGGCACTGAGTCACTTTGTTGGCCTCGAGCTCTGTGAAACTCTACCTGAGTGTTTGGGGGAATTTAGGCAGGGGCAAATGCACTTTAGATTTAGTCAGTACAGGGGGTGGATTTTCTTCAAACTGTGAGTGATGAAAATCCTATTGGAATTAATTGTATTTACATTTTAGAGCAATAGATTCAAACATGAACTGACTTTCTTGTTGCCAGTAACAAAACTAGTTACTTAAGTCTTTCCTCTTACGTTCAGCCTTATTAGTGTTACTTTGACTTCACTGTGACTCATGCACGGTGAAGATAACCACTGATGACGGGATCTCCTTTTCAAAAAAGTCACGTCTCCGATGTGACTTGCAATGCATTTGTTCAGAGAAGGTTTGAGCAACTCAAGAATAAACTGCTTATTTTTGCAATTAGCAGTATTACTTTATGGTTAACATAAAAGCAAACAATATGTACTAGTGTGTATTTTAATGCTGAATATTTTGTTCCTTCTGAAGGTCTGTTTTGTATTCATGAGTAATTTACGCACTGCTCTTTTCTCTCGGCAGGCGTGTCCACGCGTGTTGTCGCTGTCGACGTTGCGACTTCACGGCTCCAGATTCATCAGCCCTCCTCGACCATTTCAACTCAGCTCACTGTCACGACTCCTCTCCCTCGTTAGGCTCATTCACGACAACCTCCTTGCCCACCTCACTGACTCCTTCCCTAACACTCTTGGCCAATGGCTGCTCAGCGCCTTCTACTTTAGCCATTAAAGAAGAGAGCAAAGGGGATATCCGCCTCCTCTACTCCCTGGCGCCGCCTGAGGGACGGTTGGCCGAAGGTGGCAGAGAAGAGGCAGGCGGGCTGGTAAAAAGTGAGGGTGTTGAGGAGAAAGAAAGAGAACGGGAAAAGGGCTGGGTTCTTGGTGAGACAAGAGGACTGGGGGAAAGAGGGGGTGAGCAGGCCCACGGCTTACTTTGGGTGCCTAAGGAGCGAATGGGACCTGAAAGAGGTGCAGGAAGTGGGAGCCCATCTCTTTTCACCTCCCCACTGTCGCTGTCTTTTGTCCCAGCCAATCACGAAGTCTCACAGCAGAAAAGAGGCGTGGCCTCACCTAGCATGGTTTACCTGGGAGACACCAAGTCATTTTTGGGAGATACAAAGTCCTTTTTGGCAGATGCCAAGTATGGAGGAGGGAGACCAGGATCAACCGCTTCAGGTGGTGCTGGAGCTGGCGAGAAGCAGAGCCAGATGACCCCCCAGCAGTACACAGGAGGAGGAAGTGCTGGTGGTGGTGGTGGTGGAGGTGGCGGAGGACAGGAAGGGAAAGGAGGAGCCAATAAAGAGGAATCCCAGTCCTTGCTAAGGGTAAGGTGGAACATGCAAAAACCCCCTGCTTTTCATCTCATTCTAATGAGATGAAAATCCTTCTTCTTTGTCTCATTTACACCCTGACTTTTGCGTTTAGCTCTCTGAATGGGAGCCTTTGTAGCTAGGCCTCTGTAGCCAGATCCTGCCTGCTGAGAAGCCTTAGTTATCAGGGACCTTCTATTAATACACTTTCATCTTAAACTCATCTTTCCTTTCACTCAGATGTGAGGATTAGATCTCATGCATTGAGCCCATACACTGTAATCTTTTATTCTTCCATCATATTTTGAGGGCTTAAGCAGATTTGGGTTGGCTAGCAGAGTGTGTACCCAAATGCTTGCGTGTGTTCATATCTGTCCCTGTGCATATGATTCCATGACATCATTTCCTTTCCCATAGGCGGCATTCATCTTCTTTAAAAAAATTGAACTCACAACAGTGAGAAAACCACCCGCTGCTATGGAAACGGGGAGGAAAACTGACAGTTCCCATGGCTACCACGTGTCAGTCAGCTCCCTCACCCTACTTTGTGGACCACAATGCTTTTGACTTCACAGTGATGTCATTGACTGGCAGTAACAAACTGTGGTTTGCCTGCACCACAGAGCTTATTGGCTATGATCACATTAGATCAGAATAGACTGAACTTTCTCTCTCTCTCTGTATATATATAAGTATGAGTTAGTGTGTGTGTGTACGAGTGTGTGTGGTGTCAGGGTTTGACTTGGGGCTGCGTAAATAGTAGTATTGAGTGTTAAAGTTGTGTTCTTAGTGTGTGTACGGATATGCTGCTGTGTGATTCGAGTCCATGGGCCCTTTGTAGGACTTGGGGTTTGGCCTTTTGGATGTGTGTGAATGTGTGTTTGTCTGTGTGAGGTGTTGGCAGTAACTTGGCAGGCTGGGCAGGGTGGGGCAGCAAGAGGTTTACTCATTATCGTGGGTGGGGCAGTGTGTCTCTGTGAGAGAGTGGGAGGCTAAGACTGAAAGGAGGAGGCACAGATAGAGAGAACATGCGTGCATGCGTGAGAGAGAACAGTGGAAGATTAAGATAAAAAGACGTAGACGGGAAAAGTCAGACGGAGATAAGAGTATAACAAATCACTTTCTTGCTTGCTCTTTATGGAAAGAGCAGCTAGTCAAGAAAATCTTTTCAAAATTATAAATGTACAGAACAAAAGGAGACTGGTCAATACAGATTTGTAAATTTGGCGAGCACGTTTTTCACTTTCACTCTCACTCAGTGTTATTCTTAACAGTCTGACAGTTTGACATGTATGCTTATTTTAGATATTCACTAATATTATGAAATGTTTTTGCAGAGTCAAATATTCACATTTGAGGCTTTTTAAATCATCATCGTCCCATCAGGATGAATATTATCTCTTTTTTCCATTATTGTATACACATTTCCTCCAAAGCTATGGATATAAACCATTCATCCATTCATTTAGAGGGGGGTCCACCCTGGACCCTGTGACTGCAGGGCTATCACTGAGAGACACACAACCATTCACATTCACATTCAGAGGAGGGCATTGTGGTGGAACAGTGGTTAGCACTGTTGCCCCACAGTAAGAAGATCTTGGGTTTGAATCCACCATCTCACTAGGGCCTTTCTTTCGAGAGTTTCCATGTTCTCCCCGTGTCTGCATCGGTTCTCTTCAAATACTCTGGCTTTAGAGACGTGCAGTTAGTGGGACTATGTTAACTGGTGATTCCAAATTACTCAGAGGTGTGAATGTGAGCGTGAATTGTTGTCTGTCTCTAGATGTAAACCAGTAGTTCTCAAACTGTGGGGGTGATGTCGCTCGTGGCGAATAGAGTCGCTGCTGTGGATGTGAGGCAGATAAAGTGCTTAAAGCTCTGTATGGGCAAATGTGGCCTGTGGCTTAAAGTGCGTTAAGTGGTCAGTAAGACCAGAAAAGAGCTGTATAAATGTCAGTCCATTTCCAGGCCTGAAAACGTCTGCGAACCGCTCACTTAAAAAACGATTTGGCTGCTGCAGGTTTGCAATGGCCGACCCATCAGCAGGCCAGTAAGGGTAGAAGCTCATTTTAAATATCTTCTATGTTTTGTGAAGACCAAGTTTCGTATGAGCCATCTCTGACTGTTCCATTTGCATCTGTGCTGCCTATGAGAGCCTAAAGAAAAGAGCAGATGTTTACATAAACAGAGAAAGACCCAGAGTGAATCTTTGAAGATGAAAACAACTAAAAAAAGAATAAAAGGAGATGAGAAACAAGCAGTTTATTAGAGACGAAGCTGAACACGACTTGTTGCTTAAGTAGCTTCATAAGGTATGGCCTTTTCTTCTTCCTCTTCTCACTGCACAGTATTTATTCTCAGTTTCCATGGCTTGCACTGACACACACAAACATAAATATGCCCGGCACACATAGACACGTGGGCTGGAGTTGACTCATCACTGGGCGGGGTGAGGGAGGGGCACTAATGCAAAAAAAAAAAAAAGAATCAGAAATAGCTTTGAACACACACAAAAACAAACTTTTGGTCTAATTTAAATGTGGCATGTGGACTCAAGAGGGCAGAGTCTGTTAAAAATCCATCCAAAATCCAAATAGTTCAAGAGGAGGCGGAAGGCAGTGATGGAGGGATGCAGGGAGTGATTTAGTAGGGAGGAAGTATATGATTAAAACCCGGCAAATATGGAAACAAATGGCCAGTCATATTTCATCCCAACCTGTGTGCGTTTGTGAGAGTGTGTGCATGTGGTTCTGTGGTTTTTGTATGTTTCCCTCATCCTTACTTGTTCTTTCTACTGTCCGCTGCATCGATCTGTCTTCCTCCTCCTTTTTCTTCTTGTTCTTTTTCTTTCATTTCCCTTCTTTTCCTCAAAGGACAACTCGCCCAATACGCGGGGATCGATACACACCTCACGCACACAAAAGCCATCAGACGTGCACAAACGCTCCCACGCAGGTGTGCACTCACACATACACATAAAGAACCCACAGTTCTTAGTATTCTGGTTTTGTGAGGCTTTTTGCTCGGTGGAGGGGAGAGAATATTTTCTTTTGAAAGCCCTGATCTATAATTGCCGCACAGCATTGCCTTGTTGAGACATTGGCCCACTATTGGCTTTGTTTTCATAGTGATTTATTACATTGAAGACATTTTCTCAGTCTGAAATGTTATTTTCTAGCTGTTTTACTGACTGTATGAGACAAGGATAGAAAGCGAATGAGGTTTAGAGATGAAATTAAGCTAAAAGCTCGGTTGATGTTTGAGTTTATAAATGGAACGAGGCAGACTTTGAGTAATGGCGGTTTTTCCAGTTAAGTAGGGCTGAGAAAGGTTTGCCTCCGAGCCAAACATATGTGAACATATGTAGATATACCCGAACATGTGTGACTCTGTCCAAAACGTACATCATCTAATAAATTCCAGCTTGTGTTTCCGAGGGGAATTCCACCTCAAGGACGACACGGACTGCATAAATGCACATAAGCAAAAGAAAGTGTGGATTTGGCCTTACAAACACAGTGTGGTCATATTGCAGTATTGAAACACGGGCATTTGAGGTTTTAACAGTCCCATGCGTGACATTCAATTCCATGTGAGAGACAGAGAGAGAAAATAGAGAGACCGAACTGAGAGAGATAAACGGGAATGTGTGCTTTCAGCAGATCAGAGAAGAGTTTCATTAAAGTTTCTCTCGTTTACATTTCTGCCCGATGGAGCTAATTATGTTTAAAGGACGCACACGCTCACACGCGCTCGCGCACACACACAGACTAGACACACACACAGACACAGAGCTGTAATTCCATAAAGTTCTCATTACTTGGCTTTCAATTTTCTTTTATCCTTTCTTTCTGTTTCTCTCCTTCCGCGTACATTTCGGTGTACACGTGTGTCTGCGTGCTTACCCCTGCTTGTGTACTTAATTACGTGCATTGTGTCTCCATTTGCATTCCGAGCACTTGTGTGTGCGCGTGTGTGTTTTGCGAGGAAATTAAAGCGTGAATTTAACTTATTTTCTGTGCTGATAATTTAGCATCCCTTTATATCCGCTACAGGAAATTATAGAGCTTATGTTTGAGTCAGTGTGTGTGTGTGAGAGAAACTGTGTGTTTGTCTGAGCCTGTGCGTTTGTATTCTTAATGCTTTTTAAAAAGAAAACTGAGTAAAAATTGTGTTCTTTGACTTATCTATGTTATCTGAATATTATCTTTGTTTTAGAGCTTTTTTTGTCACTGTGCTTTTCGCTCTCTACAAATACCCCTCAGAGTGAACTTCAAATTGCCTTTGATATAAAGATATACTTTACCGTTCCTTCTCGAGAACTTGTGTACCTTTGTTTACCTCATGGAACATCCCTTGAGAGTTGAGAAAAGTACTTTAAAAAGTGGTTTCATTTTAAAGCTGGAAAACTTGTCTAGGAGGTGAGAAACACCTGAACAACCCTGTTTAGTTATAAACCTATCCAGTCATTGCCCATTGTTTTCTAGCTGGATGCTAGTGGACATTCTGGTTGTGTGCATAACCCTTTTGTATATTTCCCTCCCTGTTATATGTCAATAAACAATGTATCTTGTGGCCGGTGGTTGTTGCTGCAATTGCTCACCTCAAAGCTCACAGTAGTTAACATGAAGGTACCCCTTCACTTGTGCCGCACCACAAGTTCCTGAATTTCACCGACAGACGATGGTTTTTGCACGCACATCGCTTCTCCTCTCTTCCTGTGTTTACGCCACCTAATTATCAACAAATTTCACCACAGGTTAGAAAAAGGAATGTGTTTGAGGCTAACAGCCACTGACAAGTTTTACATATCTCGGTTTCTATCACATGTTTATGTAAAGTACAGAACTCTGCAAAAAGTCTTGAGACGCCCACTCTTTTTTTATATTTCGCTTCCAAGGAGTCATCTTCTCTTTTCGTGTTTTTAAAGTCTTGAACAGTAGTTCTCCAACATTTCTGAGAATCTTTCAAAGTTTTTCTGTGAAAGCGGCACATTAGCTGCTTTTCTAGTCCTTGCACCTGAACATTTTTTGAAGAATGTTTTTTTGAGCGATGCATCTGGCCCTTCAGGTGATCCCTCAGCTGTTACCAAAAGCTGTAAAGTCCCAGTCGAAGGGTGGCTGTCAAGAAGCCATTTTTAAGGAAAAGCTGAGAAATGCCAGTGGCAACAGGTCTTGTGTGATGAATCCAAGGTTGAAATCTTTGGATCGTCATAAATATGTACAGAAGCCGTCGTAACCAAAAGTGTCTACAGCCACCTGTAAAGCACAGTGGAGGTTCTGTGATGGCTTGGGGCTGCATTTCAATCAGTCGTGTTGGGGATCTTGTTATGAACGCAGAAAAGTATCATCAGATTTCGATCCACCATGCAACACCATGGCGATAAATGCAATAAAACCATTCCCAGAGCCCAAACCTCAATGTTATTAAAGCAGTGTGGGATCATCTTGACAGAGAACAGAATAAAAAGGACTAACATTCAAAGAAAAGCTATAAATGTCCTTCAAGAAGCTTCAAGAACTATACTTTCTTGTAATACTTAGAGAAATGACAAGAAAGCTGCTTAAGAGAGTTCAGAGAGTTCAGACAGTCACATTCAAGCTGTTAGAATCAAACAACTGTTTTTACCTTATGTACTATATTTTCATAGATGTTTGCACATATTTCAATGAATTGTTACTCAAGACACACAGCACAGTACTGTATATAGGTCAGTATGGTTCAGATTCCTGCTCTGATCTTTTCAAATTATTTCATAATCCTGGCAGTGTACAGTAGGCAATATTTAGTGTACAGAAAGAACCCTGTTGATGTTGGTTAGTTGATTTCTTCATTTATTGACGCATTTGGCCATTGCTGAGGCAGCAAACTGCATATCCGACCCACTGCTTCAGTACCGGCTGACTATTGACAGGTCCAACAGCCATTAAACATCAATACAGCAGTTGAGAGGGGTCTAAGCTCAAAGGCACATTTTTTTTTCCTACAGACATCCTAACAAAATTCACCTCATAGACGAGGCTGCTCTTGTGCACGCTTTTAGCATCCTATATACTTTGTTATGGGAAGGGTTAAAAGAGCTGCGTTCGCCGTGTCTTGCTGCAGTTTGTGTGCGTTGTGTGCAGATGTGTGTGCGTGTAGGAAAAAGGAAGACATACTAATATTCATCCATTCTCTCTCTTGCCCTCTCTCTCCCTCTCGCTCTTATACACCCTCACACCAAGTTGTCTGTTCTGGGCTGCTCGGTTTGTTTGTGTAGCAGTCACATTTCCCATCAGGACACAGACTCAAATAAACACAGGCCATGTTGGAAAGAAAAAAACACAAGTGTCTGAGTTTCCGTCTTTGTGTGTGCGTGTGTGTGTGTGAGGTAATGTGCCTAGTGTATAAAACCCAGGCTGTGTTTGGCGTAACAGAAACATAATCGGACAACCTGTTTGCTATAATTTTTACCTGCGTGTGTTTATGTGTCTGTCTGTGGAAACAGTGGCCTTTACGCTCATGTGTGAGCATGTGCGCGTCCCTCATGTGTGAGCTGCGCGCCCGTCCGCTGATGGGAATGTTCGTGCGTGTCACAGTTAAAACCAGTGTGCGGCTTTATGCTGTGTGACAGTTCACAGCGGTCTCATTGTCTGCTAGGAATATTACATTTAGCTTGAAAAACAAATTACACCATTTTAACCACATTTAGACCCATTTTGGGTTTTCCACACATGTCACGCTCGCACACGCACATTACAGCTGACAACATGCGCAGTTCGAAGGTGACAGCTTGGCATTTTTGGCTCGCATAAATCAAGAATTTGCCTTGACTCGGTGTTGGCTCGTGTTCGAATGGTAATCCTCTGTTTAGGACTGTTTTGAATTGTCTGATTGACTAAGTCTGACTTGGGTTAGAAGGAAAAAAAAATCTGAAATGTTTCTTCTCAACCTGCTTGCCACATCACACCATTTCCAAAAGCGTAAAATCAGTCAGCAGCCCTAGAAAAGGACGCATAATTGACTTTATAATCACAGGATTTGGCAGCGTGGTTTAGACTTTAGATTAGTCAGAGCTTCCTCAAATATGACATTCAGCCTCCATCCCATGTGCCTGACATGTCTCATTTGCTGAAGTGTCCTTGACATTGAATTATTATTTGCTCCAGGGCTGCCATATGTAGCTGAACTTCCTGTTAAGGGGAAGCAGCGAGATAAGGCACTGATCCTTCTGGGGTATTAAGAAACACTTTCCTGTGATTGTATGAACTTTACTGGCACTCAGTGAATTGTCCTATTTATTACAAACCACACCCCTCTGGCACAGCTTTAGGAAAGCCATTAAAACAATTTGGATAATTTTAGTGTAGATTTCGATTGATTTGTTTCTTTATTTATATATTTTTTGCTGATAAAAATATCTTATAATATCTTATATGTGTATAATATATTCATGCCGTCTGTTCAGATGGCCTCTCGCTGTTGGGAGCATATTATTCGTTCAGGCGCATGTCACTTACACATTGAGCGTTTTCATTGGTTTAGCTGGGCGCCAGTGAACCATGTGTTCCACCCACCCCAGCAGAGAACCAACCAGGTGTTTTTCATCATGTCGACATGGCAACAGTAAAACACAGTGGTTATTTTAGCTCCTAGCTGTAATTTAGACGTTTACATCAATTACTGTTACAATCAACTTACATACACACTACTGGAAGTGTGTGTATGTGCGCATGCATGTGTGGCTATGTGTGTCCTTTTCTATTTCTGTGTTTTTCTGCCATGGCTTGCACATCTAGCCCATTGGTCCTTGTGTGTTTCTCTTTGTGGGGCTCTCTCTCTCTCTCTCTCTCTCTCTCTCTCTCTCTCTCTCTCTCTCTCTCTCTCTCTCTCTCTCTCTCTCTTCTTTTCCTTCCGCACTCGCTCTCTCATTTTTGGTGTAAGGCAGAAGCAATTCACCGCAGGCTAAGTGTGTGTGCAAATATGTGCACGGACATAGACACACACACGTGTGTGTGTTCACACATGGAACCAATATTAAGGCCAGATGTTCATTTTGCTACAACAAGACCTCTACACGCAACTCTAGCCAGCTACATACACACACACACACACATACGCACCAATGCATAGGATACACCAATCTGGCAGCACTTCTGTAATTAGGAAGCTGATTGGTTAGATTAAATGTCCATCTGACCCCTGACCAATAGTTAATTTGAAAACCCTGCCTGCCTTCCCCTTCTCCTCTGTCCCTTGGCTCTGTTGCCTTGCCTCTGCTTTCCTTTCCCCATCTCTTCTTTAAATCACAAGTTCTTCCACACAATCGGCCCTTGTCTGGATAATAGTGAGTGATGCAATTTGACAAATAGGAGAAAAAGAAGCTCGAGAAAATTACGGTAAATAGTTTGACCAAAAGTGCTTCCAGTAAATGACTTAAAGTTGATTGACAAATGACCACTAATGACTTTTTCTCTTTTTATCCACCCAAGTATCTGAGCTCATTAATAAAAGCATGTCTTTCCACAAACACGGAGTAAGGAGCAATAAATTAACATGTAGTATTAGTTGTATTAGTTTTTTTAACTTTAGTTCTTCAGTTCTTCAGTGTTTTGCAAGGCTTATTCTGATCTCTGCCTAACATGTGAGTTGCCCAGGAGAGACACTTCGCCCATGCATTGTAACAAAAGGATGTGTCTCTTCTAGCGTTCAGACAGGGTGAGGGAACATTACGAAATAACCGCCTATGTTAAAAAGAAGGAGAGAACACTTTAAAATTTGAAAAGAAGTGCAGTACACATATCCTGCCAAACCCAAAGGTAATAAAAAAAAAATAAGATAAGAGTTCATTCCCACCTACATCTTTGCTGACGTGCGCCAATTACCACTTCGCTGTGACGCGCCCAAACGCTTTAAGTGCATCTCGTGTTTAAACACGGAAATCGTCATCACAGTGCCGCACCTAATTCACTGCGAGAAAGCAAGTGGAAAAAGTAGATTTAGAGAAGAATTTAAAAGAGCAGCACCCATATTCATATTCACACCACACAGGCCCACACACAATCAAAAATATACAGTACGCACGATCACACTCTGGCTCGACCAGTCATCTTGACACTTTAATCCACTTCACTTAAGGACATCGAGTCACACCCTTCTCTGGTGTGCGTGAGAGGGAAAGTGAGAGGGAGAGAGTGCGGAAGTGGATGTGTGTGTGTGTATGTGTGTGTTTGTGGGCAAGTAATGCCATGGCAACCTTGGCGGCCCAAGGACCTCTTGGCGAGGTAGCAAGATCGCCCAGGGCATGTGTGCGTGCGGCCGCCGATTCTCCCCCCCCCACCAAAAAAAAGGTGTGAGTGTGTGCGTGTGCAAGCAGAATGCAGAGATTTTCACTTTTAACTCGTCTCGGTGGAAACTCACATCCGCCCCTGAAGTTATAATACACACTCGCTCAGTGGCATGCATACTTGATAAGGAGCAAAAGCTAGAGAAAGATACATCACTTCTTCTCCTTCCCGCTCACCGTCTCTTTCCCTCTCTCTTTCAGCCTTTGCTCCTCCCTCTTCTTTCTGCCTCCCCCATTGTGTCCCATGTGAGGTCTTCACTCATTAGGAATTCTCCACTAGTGTGTGCATGTTTGTGTGTGTGTGTGTGTCTGTGTGCTAGTTCGTTTATGAATTCTGCTCCACTGGCATGATGCATCTTGTACACTCAATTTCCCTTAAGAACGTTTCTCTTTTGTTCTCCTTCTCACTCTCTCTCCCTTTATCACTATCTGGCTGTACAAGACAACAGGGCCTGACACAACTCAGCACAGCTTCAACTGTTCCAGACTTGTTTGCTCCTAGAGTATATATATATATATTGACTCGTATTGTGTTCTTGTTGTCCTGTGTAGCTCAGTGGATAGAGCCAAAGCTAAAGACACTGTTGTGTTGTCTGTATTGCTTGTCTTTACAGCTAAGAAGTTTTAGTGAGAGCTGACTGAGTTTGGTCTTCGGTGCATCTGTGGCTGCAGACCTTCACTGGTTTTTTTTTTCCATATGAAACAGATGAGACACTTCCTGTCCAGCTTGAACAGATGTTTGGGGCTTCATTTTCAGTCATTCTCTGTGCACTAAATGGCCACTGAAATGATAGTGTGAACATCATCAGCATGGTATTCACACCTCTGTATGACGGATGTATAGAACTGTTGCAGTGGATGAAAAATGCAGACACAGAGGGAGCAAAAATGCTTAGAATGTATCAATTTATAGAGCCTCAGGAAATTTTCAAGTCTTCTAATCAAAAATTTGAAACCTCTTGTCACTGAGGTTTTGTGGTAATTAATTCATGAATGGGTTTTTTGGTTTTGTTTTGTGGTTTTTTTTTTTTGAGTCACTTGGAATCTTTCTGCTTGATTTAACTGTGTTTGCATTCTTAGTATTTTTTTTTTGCAATATTAAGAACATTGAACTTTTCAATACAAACCCAAAGAGTTGGGTGTAGAAATTCTTGTTGTTATTCTGAAATACATGTTAGCATTGTGTTTTTGTGAGGCAGCTACCATTGCCATTGTGAAATCAAATGCATGGAGTGGGTAACATATAATTCTTAGCCTGCTAATTACCTTGTAGTAACATAATCGGGTGACACAGCAAAAAGCCTAACATTTCGCTCTGTGTCCTGTCAGTAATATACATTATTAACGTTTTAAATAAAACAGTCTGCCACCACAGTGTCTGTGATTTAAACCACTTGGCCGCCCCTCGCTGAGCCTGGTTCTGCCGGTGGTTTCTTCCTGTTAAAAGGGAGTTTTTCCTTCCCACTGTTGCCAAAGTGCTTGCTCATATTAGATCATATGAGTTGTTGGGATTTTCCTCTCTATGTATTATTGTAGGGTCTACCTTTCAATATAATGCGCCTCGAGGTGACTGTTGTTGTGATTTGGTGCTGTATAAATAAAATGAATGAAATTGAATTGCATTAATTAGCCCCCATATTATATGTCAGGTAATGCCATTAAGAATTAATTAATTGTAATTTTCTTTAAAAGGCACACATAAAGATAAAGTGAAGGAATCAAGAAGTAGACGCAATGTGAGACATCATTTTAATAATATGCATGCTGTGTGTGTGCGTGTGTATACTCTTATTCAAAGATGCGTCATTGTTGCAGATGTTTGGCTTCTGAGCTTGTGCACAGTCACAAATGAATACACACACACACGTGCATGCTGACACAAACATTCACACAGTCCCCTAGTCCCATCTATCCTGTTCCTTAATAGACCAGGTGCAGCCAAACAATGGGTGTGTGGACGCATGCCCCGTTTGTGTGTGTGTGCGTCTTTGTGTCACTGTACGTTACCAATGTGCTCACATGTCCTTGAATGTTTTTATTTTTCAAAGTTGTCTTTATAAGTAGACTTTATGAACATCTAAGGAGGATATATTGCTTCACTAAAATCAGATGTCCCAAAGCAGACACACTTTGACTCAGATAGCATCTGGTTGTATCTGCAGTCTGTGTTTATGTTACCCATTAGAGGAAAACTTAGAGACTGGTCTCATATGTCTTTTCCCACTAGATCAACACAATTACAACACTGTTATCTCCCCGTCTCAGAAATCTTGGAACTATAATTCATCTTTCCAACTGTAACAGAATGTTTTTTTTTTCTTATGTTTAAGCCAAGGATTCACTTCCAGACCAGCGTTTATTCGTGTATTTTGGGTTCAGGTCACTTGGATAAACCCATTTTTGAGGGAAAGTCCTTTCTGAAAGCGGATCCTTGTTATTGCTTTGATCTAACACAGCTCTCTCTCTCATAGCCACGAGCCTGGTAGTCAGAGCTTTAATGCGCCAAAAAAAATCGCATAAAAACAACTGCAATTTATGTATTTTTTTAGTCTTCAAAACTTTGGTTTTCCCACTAATTGGATTTTATTCCACATTAATGTAGTAATAATAGCGCAGCATTTTCCCACCGTGTTACTTGCTGAAAAGTCAGACAGTTCAAGAAATATGAGCAGTCAGACTAAAGTGATGCATTTTAAAAAAAGTCACACCTTTGAAGAGGAAAAGGCACAGATGCTTGGTAAAACGGTAGCTGCAGGTTTGCATGTGTTTTCTTTCACAGTCTACAGGCAGAGTTTTGCAGCAGACAGTCCCTGTGCAATCAGCAGTTGTAGAAAAAAAAATCTGCATATTTTTATTGCCTCAAAGTTGGCTGGTTAGATATACTGTCTAAATTGTCAATATTTTTTTTTCTCAGTGTGATCTTGTCTAATTTTTTCTCTTTCTTTATTGAAATGTTAGTCCTTCCACTTAGTGTCATTGTGTTTTTTTATGTCCATTTTACAACCTAAATAGGAATGGAGTTTCTGTTGTGTCATGCTTTATGCTGCAAAAAAGCTGAACCTTATATATAAATATGAATGAAGCGTACAAACACGTCACAGAAACATGCACGCTCCCACACACCTTGCAAACATTTGTAAATGATTAGTATTATGTAAAGCCCGCTATTTTCAGATTAACCAGGAAAGAAGCGTTTCATTACATCAGGACCACTGAGTGAGCAGCAGAAAAAGAAATTGAGCACCAAGGGACACGAGAGTAAGAGTCAGAGAGCGAGAGAGAGAGAGAGAGAGGAAGAGCAGTGAGAGGCAAAAATAATAAAAAAAAAAATATGAGGAGGAGACAGAAGACGCGGGGAGAATGAGGGAAAAAAATAAAGGCAGACAGAGAGAGAAAGGGGAGCAGCTGCCAAACTCTGAGTGGGGTTAAGCATCACCACAAGAACAACCTAATAAGGTCTGAAAGTGTGCACGCAGACACACACATACACACAGACTTGGCCTGTGTTCAAAATCTGTGTTTCTGCAGTAAGCAACAGCAAGCAGTAAATCACATCTGCCCCCAGAGCCTCCGACGCTGAATGCTGTTGTGATGTATAATGTTGAAATCTTGCGGAGGAGTTTTCTTCTGCTGACCTTACACTACATGATTTTTGAAGCTATTTCTGTGGTAGGCTCATTTACAAGTTGAGTAGATTTACACGGGTTGTCATGTGTCTTTTCTAACAAAAAAAAAAAGCAAACAAAAAAACCCCCACATAGGATTTAATATTCATGGGGGTCTTTTTGGGGAATTTGTGGAAATGTAAGACTACGAAAGCACTTTGCTTTGCTATAATAGGAGACCTGCGGAGGCAATAATAAGAGCGAAAATTGTTATGAGTTTATTCACACATTGATGGCCACAGGATGTGTTGCAACACGAGCAGGTATCCTGTCTGCTGATTTCGCCGCGTTCACCTGCTATCTATCAAGCCACACTTGAGCTCGAGATTGCAATCGCTTTCCTTCCCTGCCAGCAGCGTGTGTGGCCTGTTGTCTATATTTTGTGCCGCGTTAGACTAGTTGTGCTGTAATTTGGTTTCTTATATGGCTCTTATAAAACTCTTCAACCTGAAAACTTGCAACGCGAGAGCTTCCGTCTGCAATGCATCATATAGTGGGAACTTTTCCAGGAATAAAAGCAACGACTCATGGCTGTCATTAAACGCAAGGGTTTGAGATTAAATGTTCCCTTTATGTTGTTTAGGCATTAGTTGAGCTAACCAGTTGAAACAAAACAAATTTCTCATGGTTGTAATGCCAATTTCACATAAATTCACTTAATTAAAAGGTAATAGCGAGTATTATTATTTAATTTTTTTAAATAATTTTTTACCGGAGAAGCTGTGGCAGAAGGCTTGGTTGGATTCGTGGGTCCTCCAACCTGTCTATCAAAGTAACCCACGTTTCTCTGTCTGGCAGTCCAATGGATGAGACTAGGTTTGTTGGTTGCCAGGAGAATAGTATGCGTCTGATTGCATTGTGCCACGTGTGAAGTTTGGTCTAGGGGAGATTAAGGTGTGGGGTTGTTTTCAGGAGTTGGATTCGGCTTCTTAGTTCCTGTAAAAAGAATTCTTAATGTGTTAGAGTACCAAGACATTGGACAATTTCAACTTTGTGGGAACAGTTTGGTGATGGTCGCTTCCTGTTCCAACATGACTAGGCACCAGTGCACAAAGCAAGGTCCATAAAGACATGAGCAAGTTTGGTGTAGAAGAACTTGACTGGCCTGCACAGTGTCCTGACCTTTGGGACAAATTAGAGCAGAGACCATGAGCGGACACCTGACATCATATTAAATGAATTATGAATTAAGAATGGGACCTCACTCAAGTGCACATACTTGAGTAATATAGTGTACTTTCTGAATTCAATTAAAGAAGAAACTGCTAGGGTATTCTTTAGTTAGTTATTTCCTGAAACAGCTAGAGGACAAGCCCCTGTAAAGCATCTCCAATCTATTTAAACATTAGCGCACTGAAAACCGTGCTGTATCTGCCCCATAATTGGGTGCACATCACAATCTCTCACCTTGGCAATAAGTTGTGATCTAGTTTGGAGCTTCATTTCTTAGTGAGTCAGTCTTATTGGAGTGTTCTTAATCTCTTTTTAAAGTGTTAATGTTATAACATGCAAGCTGCAGGTTACTCTTTCGCTCACTCTGTAGTTGTGTGTTTAGTACAGCTGTTTAAAAATTGTGCAGAAGGTTATTGGACAAAGAACGATCGGGTTTTGGTAAAGATCCAGTCTTTATATTTAGCTAAACTAGTACGGTGAGTCCATGGGCCAGGGAATTACACGCCTGACTTCCATGTTTTCATCCACTCGCTGTCTCCTCGAGTAGACGACTCGTCAAGACAAGTATTAAACAAACACAAACTTCACAAAGTCTACCGCTTTGCAAATTGGACAGCACCAATACTGTGGATGGCCTGAACAAACTCAGCAAGTCAACCATTCCAAGCTAAATAATAACTGTTGAGGCCCTCGTCAGCTCAAAGTGAGGAATGAACGTTGACATTGCTGCCTGCAACGCAGGCGCCCTAAATAACCCGACAAGATAAAATGAATATCATCATCTTTCACAGTATTCAGACAATAGAAATTAAATCACGCGTACACACCCACCCACACACACACACACACACACACACACACACACACACGCGCGCATCTAAACCAGAGCGGGCAACTTATGCTCGCACGCTCCCTCTCCCCCAGAGGCAGGGAAAAGTAAAGAAGCCGTGCGAAACAAAGTGAGTAATGGGAGGAAGGAGAGATAGGGGATAACTTCAGGCCCCTCCCCCGCGCCATTCACTGAGTGGTTATCACTTTCTCTCACTGAGTGCCTTCTCTCTCTCTCTCTCTCACTGTAGTCCTCTCTCTCTCCTTCACTCAGTCGCCCCTTCTCTGCTGAAGGGAGATTAAAAGCTGATAGGAGATTGCAAAGACATGTTGCACTCTTGTTCTGACACACACGCGCGCGCACGCATGCAGACGGTAACATTAGCTCTTGTATAGCTGGGAGCTCTTGATGTAAAACACATGTTCCTGCCTCGACAGTGTGTGCCGGTGTGTCTACGGCTGTTTAAACCAACTTTATCGCTCCATCAGTTCAGAGACAAGGAACGATTCATTCAGAGACAAGAGCAGGGGGTGGAGTTGGTGTGTGTAGCGGGCGTAGTGTGTGAGCGCATGCCTGCGTGTGTGTTTGCGTGCTTGCCTTGATATGTGTTTAGGAAATGCAGGTTGAGAGAACTTTTCAATATCTCCCATCAGAATTAATCAAACCATTCAAGCTAAGCTCACCCACCCCTCCTTCCCTCCGACAACAAAAGCATAAAAAAGAAAAAGACAAAACCCAGTGCTGTGCTAACTGGCTAAAGTTTTTTCTATCCTTTTAATATTTGCTTCAGATCACATTGGTTCTTATGTGTAGTAAAAGGTTACAGAGTATGAAGACTCATTAATGCTCTGCTTTAATGAGCCATTATTTTCATTTTTGATTTGGAGATCAGTATTAGGCATAGCTTGTATTTCTCTAGGCTGGCCCCATAAAAGTTTGTAATAAAACCAGATATTAAAAGCTGTTTTTACAGTATTAACTATCTCGGGGAACTTTTTGAGGAAATTTAGTTCCCCTACCACTGTTTCATCTTCTCTGGGTGCACTGAATAGTACTTCCAGATAATTTAGGAACTAGAGCCGTGAACTTTGCGATGCTGAACTTTGCACTAGTGAACAAAAACCATCAGTAGGGATATCGGGATGAACAGTGGCCTTAAAAGGATCTCCAAACCTTAGGATGTGACAGGTTCTTATCAGGGCTGCTCAGTGTTAATAACAAGTGAGACATAAAGGCTCTGCAAAGTGTAGCTGGAGTACTGTTAAAAAATGCAGCTTGTTTTATGGGTCCTCGTTTTCTAATTTATCAAAATGCTCAAACTTTATTTTTAGGAAAACAATGGTGGGATAGACAGCGTATGACTAATCACATTTTCTGTATTCTGTATGTAGAGCCACACATTATTAACATCAGAACTCTAGTTTTTAGCTCATCTGACTGATGAACCAATGAGACGTTGCCTGCCTTTCCCAATCATTGGTCAGATTTTTATGGAACCTTCACACAGTGATCAATGAAAGGGTCTTGAGTAAAGTTTTGTTTCCCTTGATGCACCGTATAATCCGGTGTGCCTTATGGTCTGAAAAATACAGTAACTTGAACGTTTGACTTAGCTATTCTTGGCATTTTTCTTTCTTTTTTTTCATTGGTGTCAACAAGCTTCCATACACATTTGCCTTTTTTGCACTTTTCCATTTTCACAAGAAACACTTGAGTATTGGTCAGATGTAATTTTTTGCCCCATGATATGAATGTTTGTGAGCCTCCACGGCTTCACAATGGAAGTAGAGGTTCTGTAGAGGTTCTCAGTCATCCAAGTCATGGTAGACTAGAGATCTTGAAACAAGAGGCAACTGAACTTCTTTAAGTCTTTGAAAACATTATGTCTCGCATTCAAGAGGCTTCTTCAGTTGGCTGAGGAGGCTGAAGAAGCCTCTTGAATGAGAGGTGTAATGTCTTCAGAGTTAAAGAAGTCCAGTTGCCTCTTGTTTCTAGTTTTCTAACTGTCTTTCTGTACTAAATTCATTACACTAACTTGTGAATTATTTGGGACCAGTAGACAGGTGAGTTATTCTGTCATTGACCTTCAAGGCTGTTTTTTTAAATGTATAAGTTCTTCAGTGATGTTCTTCCTAAGTTCTTCCTTTTTAACCCCTTTTAATCCAGTATTTCAGCACTTCTACTGATATTTCCTGTTTTGGGAGACAATTTAATAAAAAGTTCCCAAGTTTTCCTTCTTGATACCTGGAAATACACAGTAAAATAGTCCGTACGTACTAACCCTATTGCCTAACCCTAACTGTGGAACAAAGTTGAAAAAGAAAAAGAACAAAAAGAAACAGCAGCTCAAACACAGTGTCTGGCTTTGGTTAACCACCTGCATGGGTTTAGTCTGGTAGCGAAGTTTGCCTTTATTTTTATTCGCTGCCATTTGACAGTCGTGTGTTAGTCATGTGGAAGCTCTGGATCACAACTGTAGTCACATTTGAACCAAATCGCAGATTGCTGTGAAATTAAAGTGAAGAAACACGTGTCGATAACATTTTGTTAAACCGATTGATAGGATGGTCAACTGCAGTGAGCGAAATAACAGAAAACAAATAGATTTGCTTGATAAAGGTTCCTTCTTGCCACCAATCGTTCTGGCAGACTGAACTCATCTACATTTAGATTCACCGGCCAATGTGTGTGGTCATCCGTGCCTTTGATTTAGAGAGTGTGTATTTTTGTGTATATGTGTGAGCTTTATTGACCAGCAGATGAAGGCTGTGTGTGATGAGAAGCAGGGGACCAGATGGACTTATGGGAAATAAAAACCTTTTATTTATTTATACAATTTGATTAAATGGCATTTGTTTCTGTCTCTTGGTGTGTATGGGTGCCCATGCGTGGTAATGTGTGTCTGGCGTGTGTGTGTCGTATTTAATGACAAATAGAATGGAGGGATCAGAGCAATCAGGTTTGAATGATTACTATGGGAACCTGGGAGGGCGACTGATAGGGAGGAAATAAAAGGGAAATAAAACAGACAAAGTCATATTACAGAATCATTCTTACAAAGACTGAAAGTATGTGTTTGTTTGGGATTTCTGTCGCTTTTATTTTCTTTTATCTGTTTTTTCAGTCTCTCCTTAGTCTCTTCAGTCATTGCTCATGTTTTTCTTCTTTTTCTGGCCATGCTCTCCTATATGTGCCTACTCTTTTCTTCATTTTCTTATCAGTGTCGTCACTATTTCCATTATGGGATCATTACTGCTCCCCCACCAACTCCTTTGCAATATTGCCCCTGGTTACATTTTCTGGTGTTTATTTGCACTCTATTTGTTTTTTTAATCATAAGCATAAAATGACTTAATTCCTGCAGCTAACAATTATTTTTGTTATTGGTTATTTTATTATTCTTGATTAATATCGGTTTTAAGTAAAAACCCACTGATATAAGACTTTAAGACCAAAACTGATTTCCCTAAATTTGCTATATGTGGTCATTGATTTACTTCTTTAGGCTTTGCACAACGCTGCTACAGTCTGCGCCGTTTCAAACAGGCGTTGCCCTCTGGTGGACAAAATTTGCGGCACCAACACTCATAACATGGTTGAAGGGTGTTTCTCCCAGCTCTTATAAAGGCTAATACTGATAGATTAGCAAAAAGCTCATATTGGCTGATTATTTTGGCTTGCTACTAAATAGGTGGGGTTCTTGTTTTGAGCATCATAAATGAAATACCCACTCCAGTTCCCTGTAGTTTCCTTTAGTTCCCTACAATCTCAGGTCACAGTAAGAAGACTGATATTTAGTTGCCTGTCACCATTTCTTACAGTCTATTGTAGAATCTTCAAATATGTGTCTTTTATCATTTTTTACCACCAAATTGGTTGATAGTGTTCTGTATCTGATGAAGTATAGAAGTTAGATATATCAGAACTGTTTTGCTTTTTTGCTTTAGTATAATAAAATGGAAGCATTCAGTTTAGAGGGTGAGCAGCCGATGATCCAATCGGTCAAAAGGCTCATTGTAACACTCAACTTTACAATCAAAAACTCCAAATCTAAGCATATTTTTTTCAGCAATATGACAAAGATAAATGGTGAAATTTGGCCTTTTAGCTTGATAAATGACACCATAAATATTTGCTCAGTCGAATTGTAGAATATTCATTTCTGTTAAATAACTGATTAACTGAATCGCTGTTTCAGCTCTTGTCGTCAGCATCATATGTAGATTTATTCTGCAGTCTCACCTGTGGGCAGTTTCTTCATGTGTCATATGAAAGACGTTTGTTTGTCTTGCTAATGCAGCTTTTGTCGATGTTGTTTTGCCTCCAGATGTTACCATGCATTCTTACTAGTTCATAAAGATCTGGTGTTGATTCATTCCAAGGAGAGAGAAAAATCCCGATTGAAATGATGCCGTACAAGTACTTCACAATAGGAAGTAGAAAGTGTACTTTATTGATCCTCGTGGGGAAATTGCTCTCTGCATTTAACCCATTCACTCAGTGAAGCAGTGGGCAGCCATTGGGCGCCCGGGGAGCAGTGTGTAAGGACGGTATCTTGCTCAGGGGTACCTCAGGGTAGCTGTTCAGGGGAATCGAACCCCCGACCTTTCGATCATGGGGCCACCACTCTACCTACTGAGCTATCCCTGCCCTTAGTAGTGTCTAAATTATACTTTGGGGGCTAGTACTTATGAGGATCATTACTATTACTTGTTAGGACTTACGCATGCTACCACTTATTTAGTTTGGTCACTTTATAAAACTAGGCAACTTAAAAACATAAGCGTGCATTAGCCCCATATTAAATCATGACTATTCTGTTACCTTGGACTGGCAAATGGACTGGAAATTATATAGTGTTTTTCTGCTCTTACTGAGCACTCAAAATGCTCTTACAACACAGTCCACATTCACTCATCCAAACACACATTCACACAGCACATTTTATTCTGAAACTTTAAATGCGTTGCACCTATCACTTCACAGTCAAACCTGGCAATGACTGCTGACCTTCTGATTAGTGGAGGAGTCACTTTACCTCCTGAGGCACATCCGCTCAATACCTGCTTTGTACAGCGCAATATATATACCTAAAGTAGTCAAACACACACTATAATCTAAACAGAGCCGTGGTGAAAAATGTTCTACTCACAGCACCAACTTTCTTCTGGTGTTCCTGGAAATGAAGTCAGTGATCGAGTTGTTAGAGTCCAACTCCCAGACGGTTCTGATTCTGATTTATTGGTCATAAATGACATGCTGATCGGGTGTCACTGTGTTACCCTGAGTTAATACCTAACATCCTGATCATTTGGGAAAAGGCCAGTCTTCCTAGGCAACAGGGAAAAGTTGAATCCAGTCCACAATCCTTTACCTTTTTACTGTAAAAGAGAACTCAAACAGCACAGCCAACTTTCCTCTGTACCTCGTCTAGTTTTGCCAGCATTTCTGCTTCATCACTGTCAGTCACCCCTGAGCAGTCCTTTTGTGAACTTGGGCTAACAACACTGACATACCTGCTAACTTGATAAGCTTTGATGACTCGCAAAGTTCAACTTTCTCCCATTGTCTTCCAATTTTAACCATCAAATTGACAGTTTATACTTACAGGCTATGTTACAACATGTACATTCAAGCAGCTTTATGATCATAGTGCATAATCCAATATTTAATTACCTTAAAATGTATTTTTTCTCATATATATGCTGTCACATCTAATAATGCGAACATTGATGCAGACATATCTATACTCTACCAATATCATCTGATCAGTGTACCTCTTGTTATTATTTTTTTTCTTTTACATTGATCATGTAAGATAAAATCATATAAATACATAAAAAAATCTATATTTCTATGTCTCCTCTGCTGATATTTCATTTGCTACAGCAGAAGCAACAATTCTGCTTATCTAATATTTTCTGTTCATTTATTATTAAAAAATATTAGCGGCGTCATAAATTACCAACAGCTTTGCAAGGGAGTCGAGGTGCGTTTGGAACAAAAACACGGTCTTGATTGATTTTTCTCGTTACGATAATTTGGATGCTGAAAGGTTGGATGCTTTTCTAGCTAAGGTTTTTGGATCACACCTCAAATGATTAAGACATGTGGCTCCCCTGAGATTCCCAATGTAACTGCCTTCGAATGCTTCCGCACATGTGTGTATGGGTTTGTGTGGGGTTCATACGCAGAGGCTCCAAGTTAACTTACAGAAGATGTAGTGTGTGACTGCACAATGTGTATCTGTCTACTGTACACCAGCTAACAACCTCCTACTTGCCAGACACTCTCAGTTTGGCTAAAGAGTTTTAGCTGTGTGTGTGTGTGTGTGTGTG
>NW_024582386.1:358783-444758 GCF_018398535.1 Haplochromis burtoni
GTGTGTGTGTGTGTGTGTGTGTGTGTGTGTGTGTGTGTGTGTGTGTGTGTGTGTGTGTGTGTGTGTGTGTGTGAGCTAGAAAGAACGAAGGAAAAGACAAGGAGTGTCTACATATGTTCCAGCACAGATTCCAGCCTCATAAATCACCTCAACTGGTGTTCAACAGTCAATCTCTGTCTCTCTCTCTCCCATTCTCTCTTTTCCATTCTCTCTCGCTCCCTCTCTCTCTCTGACTCTCTCAGTTGAAACATGCTGTTCTTCCACTGCCAACAGGGAGATTTGTGTTCTGTGTCTCTGTCGTATAGGATTAGAGGAGAGACGAGAACAGACGGAAGGAGAGAGAGAGGGAGAACGAAGGGGGGAAGCAGATCGAAAGAGGGATAAAATGAGTTGAAGGAAGGGAGACGGCGAGAGCAGGAGAGAGCAGCAACACAGTTTCTGCCTTTTTCTTGGCAGTGTGTGCGTCTTTTTTTGGCCATCTCTCTTCTCCGACATCATCTCTGTGCTTCTCGCTTACTCTGCTTGTGTGTCCGTATGTGTGTGTGCGTCTTTATCTGCGCCTGTGTGTCCTGATGCTATCCAGATGTGCAGCTACAGTGGGCCGTAAAACTCAGAGTTATTGTCATAACATTGTTGCTTACCGTGTGTGTGTGTGTGTGTGTGTGTGTGTGTGTGTATGTGTATGTGTGAGACGGCTTGGTTGGTGTTACTGTGCGCTGCTTCCTGTCTTTGTCCTAACACTTTATTTACAAGCTGATGGAGAGCCAACACAAGGACACTCTCTCACATGCAGGCACACACTTCACATGGGCATACACTGTAAGAGCAACCATGAGAGTCAATTGTCTGCAGTGTAATTGGCTCCACCATGTATTTACACGCTCTTTACTCCCATCTGTGTCCAGGATGTGCACCTCCTGTTATTTGTTCATCTGGGGTGGTATCTTTTAGCTTGCTGGCAGTAATTTGGAATCAATAGCAAACAGTCTTTTGTCTGATTGCCCTGTCACAGAGTCAAAATAGAGTGTACTATAGCGGTTTGTAAGAGCGCAATGTTCAGTGTGATTTTGATTATAATTTGGAACACCCACTGGGTAGCCTTGAGCATCATGATTGTTTTCCAATATGTGGGGTTAGTGTGGAAAAAAACAAAACCAAAAAATTAAACATCATAACTCGTTAATATGACTGAGTACTTTCGTTTCCTACACCTAACAAAGCAGCAGGTGAGAGCAACGGTAAAACGCAAGTAAGCACAAAAGCTGTCAGTAAATGACAACAGAAGTGCAGAACACAGTGCTCACAATGGCGGTAATTTTGTTTTTCTCACTTTGACTTCACTACAAAGGTGGGTTTTTTTGCCTTAGAAGTTGCTAAGCTCTGCGTAGGATAGGCATACGGTCATGCAGTTCTCTTAAAGTCACGGCTACCCCTCCTGACTCATGATGAGATCGCTGTTGCTCCTCAAAAGCAGGCAGTTAGCCCACTGCATCCAGTGTTGCTGCAGTCAATGCATCAGGGATTTGCTTGATGCCTGCCACGTCTGAGAAATAGGCAGTATTCAATGCCCTAGGACGAGAACATGTTGGTCTGCCTGCTGCGATGGCAGTCTTTAGATAAAAACATTGAACCTCTGTGTAATTCATACACTCCGTTAGCTGGTGAAACTCGTAAATTTGATGTGGCATTTTGATAAAGAGTGTCTAAAGAGAAGCGATACTCTGCCAGTACTATAATTTTTTTGACATTTAGAGAACGATATGTTTTGTATGAGTCTTTTTGCTCTACATAAACACATAGTGTCGAGTCCTTTTACACATAATCTGTGAAATCCCCTTAAATTCCTCTCAGGCAGGTAGAAGCAGTTTGAGTAAGTTGGCAGCTGTGGGCGATAAATGACAGATGATGGTTTGAGTAGTTAAAGTCTCAAAAAGCCGAATCCCCCTTGCGCAGAAACGTTACAATTTTACTTAAACTTTTGAGCAAATGATCACTGTTATGCCTACCACCTTAAAAGCTCTGAGTGAGACTGTGCTACGTTTGGTCCTGTCAGTTTGTGAAGATGATGTCAGCCCTTTAAGGTTTAAACTGTGTGCGGTTGATAATCAGTTATTATTAGCTGTTGACAGTTATCATAACTCCTGATTATCACGATTGCAGCTAAATATTGTTGAACTATAAATGTTGTTTATTGGTGTATTTTTTTTCCTTACAGCTTAAAAAACGAGCTAAAGCGGGCTTTTAATAACAAACACTCATATTTTAACTGATAATTATTATAGTTTGATTATTTTTAATTTAATTTAATAATTTACAACTCTTTTGCTGTACAAACTACACAATACACAGCACAAAAAGCCACACTGAAGGGTGTAATTGCTGTCTTCTTTCAAGATTTCATTATATTGCTGGTTTGAATCAATATATCTATACCTGCTGTCAGCAAATTAGGCGCTACAGCGATTCATTTGCTTGCTCGCAGATGAAGCTGTTTGCTTTTTACGCTCATGAACATTATGATAAACAACTTGTTATGGCAAATAATCCATCACACGTAGCCTTAATGTGGTTTTGTTTCAGTTTCTGCTGAGATGTGAAAGGAAAAAAAAAACTAACTTCCACAACTCTGCTTACTGTCAGTGACCCGACACATGACGCCCACAGGAGGAAAAAAGTCTTTGCCAGGAAATAATCCTTCCAAAACGAGTTTGCCTAAATTTCATCGTAGATCTGTTTGTTTGTTGATGACAATAATCTCAGTGTAGGCTTGTCACAGACTTGCAGGTTTAGCCCCACTGAGAAATTGGCACTTAACGCATGAAAATGAATCTGCAAGTAAAGTTTTGAACCACTAGAGGGAGCATTAAATTTTGGCTCTCTGCACAGTAAAACTAAAGGATTATTCGGTATTCTGTGTGTATTCAGAAAGAGAGAGAGTAATGAGTGATGTAAGATGATAGGTTTTTTACTGACATTGCTTGTCCATTCGGCTCTGCGTTTACTCTAATAAACAACGGACGTGCAGAGCAAGAGCTCGACCGACTGCTCTCTATATCAGTTACAGTAAAAGCACATTTTCCTGGTGTTGTTATAGCTACTGTTGGAAGTGATTTTTTCTCCTCCTCTCCTGTTTACTCATCTCCAACCTGTGGGGTGTCTTTTTTTTTGTTATTTGTTCTCTCGCTGTGATGAGATGAGACAAAAGATGTACCAGAAGATAAAATAAAAAAGAAGAGAAATCAGGTTTTTGGATCTTTCTTTCTTTTTGTGAATGTTTCTCGATATTTTTTGTTCTCTCCACTTCCCTCTCAAAAACACACACGCTCACCTCCTCAGTTTATCTCATCCCATTCCTCTTTCCCTGTTTCTTTCTATCGCTCAGTAATGACTAAGTGCTAACCATCGCTTTGAAGGTCTTGGTATTTGCTAGCTGTAGGTGTCTTTAGTGAGTCTACAAGAGTGTTTGTGTGTGTGTCTCATTATGAGAGTGCATGAAGCACTCTGAGGAGAATAAGTCAGCCTTCAGGCTGTATCCGGCTGAATGATAGTGTGTGTGACTGTGTGTATGTGGCTATGTTGGATGATATCAAGCTGTTAGTACAAAATTTTATTCACAAGTAGTAATTTGCTCACTCCCTTTCCTTCTTTTTCTCTCTCTGTTTCCTTCTTATTCTCCCACACTGTATCCCTCTCTCTCTTTTGCTTCTTTCTCAAACAGATTGTTTTCTGCAGGGGTGGTATAGAAGCTGAGACAGAGAGAAAAATTGAGATTCCTTGTCCTTGACTGACCCAGTTGCATTTCTCGCTGTAAACGAAGAATCCTCTTCACTGTTCTTTCTAAGCACTGGTTTGATTTCAGGGATTTTTGTTGGGAGTTTTTTTGTAATGTGGTCAATTTTTGCTCAGTTTTATCCTGCTTCTCTGTACCTTTTCCAGGATATTGATTACTGCAAGTAGGTATAGTGTATTAGATGCTAAATTTCTAAATTAGCACCTTGTGTTCTTTTACCAATTTCCAGTCAGCACATTTAGTAGCCTAAAAAACATTCCCACATAAAAGCCTGACTTGTTGTAGCATCTATAGCTAGTTCATTGAACTGACTTTAAACACTTTAATTATGCAAAAATATGGCACCACTACTGATCACCTGGTTAATTTGATGACCTGATGTAATGAAGGCTAGAGCTCTCGCTGCAGAGACCTTGTTTCTAGTCCAAACTATTCCCTCCCCTTTTCCTGTCTGCTCTCTGCACTGTCCTGTCAAAATAGGATAAAATACCTTCTATCCATTTTCTTTCACTTATTCAATTCAGGCATCTGAGAAACTGGAGCCTGTCTCAACTGTCATAGGGCAAAAGGCAGGGTACACCCTGGACAGGTCGCCAGCCAATCACAGAGCTTACACTGAGAGAGAGAAACTATTCACCCCTAAGGCCAATTTAGAATTGGCAGTTAACATAACCCATTCATGTCTTTTGGGCTGTGGAAGGAAGCCGGAATACCCAGAAAAAACCCACACAAGCTTGGGGAGAGCATGTAAACTCCACACAGAAAACCCCAGCCAGCCACTGAATTCAAACCCAGGAACTTCTTGCTGTGAGCCATGAGTGCTAACCACTGCACCACCAGGCTGCCTAGCTAGTACCCTTCCCACAAAAAAACAAATAAGAATAGGAATTTAAAGGGATGCGAAATGATAAAAAAATAAACAAGGACTTGAAAAGAAATTCTAACTGCAGAATTACATGAGTTTATTCCGTCAGCAGAAACGTACAGATTGCAGAAATACACTGAGCATAAATAGTGAAGTTCTTCTAAATTAAGCTTATCTATATCTTCAGTTCTGCTCTTGATGTAGCTGTAGTCACTGCCTATGAAGGTGTCAGAGCCAAGTTGGATTTGAAGCCAGGTTTCAAACCTGTTGCTAGATCCGACTTTTGGCAGCGGCTGCGAGCCATGTGTGAAAAGACACCAAGTCCAATTAAAGCCCCATAGGTGACATCAAATTCTTTAAGTCAGCTAGGACACCTCTGCACGTTAACGCTGTTTTCTCGACAGATGGAGGACTGTGTGAAAACAGTATGAAAATCTCTCAACAAATAGGGTGTCAGGTGATAGTCCCCGAGCAGCCCTGTCTTTCTCTTGCTCTCCGATAACAAGGGTTATCATACATGGCTCTGTCTGGAGCAAATGGAACAAAGATGAGACATCGATTACACACACACGCGCACACTACTTGGAGGATAGCTGATCTCTTCCGTTCCTCTTGACAGCTAGAGCATGGCCATCAACACCCCGAGTGTGTGTGCGTGTGTCTTTTTCTTTAAACAAGTGTTTGTGTGTGGCCCCAATGCAGCAAAAGGACTTTGGGAAACAGAGAGGAGTGAAGGGAGGAAGGGCTGGTGAAGGGGTTAGAGTAATTCAGATATTGATGTTTTAGTCTCTAACTCCACCCTGAGGGCCTGTCTTGGTGGAAAATGTCAAATGGGCCCCGAGATGGTCACACCATTTAGCATCGCTGGAGCCTCAGTGGTGTCATAGAATAAGTGAATACATTAAAATACGGAGATATTTAGAATAACCTGGCACAATCGCTTCCACGTGAACGTGCAGATGCATCAACACATACACAAGAGAGCATTTGCATCTCATACTCATTTGCATACTAAACACAGGGATGCTGTAGCATGCAAATGGTGCACCCTAAAGCATGCAGATTGCTGAGTGATATGCGGTTTTCACTAGACTGCGCCACACTAGCATAATAGGTATAGAAATGACTCTGTGGGGCAGATGATCTGAATTGAACTATGTTGATTGTAACTGTATGTAGTATTAACATAGATTTCAAGGCGAGTATTCATGATGCCCAGAGGATTCATTCTTATGGGTTTGATAACCCCCTGATGGTTTTTTCCTTGAAAATGTTCTTAATGACTCTTGAGTGAACTGGCAGGGAAAAAAAACATGGAGGCTTTAGTGGTCTACAATTGTGGTTTATACCTGCACAGTTATTTTCCCATCCATACTCAGC
The DNA here is from genome assembly GCF_018398535.1 of Haplochromis burtoni. Taxonomy (NCBI): domain Eukaryota; kingdom Metazoa; phylum Chordata; class Actinopteri; order Cichliformes; family Cichlidae; genus Haplochromis; species Haplochromis burtoni. Next base: position 364,819 of record NW_024582386.1, read on the forward strand.
TGCCCTGTGTTAAAATGCTGAGTAGCATTAGGTCCAGTTAGGCTGCCTCTTATTTCCCGATTGCAGTTTGCCCTGCAGTTTGCCCACCCACTTCCTGAGTCTGACGTCATTAGCCATTCTCGGGTACAAACTCTACTTTGGGTCACAAAGTCAAACAAACACTGTGGATGTACAATTGTTTCCAGTGTCACAATAAAATAAAGCCCTGCTATCACTTTGGACATAAATCAAGACAGAAAACTAAACAACAACAATGTTTGTATCGTTATTGAAGTTGGGCTACCTGGTGGCTACCGACCAGGAGAAGGGTTAGCTTTATTCCCCCTCAATAAAAGTTAATGTGAGGGCAGAGACAAATGGTGGGAAGAACATGCTGAAAATGGGCTAAATGTCAGTCGAGAGAACATGTGAGATGATTCATCTGCAACACATGGTTAGTGATTAATATGTTGCTGGATGAAAAATTCAAGTCTACAATCAATCTGAATGCAAATTCTATTCAAATTCAGGATAAAAAGTCAAATTTAAATGAGTGTCTTTCATACGGGAGCATAGTAAACTACTTAGATATGCTCTCTGCTTTCTCTGTGCGTCTGTGTATACAGGCACCAAAACTGTGGACATTTTTCCGAGCCGTCTCTTTCGCAGTAACCAGCATAGATACTTCGCCATCTCTAAGTCCCTCCGCATAAATAATAATAAATCCTTAGCTTTGGCATGGCAGACATTGTCTTAAATAGACCAGACACAGCAGTACCTTATCAGCCCACTGTCTTCTCCATCATTAATGTCGGCATACAGTCGTCAACATTGCAGCGTGTTAAGAGTAGCTAACAGTTACCTCATACCGAGACGAGCATAAAGAAATTATAAAGTGCCATCACTTCCACAGTAATGATGGTTCAAAGAAATCAATGTCATTAATTTCAGGCACTCGTTATTGCAGGCGGTAGAGCTCTTGGTGTGAATTGCTTCCACAAGTGACTGAATGCAGAGCAAAAACTGGTTGGATAGATAGAGACAGGCAGATGTATTGAGATTCAATTTCATCATCTTCTTTAAAACTCGTTTTTTATATGCACATTTAAAACCTGGCTCAGCTCTCATTAGGTTGTTGAAGTGGTGTTCATTTGTTTGCTTTGACTCCAGTATGGCTTTCGAATTTTTATGAGTGGACCTTAATGAGCTGACTGAGCTTATTATTTGTCCTTTTGGCTTCAGTTTGATGGGTAAAGTTGATCAACTGCAAACTGGGCTTCAGAGCATATAGTGTTACAAATCTTTTTTTTGCACTTTTTCCAGCATTGTTTTTATGTTTTTTAAACAGATTTGGTTATAAAGTGTTGACTTTTTTCTTTTAACTTGACCTTTTAATACTTTTATACATTATGCTTAAAATTTATTAGAGTACCGCTGCAGTAAACACAGGGATTGAAACAATTAATGCTTTGTAAAAGTTATCACAACTTTAGCCGATTAACACTTCACAGAGAAAAGCCATTCTTTTGCTTGCCTATATTTCACTACCTCTATTACTCTGTTGTTGTGGGTTTGTATCTGTGCACTGTGTCTAAAGCTTGTGTTACTGAATCCTGTGTGTGTGTGTGTGTTTGTGTGTTTTGTATACTACCTGTGCTTCCCAGGCATCACCTTGACCTCTGTGCCCAGTCTGTGTTGCTCATTTCCCACTGCCGTGGCCTCTGCCACTAAAATACATGTGCAGATGCTCACACACAGCAGAAAAAAAACACACTATTTACAATCAGGTTGAAGCTTGAGGAGAATCTGAAAATCTTCAGCTTCAGCAAAGTCTTGAACCTTGCTCAACCTCTATCTTTTCCTCCCGTCTGCTCTTTTTCTGTGCTCATAATTGCAGCATTTGCTTAGTAGATTGACAGGGCGTAGAGAAAGAGACAGGCGTGTGGCCAGGTGGGCGAGGAGTTGACACATATGGCTAAACTGGATGACTGGTAGAGAAAGTGATTGGTAAATGTAGCGGTACACCACAATAGTTCATTTATCCGTGTTAGAACATAAATTAAAACCTGTCAAGAAGAGAACTTAGCGCTGTGGAGTTAACAATACTAGAAATGACAATGATGTGAAAATTTCCCTCTTTTCTAGTCAATTCACTATTCTCTCTTTTCAAGCCCGGCCTCCTCATCCTCCTCCTCCCCTTCTTCTCCTCTTTTTTACACTTCCCCTCTACAGCTAATTGGGAAGATAAAGTCATTCTGCCAAGAATATGTGTGTGTGCAGGGCATTGTGTGAGGTCGTTTAGAGGTGTAATACGCTGCTCTGTGCAGCATGGTTGAGTCTTCTCTCGCTTCTTTTTCCTTTTCTTCTCAGTCATATTTTGTTCTTCAGTCTTTTTTTTTTTTAATCTTTCTGCTCTTGTCATTTAGGGAAATCTTGCCTGTCCAGGGTTGTTTAGCAATTAAGTTGTAATGTGTAACGCCTGTGTGTGTGTGTCTGTGTGCAAGTTTGCACTCGTGCCCATCTTTAACTTGTTTAAATTAAAACAGTATTAAACAATTAGCATCACAGCTGTTCTCATCAGTTCAAAATGAACATTTAGGGACTGAGAAAACTTTTCCTGTCTCTGTTAATAGAGAGAAATGTGCTTTCCTGAGAAGTTTAATCCATGCATGACTTCCCACAAGGCACTGTGGTTTTACAACCCGAGTGCTGAGATTTACCTGATCTCTGAGGTCACGTGTCCATTCCCACTGGAGTCAGAGCTGTTTTTAGTGACAGTATTAGGCAGGTGCTTTTAATGTTGTGACTGATGGGAATATGTACTCAGTTTTCCGGCTATACAACATCAGAGCTTTGGGTGTCCAAATCTGGTTACAATATGCATGTGCTTAAAGATTGAAGCCTTTGGTCACAAGTTTGAAAGAACAACTACTGAGAGTAGCCATGGCCGTACTCATAGGAAGACTAGGACCTATGTTGAATTGCCAGTGATATTCAGGGTCTTGTAGCAATGACAGGAAGAGTCACTGTGTGCAATTACTGAGTTAAACTCATTTGAGGCAACCGGTTGAAGCGGCAACCAACCGCAGCTTACAGTTGACTGCCCGGAGCATAGAATAGCCATTACAACAACCAGCTAAGTGATGCATGACAAGTAAATTGCTTTATATGTGCATGGGAGTTGAACCTATTCACACATAAATTACGTTGTTTTTTGCTCCTCATTCATATCTATACAATTGCATGACTACTGGATAACAGGACATCGTCCATTGCGGACAAAACTGAGGCTAGCAGATCAGCCGAACATACAGCACTGATCAGCTGCTGACACCTCAAACAGACACTTTCACTTAATTTACAAAGCAAAAGTCCACCACCTGAGTGGATCAGGTGGGTCTTTTTGTTGTGTGGGAATCAGCCCCCTGAACTATTCTCAGGTAAACAGTAAAAACAGTCTAAAGACAGTTAATAAGACACTTAATACCAGTGGATAAAACAACAAGTATTATGGATGACCATTATAATGAGGCTCTTTTGTATATTTCCATCTCTCTCTCGCTCTCGCTTTTTCTCTAGGCCTCTCTCTTTCCGTTTTGGGGTGAGTTAAGGTTTCAGTGCCCTGGTTTCCACACCAGATTATGTGCACATTGCCCGTGTGTGTGTGTGTTGTGTGCGTGTACACGTGCATGTGTATTTATGTCAACCTACAGGGCCTTCCCATGACGCCACACACACGCACACACACACGCACACGCACTTCTTTCTCTTTCTCTTTCTTTTGCTCCCCAGTCATTCACACACAGGCACAGACTTTCATTTGTATACATCCTGCTCACACACACGTCGAATACCGGTCAGTGTGAAGTGGGTCATGAAGTGCTCTGCTTTAAAAGGAGGAAATTAAAATGTAATTTTAGATAAGGAAATGCACGTGTGGCTTTATAATCGAGAGCGTCTTGCACATTGCCAGATTAAAAACATGCAAGTGGTCGATTATGGCAAAAAATGCAAACCCCTTTGTTTGATTTGAGTTGAACAAAATGTAGTTTTTTTAATGTTTATTTCTACTCTTAGATTGTTTAAAATGAATAAATTGGAATGCTTAAGGAGGTGGCAGTGTGAAGTATTTCCCAAGATAAAAAGCACAACATAGAGAATTGTTTTTTGTTTGTTTTTTTGTTTTTTTCTTCCTCTATCACCATACAGAGAAAGTCCAAGGTTAAATCAGGAATACAAGAAAATGCACACAGTCTATCTCACGCTATCTTATCAACACGGTGAGTTTTAGCTTCATAAAACGAGTTGCTTGATAAACAGAAGTACAAAGAACTTGATATTCATCAGTAGTCCAGATGGAAACTCACCTCATACAGATACACAAACACACAGCCCCGATCTCCGGGTCTACGGACTCCAGGTCTGCATACATTCAGGCTGTTTATCAAAATTAGATCAACGCAGAATGATTTCCCTTTCTTCCCTTTGCATCTCTTGCGCTCCATCTTTCTCTCTCTCCCTCTCATACACTCCACCGGTTATCACACTTTTACCCGAAACACATAACTGTGAAGTCAGTGCAACTGAGATCGTTTATCAAAATTAGATCAATGGAAGTAGGATTTCGCCAAAATGTGGCCTGCCCTGTGTTTGTGGCCAGTTTTTGCACATTTCACAGGAATCGAGAGTCTCGCTGCAGCGTAACAAAGGTAACAACGTGCCGTATTAACTGAAAGGAGGGAGGATGAATAGACCAGAGCCGGGAAGGAGAAAAAGATCCGGAAAGGAGTGATCGCAAAGGCTGAATGAATGAAATGAGGGAAGTGGGCCACAGTGTGTGACCCATATCTGGCGTGTGTGTGTTTGTGTGTGTCTGTGAGAGAGAGAGAGATGCATTGACCTCACTCTTCTCGTCTGACGGTTGGAGATGTGTTTGCGTAGGTGTGCGTGTAATGGTGATGTCATCGTGTTCCGGTGTTTTCTTCTCCCCTGCTTTAGACACTTACGTCTGGCTTCAGCACAAACACATAGACATAAACACACACACACACACACACACAGAGATATGCGGGCCTAGAATAAAAGACTGGCTGTGTAAGCTGACACCTTTTATTTCACTGTCACACAAAGTCGAACGTGTACTGTATGTGTATTGACATTTCTTACTAACAAAGGATCTTGGTTGTCATTTCTTCACTCTTATTCAGCACCTCAGCTGTCCAGACTGTTTTTAAAATATTTATTCTGCGGTTGCATCCGCATGCGTATTTGCAGTTTCACCACTATCGCAACCTGTCATGTAACAAAGTTACTAAGAATATGTTTCAAGCTTATTTTTGTGCTGGTGGGCCACTGCCACTTTGGCGGGTATTGATAGTTTCTTGCATGAAACTGAAAGTCACCAGTATAAGGTGCTGATACAGACTTTCAGGCGACAACCATGAGACGAATCACCATTGTCATCATTATCACAATTTGCAAAGCCATCAATACCAATCAATGACAAGCAATCATTGCCTTCCTTCTGCTTATACCGTCACGTAGAGGCCTAAGGCAGCGGGGATAAAGGGCTTGTTATGCCTAATCTTCTTGGCAGGTGTGAGAATGTGACTTGTGTGGTCTGATATATGACAGCTGTTTAGATTTTGATCTCCACACATAGCTATATTGTAAGCAGTCACTTGCATTCCTTTTAAAGAAAATGCTTTAGTGTCAGCCAGTTCTGGGCTTTGCCTCAAACGCTGTATGTATTTATTCACAGCAAGGGATGCCCTCTCCGGCATTATCTCGCTAGATATTTACAAAAACAGGATGTTAATATTCTGGTCCCGCTCTCCCTACATAGCTAATGTCTGAGGATGTGTTTTATTTGGAAATTTCACTTGCGAGTCATCCTAACTGCCAACCTCTGCTCATAAACAGTGCCACAGTAGGCTCACTGCTGAGCGCTTTTGCTCTGAAATTTGATTTTCTTTAAGTTCTGTTGGTGCTGCTTTTAAAGAGGGGAGATAATGGAGAATGGGGTGGGTGTCTGAGGGCTGCTGAAGCAGATGGTCGTATTATTGGTACAGGCTGTGCTTGGAAGCTCAAGGTCACACTCACTGTGACAGAACAGTGGGTATTGTGATAAGAAACAGACAATTTCTAGCAACAGTTTCTTTCAAATTCCTTTCTCCTCTCAACTTTCCTCATTAGTTCGCGCTGCTTTAGTGACATGTACAACTCATTTAATAAGTACTTTTAGAATTGCAAACTGCTCAAATGCTCCATAACTGTGTACTTGCAAAACCTGTTGCTTTCAGGCTCTCAGGCTTATAGGTACTGAGTCAAGGCAAAGTACTCCACAGACTATAATGTTTTTCTACAGTGTGTCATCATTATCCTTTTTTTTAAAAGGTCTCTTGATTCCTCAAGGGGTAATTAGTCCTTCGGTTGTACCCTTTCACAGAGCTACTGGGGTAGGGCATTTTTGGAAGTTTAATGCTGTACTATTTCTTCCTCCTTGCTAATATCATGTGAGCAGATAATCAGCAGAAAATGTAGGAGGTTTCACTTAAGAAGTTAAGAAAAAAACTTGTTCCCGGCTTAAAAATACATTCTCAGGCTTTGGCTTGTAATTAGTTTGTTTAAGCAATAAATCAAAGATTGCTGGTAGTGTGAATCTCTCTCATTTCATCTGACTTGATTAAGATTAACTGATTTTTAAACAGTTTAATCGACTTTGTGCTAAAGACTTAAGAATGAACACATACGCTTAAAATGTTAGTCATATTCTAATGTGTTTGTAAGATATTGAATGTCCCTATTTGCATCTCCCTCTACCTTAATGCCTCACAACTTTGTTTAAACTTACAACCCACATTTTCCTGACATTATTTGACAATGATCCAAAGTGCTTCTTGTGATGTCAGGAATCTGTGGCTTTTTTCAGTGGCACTGCAGGTGTTTGTTGGGGTTGAGGTCAGGTGGACCCAAGTCCATGAAAGTCATCACTCCTTGGTCTTCTTTGATCTTAAAGTAGTTCTTGCATCACTTTGAGGTGTGTTTGGGGATATTATCCTCATGCTGAACGAATCCTTCTCCACATAGATGCAAACCAGAGGGTGGAGGTTGTCTTTGAACCTGCTTCTTCTTTTTGGTCAGAGAGAAGTCAGGTCTGTACGTGTGTTCAACCAGATTTGAATTTTCCCACCAGCATATTTCACTAGGGGTTTGATGCACTGTCACTATCATAGGACTTCATCCTCTTTGAAATCCTAGCACGTCTTAGCTTACCCCAAGTTTTTTGACCTTTTTCCCCTAACCTCAGAAGTGGCTTAGAGACTACTCCTTGTCCTCTGAGACTCCTACTGGACAGCTGTCCTTTTAAAAGTGCTTTTGCTCATTGGAGTCTGACTCGGTTAGTAAATTTACTCCCTTTGATGTAGTTGTTTTTCTGTCTCTTGGTGGCCACAGGTTGACATGTTGATTTCCTTAAAATATAGTTAGAGCTTGGTAAAACACTGAAGATATAGCAAGTCAGAATACATGTGTGAATGAGAGGGAGACAGGTGGACAGGTGAACATGCAAGAAGGATAGGCACTGAGGGTAGATGAGTTTAAATACCTCGGTTCAGCCATTCAAAGCAATGGACAGGGCACAAGAGAGGTGAAGAAGAGAGTGCAGGCAGAGTGGAGTGGGTGGTGATGAGTGTCAGGAGTGATTTGTGACAGAAGGAAAGCAGCGAGAGTGAAAAGGAAGGTTTACAGGATGGTAGTAAGACCTGCTATGATGTATGGTTTGGAAAAGGTGGCACTGACAAAAAGACAGAAGGTGGAGCTGGAGGCAGAGTTGAAGATGAAGATGATGATTTTCATTGGGAGAGAGCAGAATGGACAAGATTAGAAGTTAGTACATCAGAGGGACAGCTCATGTTGATCAGTTTGGAAACCAAGTTAGAGAGGCAAGGCTGAGAGGGCACATGTGCAGATTGGATATACTGGACAAAGGATGTTGAAGATGACGCTGCCAGGCAGGAGAAAAAGAGGAAAACCTCAGGATGTATTGAAGGAGAGCGTGTAGAGGGTTTGTGAGATAGAACAGGATGTTAGAGGTAGGCTGAGATGGAGGAGGATGAGCAGCTGAAAGAAAAAGAAGTAAACATGAAAGATATCAGTATATTGCTATTGTGGCGATCTACAATATCATTGAGCTGCTTCTTCAGAGATTCTCGGCTGTTGGTTTTACATACTCCAACTCCACTGCCTTGAACCTGCAGCTGGAGGAGAACTGCTTCATGCGCTGCCACACCAAGATCACAGAGGCTGTGGAGCAGAACAAGGGCTACGATTGCAAGCGGCAGTCTGAAACTGTGTAACTGGAACCCGTGCAAAGAATGAGACTCAGTGAAGAGGCAGTTAATTACATTGCTCAGTTATTCATCTGTCTTAACTGATAAAATATTTGCTGAGGGGCAAAAGAATTATTTTAATAAATATTTAAGAAAGCGTGCATGTGCACAAATATGTGCTTTGTTCATTTTATTGTTTCTCGTTGTTCAGTAAGAATAAACTAACAAAATTTAAGTCATTAAATCCAAGTTAAATTTATTTGACTTAAATTCAGTTATTCTATTAGAAGAACCCATTTACGGCACAGTAGTTTCAGACAAAACCACACAGATGGACTTTTGCAGCCATATGCAAACGACGTACTGAGACTTGCACACACAAACAGATAATGGTGGGTAGAACCTGCACGGGGTTCTCTTAGATTGGACCCAGATGCTTTTCAGTGAGTTTGTGTGTGACTGGTGGATAAATTTTAGCTAATCTTTATCTGAGACTATCGTTGCATCCTCATCCAAAGGACTATTTCTTCCCCTTTTTATGTAAGAACTTGCGTGTGTGTTCGAGTGCATGCGTATCTCTCTGATTCAGTGTATAGGATATTGGTCTTGGCAGTATGGAATTTAGTTAATTCCTCCAGCTGGTCTTCTGGCTTGATTAAATAATCACTGATTTAATGCAAGTCAGTGTAAGTGTGCGTGCGTGCACGCGCCTCCTTTTGTGTGTGCATCTGTGTGTTAAAAGCAAGGCCGACTTACTACTTAAGTGAATTAAATGTAATGTCATTTTGAAAGACTTTGTTTGGAAAGCCCTCTTTTTAAATATATTTTAGACCACAGGGCGCCTAAATGGATGCCTTTCTTCTCTCTCTCCCCAGTCTCCTCTCTTGTGCGGCTCTCTGTTTCGCCACATTTCGTCAAGGACCATTTAAAATGTTTTGCGTGTTTACCTTTACTTCACCGTGCTCAATGTTTAAAATGAAGAAATTACAGGAAAATGCTGAGAGATGACAAACGTTGAATTTTTAAACAGCAGCCCATGTGAAGGCCTTCAACTGAAGCTACACCACCAGAGTTTTAAAATGCTGGTGCACATTGGTTGCAGATGCTAAACTAAATCTGAGGGCCTCAGTATTGCGATGAGACCCAAACCTTTGGATGCTTATCTATTCAGGCTACTTCTTCCATAAAGATTTAAAAGACTGTGCAATGTAAACAGTTGGTATAACATCTGTAAATTTATGGCTTCAGGAGAAAATCAGAGTGGACTCGAAGCCAAAGCTGAAGCACTCAGCCACAGCGTGGTTACACCATATGTTTGATGTTGAGTACAACATCAGATTCTCGAAAATTAAGTTATAATTCACTAGGCCGTTTTATGAGTAAAGTCACCAAAAAAGGCAATGAAAACGGCCAACTTCTATTTGAGTTTAAAGAAAAGCAGCCACTTCGAACTCTTGAATGAGAAGCTGGTGTGGCATCGCAAACATATTAAAGTCATGAGATACATTTTACGGTGAGATGTTGCATGTTTCCCCAAACAAACAGCAGCCGGATCGCGTAGCCTCGTTTATGCATTCTTGCATTAATTCTAATGCCAGACAAAAGCTTTCCGCTAGAGCTGCTTGTGCATCCGAGCGCTGACTGACCGAACTGATTGTGGAAGTTATTAAACCAATAAATGTTGTTTTATATGCAGCCTTCCCCGAGTAGATTGTACTCTTAATTTCTTCTGTTTTTTTCTTTTTACAAGCATCAGGAGACTGATAAAATCTGAACATATTGTCAACTTCTCATTGCTAGATTATAATGTATACTCGCTGTTTATAGTGACCTTATCCTCGGGCGATTAATTAATGAGAGGTATTTGTCCCAACTGTCTTTATAGGTTCATAAGAATAGCAACATTTCATATCCTATCTGGGCCCGGGGCACTCTCCCATAACATATCCTTAAAGGTTAATAAATAAATTTGAAATGCATTTGTTGGTTTGAATTTGGCTTGATTAGGAAGAACTCGATAAAGAGTTTAATTTCCTGGCCCGCTGATCCTCTGACGAGCACTGTCTGCCTGTGTGCACGTCAGAGGGCGTTGTTTGCGGTGCTGATTGAACGCTGTTATAGGCCGCAGATAAATAGATGTCATTAAGACCCCGATCCCTAATTACAGCCGGCCCTTCTCTGCAGGGTGAGGTGAGCGGAAGAGGCCAGGTATCTGTAATGAATCAGAAAAAGTGCACACCCACACTGTAGGTACACACTAATTTACCCTGCTCACAAAACTAGTTGTCCGAGAAAAACAAGACAAATTCAGACAAAGTATTCGCAGTATGTGATATATATATACAGTACAGTATGTTTATAGAAATGTGTGTATGTACGTTTGATGTGTTGATGATGCATGTGAGCTTGCACATTTCCACAAATGTCAAGCCAACTAGCTGATGATTGAAAAGGAAGTTGGATATCAGGAGCCACATTTTGAGAGAGCATTCGTGCATGCACGTGCACATTTTGGACGGTGGTGCGGGCTATTTCTGTAGTTTCCTGTGTAATTGACACTTGAACCTCTCATTCACACACACACACAAACACACAGACACACACCATGCAGTATTATTGTAGTCTACTATTGGTGTAGCCAAAATATCCCCAACACACACACATACACTTCTTGCCGCTTTTCATCCAAATCTAGCTTCATTAGTCAATGGAAGCCAATATTTTCAGGTGTGTGTGCTGCTCTCAGGGGCAGCTGTGGGGCCATATGTGAGTGATTTGAGCGCTCAGAGGGAAACTGAATTCTGATGACAGACGCACTGTTTGGCTTGCAACACTATACACACATACACACACGCGTACGCACACACACACACATCCGCAGAGGAAGCATACATCAATCAATCACCTGGCTCCGTCTCTCTACATGTGGTGACCGTATGGTGTGTGCACCACACTCGAATAGGCATACACACTCAAGCTCAGTGTGCCGCTGAGAGGATTTGCTAATGTAAGTGTTGTGCTGTCTAATGTCAGATGGATGAAAACACGTGTACCCTAAAGACTGGTAGTTTTAGCTCAGGTGTTTAATACATGCAGAAACATTGGAAGCAAGATTCTTGTACACATATTGAAACTGAGAGACAATGTTTCTCCAGTGTGATCCAGATACTATGAAGAACATCATCATAAATTAGTGTTTATCAGCTAAAACTGCAAACTTCTAAAACAAATTGGCAAAAATCCAACTTTTTTTGCATTTAAATTTGCAACAAAGCAAATAGATTTAAATATTTTCCTTGGATTTCAAAGAATATCTCATGTTCTTGCTGGGGATAACAATGGGAATATTCCTTATGACAATAGCTCTTAACACACCTACACTAACATGTCAAATGATTCTATTCAAATGTGCAGTATTTGCACTGGATTGCTCAGGCTGAATGCTCCATGCACATTCAGTGTGTAACGTCTGTTCCCAAAGTTATGTTAAGTGGTTAATTGTGCTGTGATCTTTCCGGTGCATTAGATTGCAAAATAAACTGAACAGTGCTGTGCCCACTGGGCTCTTCTGCTTTTAGCTCGTAGCTCAAAAACAGATGCTCGGTGGAAGTGCCGGTAGTGCCTCCATCTGCAGCTCTGAGACTACAGAAAGCCTGATTGAAGTGTGGCACTCTTTTGTGAGAACTTGAAATGTCTTTAACTTCGAACAGTGGATGCTCTGAGCCCAAAAACTAAAAATAAAAAATGCTAAGCTCTCAGCACTGTCATAAACATAAAACAAAACAGCAGAGAGAAGGTCCCAGTGGACCATAGCCCCATGATGTTGGAGGGAACACGGAGTAACACAACAGCGAGAGGAAGATGGCAGACCAGATACACAAACTGCATATACAGATTTTACCAACATTCATACCGCACGCTTGTATGACTTGTAAATCCTTAAAAGCCTACATTTAATTTCACAGAGTGAACATGTCAGACTGTGAAACTGTGAAATGTTATTGTGCTAAATGCTACTTTTGAATTTGATGCCAGAAACACATTTCAAACAAAGTTGTAAGCGGGCCATGCTTACCAATGTGTTACATCACCTTTCCATATAACAACACTTTGCAAACATTTTAAAACAGAGGAGAGCAGCTGCTCTAGTTTTGAAAGCCAAATCATTTCTTCATCTTTCTTGATGGCATTGTGGGACATCCTTTGTTGCATCGTCAAGCCTCTGACATTTTTCACAGGTGACATGTCTGGACATGAGGCGGGCCCATTCAGTATAAGGACTCTTTTACCACAGAGACATTCATTTAGAACACAGTGTTGTTTGGTGTTGTCGTCCGGATGGCAGCATGCTCCATGTGTTTTCAGAAGTGTTCCTGAGGCCCTGTTGTGATTTCTTCTACAGAATCATATCCAGTTTTAGGATAATTTGATTATTTTTTGATATGGTACTGCAGGCGATGAAAACTCCAAGTAGTTAAGAATTTTATAACTAAAAATTATCAGTTAAAAAGAAGCTGAAAAGTAGAACCCTGGAATAGTGAGCACTTTAAAGGCTAAAGAGATCAGAGCGGAGATCGCAGCGGAATAATTATGGGATGTTTCAGGAAAGGATAGATAGGCAGACAGAGGGAGAAACTGACAGAGGAGTTCCGCTGGAGAAAGATGAGGTATGCTGTCCTCTCAGGGTCATAAAGGTGGTGAATGGGGCCAGAGGCTTAATGGGATGGAGAAACGTTGTGATTGGCTCATTACTGTGATGGAGCACGTTGCCACGACAATTGGCCTTTTCACCCCCCCCACCCCTCCTTGCACACACTACTTTTCTATGCGCCACTGCGCTGTGAACTGCAGAGGTGTGTATATGAGAACTTGCACACTAATACAGTAAAAGTCAAACGCCTGCCTGTAAAGTACCTGCTGCAGATAAACACTAAAACGCTTTATGCTACAAGGTGAAAGCATAACTCATCTCTTCCCACGTCTTTCAAGTGACAAAATTACCGCAGTGCCTCATGTCTTTCTTAGATAAGTCCATGTTCGATCTTATCGAATATTCGAAAACAACTTAGTCATCTCGACTACATCATTTTCTTTTCACTGAGGTAGTTTTTTTTTTTATTAACCTTGTTCTATGCAGGGAAAACACTGTAGAGAAGAATAATGTTCTCAATAGGATTTCCCATTAGGTGTGATAAATGAGAGTCCATCATCTCTCTGCCACCAAGCCAATCTGTTCTCTCCCTCTGTCTCCCACCCTAACTACCAGCCTATTGTACTTGAGTGGCATGAAAATTACAAAGGAATCAAAAAGTTCATTTTTGTCCCCCCCCCACCCACTTTTTTTCCCTCCAGCGATTTGCCATCTTTCTTATCCTCACCAAATTTCTTCATTACACCATGTTTTTATTTTCACTCTCTAACATGTCTCTCTCCTTCTTCCTCTATAGCGGCGCAGAGGTAGTGGAGTTTTCTGCGCTAACTGTCTGACCACCAAGACATCGCTGTGGAGGAAAAATGCTAATGGAGGCTACGTCTGCAACGCATGTGGTTTATACCAAAAACTACATTCAGTAAGTCGCACACAGGTGTTTCTGTCTTCACCAGCTGCACTCTTACATTTTAAAAAACAATGCAAGCAGAGGAAATAAAATGTAGGCAAATGCCTACAAGTGTCCTGTTATACAGAAGTTAATATGCTCTTAATGGCCAAACTTATATCCACTTCCTATATATACACGTTTCCTCATAAAGGTCCTGCTGGTGTCTTTTTATACTACATCCACGGGGGTGGTTCTGACCACTAATTATCATTCCTCCTGTCTGGCCAATTAGCATACGGAGCAAATAAAATGCTGCACACCGCGGGTAGATTCTTGTATATATTCTGTGGGTCCTGCTGTGAAAGTGTAATATTTTGGAGAAAGCATATTTGATTTGGTGGGAGTTACAGACCGTTTCAGCAGTCACAGGGAGCCAGATCCATGGAGTGAGAAATATGATGGAATGAATCAACTTTACCATCTAAGCCTAGGGAAAGTCTATGGAAATCCCAAATTTAATTAGACTGCATGAATTACAGATGAGATAAAAACTTGCCTGGAATTTAGTTGACTTCAGAATATCAAGATTATTCACCTCAGATATGTTCTTAAGGTGTTTAAGCCAATTACACACTTCAGCATACTCATTAATCGCAGCGGTTTGCTAATACTAACAACATAAAGCAACTTCAGAGCGTCGCTGTACATGCCGAACCCTGCTTCCAGTGTGCGAAAGTTCAGTGCGGACGTTTCTGTGTGATCGATCACAGTGATAATAAATGCATTAGTGGACTGACCGTGTTGCAACCCTGAGCTATATGCTGCCATTATCCAATGGCGCTTTAAAGACCTTTCGGAGGATGACAAGCTATTGAAGTTTACTGCTTCCTGCCCCTGCAGATGTCCTTGGTTCAACCCGTTCATCTCATCTGCTGCTCCAATCACGTCCCGGCTCCCTCTACTCTTGGCAATCTTCACGACGGCCATATTTTATATCCCATAATAAAAGTTTTATATGCTCTACACACATTATTAGAGAGGATAGCAGCTAGTAAAACACTTGAGAGTGAGAGAGGGGAAGGGAGAGTTATGAATAAAGGGGCAGGAAAAAAAGTGGAGGGAAAAAAAGGAAGGGGGGAAGACAAAGAAAGGGAAAAAGATTAAGGTAAGAAGGAGGACGGGGATAATGAAGGGTCAGGGTGTGAATGAAGAGTGAGAGATGGAGGAAGATGGGAGAGATTAGAAGAGAATGCAGAAGCAACATTTAGGAAGAAGGAGGGAACAGACAGAAAGGCAGATTTATGTGATGTGTGCTAGCAGCAACCACAGCCCAGGTATTCTACCAAGCCACCCCTACAACCATAAAAGTGCACAAAATTACAGCAGCCATGTGTGTGTCTCACTGTTTGTTTGAGTTACTTGCACCCACAGGATTGTAGACACATTAAAACCCTATAAATAAGCATCACTTTCTGCAGTTACTTAGGTGACAGCTCATGTAATTGAAAAGATACAACACAGATATATAAAAAGCTTTTCTAGGAAGTTTTAAAAGGAAAGCATATGATTTCATTTTCCAATCTAAAACAGGCAAAACACCATGTGGTCACACCTGCTGTGAGAAGGCACTGGCAATACAAAGTAAACAAAGTAAAGAGGAGGAAAGGATAATTAGGGAATGGACAGGGAGGAAGATCGAGTCAAATTCTTGCTAAAACAGAAGCAAAAAAAAAAAAAACAGTGAGTGACTGAGTGAGAAGAAGTAGCAAAAACTTGTGCTGCTTCCCTATTCCATACCACATATGAGCTTCATAGAATATGCGCTACTGGATGCCACTGGATGTCAGTCAAACTGCAACTTTAATAAAGAAACTAATTTATGTTTTCCTAGGTGTTTCACCTCCATGCAGTTGTTGTTTTTTTTTGCTTTGTGTCTTGCATTGTGAGATAAATGTGTTTATGAGTATCCCACTCCGAAATTAAGGCTTTTCCTCATCTTTATAGTTTATTCAGTGGTTCTCTCAGTGTGAATGGATTTAAATCATGCTCTGAATCACTGTGTCTCGTGCTTCCGTCTTCCATTCCCTCTTTATTTCACACCCCCTTCCCTTTATCCGTCCTTCTGTGCACCAGTCGGTCTTTAGAAACACAAATTCTAAAGCCAGAAAAAGAGAAATGTTTGTGGATTTCGCTGCTATATTTTGCGAGTGCCACTCTGCCAAATGATGGAATCTTGTTTTTGATATTGATCCATATGTCAAGAAGTTTCAGCGAGACAACTCTCTCATTAACTTTTACCAGCTTGCCAAACGAAGGACTGAAAACACTTCGCTGAAATGCATGTGCATTAATAGGTCCCTGAATCTGAGTTTTGCCCTTCTGAGTTTGCTTATATAAGCGTATTTGATTGTTTTTGCTTGTTAACATTAATGCGCTAATTATATGTTTACATAAGCACAGCACAGTATCCCCGAATCATTATAATAATATTAAAATTGCAATAGAAGTGACTGTTCTGCTCTTAAATATTTTCAGTAGCTGCTCTACAGTGACTGATAAACTCCACGCTGAAAATTACATTGTCTTTGCCCTTTTCACCCACACACTGGCGTGCACACATGCACACCCACACAAGCATACTTAATGCACATACTCTGACAGACACACATTCGGTCACAGGCTATCAACACGAACATAAGAATACATTTCCATACACAAAAGGCTACTGGAAATCACCCAAGAGTTTCCCAGCATAGGCACAGGACACATTTTGAAGGCATTGGAGTTTTTTTCCTGTACCCAAGTGTCTATCCATCTCAATATCTTGCTCGGTCTTCTGTGGATGGCTTGCATCCGCAAATATGCACTTTGTATTTCAAGGTCCTACATCATTGGTATACACACAAGTTTCTTTCTAAATATGTAAAAGTATACCTGGAGATATGAACACAGTTACACAGTACAAAGACAAATTTCTGCAAACCTGTTTTTAAAGCTTTGAAAAGCCATGTCCTGTATGCTAACTGAATTTGACATTGCTGTGCAGAGGTCACTGCTCATAATGTGAATGTCTTTCTTGAATAATGGCGGGTTAGCGACACATTTATTTTGATTGGGCACCTTATAAGACAGTTTAAATTGAACGGTTTATTTTACTAGGAGCAAAGACAGCCTTTCAGTGATTTGTTTGGAAATGTATTAGACAAGCTGTGTGCGTGTGTGCGTGTGTGTGTTTTTGGCATGTGTTTAGCATCACCATCAAAAAAAAAGTTTCATCATCATTCAGATTTTTTTTGTACTCACACTATTAAACCCAGTGGGGAATTAAATAAGTGGGGAGTGTTTTAGAAATCTGGTGTTTTAGATGCAAATGAGCAGTTTTTATTCTTTGGAATTATGCATGACTTTTGCCTTTTTTTAACCAAAACACTTGTAACCAGAACACAGCCTTCTTTGAAGCTCACAACCTGCTTTAGTAATTGGTTGTAGTGTTTCTAGCTTTCCTGTTTTATTAAAAAAAACATTTCAGTAAGTGTTTCATGCTGAAACAAAGCATATTATAGGACTCGATTAAAGAGATGAGTGCACTGTAAGTGCGAGAGGGTTGCACTTTCAACAGATGTAAGTCCGCCCGCACCCCCTTGTGGCGAGGGCAAAAACCACAGTCATCTGGAGGATATGTTACCTCATCAGTCTTTCTTTCATCGCGATGCATTTAGTTATACTTCAAATCTATATAAAAGAAGAAAGACTGTCAGACTGTAATCTGCCACAAAGGGCTTTTTAGGGAACTTTGGGGAACCTAAAACCAGTAGCTACTGTTTTAGATCTTGACTGTGGTGCGTATTGCTTTCTATGTTTCACCAAATATGCTTATGATAGCTTTATGATTAAATAATTGTTATACTCGGCTGATTAGTCAAAGTAGAGAGAGCTTTATTTTTTATCCACAGTCGATTGCACCAAAGGCATACTCAATGGTTATTTAATCTCTGAGACCACCTATGCATTAAGTGGGAATTTTATCATAGTCAAGTAATGCCGGGGCATGTGTGCTTGACATTTATTTATTAGTTCAGCAAAGTTATCAGCATGATGAAGTCGAATTACCGCTTCATATATTGCTAACTGTCTAACTCCCTTCCCTCTTGCTCATTCTTCTGTTTCCTTTGCCTTGCAGACACCCAGACCTCTAAACATCATCAAGCAGAACAACGGTGAGCAAATCATCCGCCGTCGAACCCGAAAACGCCTCAACCCCGATTCGCTTTCGTCTGAAAACCCTGCCCCCAAGCAACAACGCATCACCAACGAAGAGCGCATGAACGGGGAGGAAACAGACAGGAGCTGTGCGTCAGTCAAAAACCAGCAGCCTTCCCCTCGCTCACGCTCACCGCGGTCCACGCAAGCCTTCTTGGCCAATCAAACATTGGAGATCCACAGGCGTATGCCTCCTCTTCTCCTCCCCTCACATGCCCCCTCCTCAGTGGGAGCGGAGGGCAATGGCGGTATCACAGAGGGAGGTATAACATCGAAAGCAGAGGGGGGTAAAGGAGGAGGGGGATCGGAAAGAGGCAGTCCAATTGAAAAGTACATGCGTCCGTCCAAACCGTCTAGTTATTCACCTCCAGGTTCACCCATTGAAAAATATCAGTACCCTCTTTTCTCCTTACCCCTTCCATTAACCATTTCACCTGAGTTGACCCCGGAGTCAGATTGGCTCAGGTTCTGGACCAAGTATAAGATGGCAGCCGCCTCTGGGGTTCCTGGTAGCATCAGTAATCTAAGCAGCCCCGGGAGCCTTGGAAATAACGCTCATTATCTTAGCGCGATGGTGACTCCAGTACAACATCATCAGCAAAGCTACACGGTGCCTTACTGCGCCTCTCCCTACTCTCCTCTTCCTCCACCTCCAGCTCCTACTCACTATCCTCCTCCTCCTCTTCACGTCCAAACCCCTACTTCATCATCATTAGAAAACGATGCTCCTTTGGATCTCGCAATAAGACAAAGAGATACAAGTGCTGTAAACGCGCACGTGTCCACAAATGGTGCCGAAAGGCGAAGGCAGGAGTCGCCGCTAACTGACAGGCTAAGAGGTAACTGGAAAGGAGAGAAAGAGGAGGAGGAGAGGACAGACGAAGGAGGGAATCCAGGTGAGGAGATAGGGAAGGAAGAAAAAGAATGTTTGTCAACATGTCAGTCAAGTGTCCCGTCTAATCGCAAAATGGTGGAGGTGGCCACACAGGATGACCTGACCAATCGCTGTGTCCATTGTGGGATCTACTTCATAGATGAGGTGATGTATGCCCTGCACATGAGTTGCCACGGTGACAAAGGACCATACCAGTGCAGTTTTTGCCTCCACGTGTGCGCGGATCGATACGATTTCACCACGCACATACAGAGAGGCTTACACAGGTACACAGACAAAACGACGCAACAGAGATGTCAAATGCAAGACGGCAACATTCAGAACGCTGCGGGAATGTCGGAGCACGAGTGTCAAAATGCGACAGAGGAGGAACGCGATGAAGACGGTCATTATGAGACCACCGGCGAAGGTGATGTAGTAGAATCGTGTCATGACAACCAAGCAAAACAACACACAGGCAGCGATGGCACTGACAATGAAACGGAGACTGAAAAAGAAGCAAAAGGAGAGGACAATGCCGCGACAAACCAGGACTTGGGAGGCAAAAAGGTGTCGCACGTCAGCGATGACGTCACGAGAAGCTCAGAGGTCACAACTGTTGCTGGCTCTAAAATATTAGATGAGAACACAGATGGGAATTAATCGATCTCTTTGACTCATGCAAACCTTTAAGAGCGTTGTTCTTGGATGAATAAGCTGTATGCCTTCATGTTTCTGGAGGCTAGCTCATGTCAGAATGGGCCTATCCTGGGCACTAAAAGGAACACATCCTTATGCTGGAAGCACCCGGCTGTCAAATGGTCAGAAATCATTGTAGGATCCAGCTGAACTATAGCAGGGGCAGTTGAAGAAATTGCCCGAATCCTCTGCTGAGTGACTGCCACTTGACAGCTCTGTGGCAGGCATTCAACAACAGGCATGGAGTTGAAATCACCTTTAATAAGCAGCCACTTCATGCGATTTCCACATAAGGGCATTGGAAGCTGGGCTAAAAGTTGAACTGGTTATATTTTGGATAACTTTTGGGAGCTCAGCACTTGCATGGCCACCATAAAGGAGAGCAAAAAAAAAAGAAACTAGAAGCAAAATAATTAACCTGAACTGAACTGAGCTGGGCTGATTACTTATGCACCATACTAAAAAAAAAGCTGGTCCAAACTAGTCTAATGTATCATTAAGACGGTTTTATTTTGGTACAGCCAGATGTGATCTGGTTAGGATTGCTTTGTTCTTGTCCAGAGCATGTTTTTGACTGTTTTTTTTCTCTGTGCAAATGGATCTAAAACCAAAATTCTTTTCTTTTTTTTGACTAATTAAAGCTGGTTAGTTTGAAACCAGTTTATGCTGGGCTGCAGTTGAGTTGGTGTTACCTCGGTAAAAAGTGATCAGTTGATTTCTTTCACTTAGCCTGTTTTTTTCTGAAACTGATCAAGTTCTTGGTTCTCGGGTTTTGAGTCAGCTGGGACTTTTTCGAACTGCTGAGCCAGTTTGACTTGATAAAACCGGTTAAACTCCGGACCGAAGTGTTTTCTCTATCCGTTTGGATTAAACCAAGTGACATTATTTTCTACCTTCCTCTGTGCCATGATACTAGCTATGTGCCTGGCTGCCTGCCCAACAACCATCTAGTACCCGCTTAACATTTATATTAATAATAATAATAATAACGGTAATAATAATGATGATGATGATGCTATCGTACAAAAAAAATGCAATTTGCTACACTTTCATATATAATATGGTATTTTGTAAAGGAAAATGCTTTTTGCAGGAAATGGTACTATAAAAATTAGCCTATGTGAGTTTTTTTCTCTTGTTTTTGAGCTTCTTAATGAGACTTGTTACATTTATAACAGCCGTCTAGTAGAAATGGTACAACAAGGGAGGGAGGGGGAGGGGTGTGTGTGCATGTGTGCATTTGTGTAATTGCATTTCTACGCGTAAGGATCAAAGGATGTGTCCGTCCCCAAATGATGATGTAAACATAATGAAGGCTTGCAGTTGGTTTTTCAGTCCTCAGGGGTCACACATGTTGCACACCAACCCACCTGTTTCATAGCATGTGACACATCAGTTTTACAGTACATGGCCTAATTGTGTTAGCATGTCACATATTGTTCTCTTATGTTCTCTTATATATGTTCTTGTTGTGTTTTTATGTGTTAATAAGTCAACATGGTCTCAGTATGTAACTTTTTTTTTCTATGTCTACGAATTGTTAGGTCGCACAGTTTTACAGAAAGACTTAGGAACTTAGGGAGTAAAACCCCAAATCTTATCAAAAGGAACAACTGTTTTGAGTTAACTGTATAAACCTTTGTTCTGTACTGAGTCTACAGATGTTTTTGCCTACAGTGTTTGATGTCATATTACTGAGAGTTTGGTACAACTTAGGTTACCTCTATGTAGCATGTTAGCACCTGCGAAATCTACAAAATAAGTTTCTTTTTTTTCCTAAAGGTGTGAGGTGTTACATGAAAGACCTAAATAATACTGAAAGAACACGAGATGACATTGCAAAGTTATGTTTTAATAATTCAATGAAGTAAAAGTTTCACGTGGCTTGCAACTCCATTTGACCCATCGTACATTACGCCATCATCAGTGATTTCGTTGCTGTTTTTTTGGAACAGTTTCCATAACTGAGTCTTAGTTTAAACCAAATTTCATCAGTGAGAAACTTCTAACAGTCATGTCCTTGAAAGTCCCGCTGTTATATCAAAGTGGTGGCCATCTTGTTTATTTTTGATAAAGATGGGATGACTTCTCTAGCCGTGTTGCCTTAGTTGCTAGAAAACAACAGCGACAAAAGAAGAAAACACCAACGGACTCTGTTGAAGGACATAATATGTCAATATAAAAATAAAAGACAGGAAGGAACGAGCTAAAGAATGTGAGGGGGGGGGAAAGCTATTTTTCTATGCTTATCCAAAAAGACATGAATGACGAATATTCCACCTAGTGCCTGGTAACTTGTACCACTTTTCAAATCAATATGTTTTGTTGTCTGCATTAAAAATGTTATGTAAGCAATGAGTCGTGTAGAACAGAAGGTGGGAAAGCAAACTGATATATTCCTTTCCATGCACTCACACCACCAAGTCATCTGAGTCATCGATTACGATTTCTGCCTGACCGATCGGTCGGGTGTTTGTTCAAACTTTTCATGTTTGCTTGCTGTGCTAAACTTTCATTTTTGTGCATATATTTACACTACTTTGTAGAATGTTGAGCCATATGCCTCAGTTACTTGTATGAGAGACACAATGCCAAGAAAAGGACCTAATTTGGAGATTGAAACAGAGACACGGCCATGTCACCAGGTCCCATATCATGGTGGATGCAATGTTGATTATTCACACATTATTCTAAGACGGTTAGCATTACAGCTAACTTTGCATTTATGCCAGATAAACAGTTTAAATTAGCTTTTTTTTTTAATTCTACTGCATTGGTAACAGTCCATTGCCAAGTAAAACTAGAACCACGTATAGTTCCCCCTGTAAAATTACATTGGATTGCTATTAAGGTTGGATTTTATTTTGATGCGAATGTCGGAGCATTTGCAACCATTGTCAGTAGCTTGTTGTAGCTCTTTTTACCAAGTGGATTGCCTCAGAAAATTCCCATCACTGGTTTGGAATTACAATTGTTCACTTATTTTTATTTTGAAGTTTTCAGAGATAGTATACTGCTAATAGGTTTCTAGGATGCTAACAGCCTAAGCATTGCTCATCCAATTAAACCAAAAGTAAGGCTTAGAATTATAAAGTAAAATTCATTCTCTTCTCTATTTAAAACTCAAAAAGAAATAGCTGAACTTTTGGCTAATTTTAATACTTCAGTAATTCATTTTGAAGCAGTATTTTAACTTTTAAAAAACTGCATACAGCACTTAACAAATTTATCAGACCACCTTTCAAACAAGAAACGGAAATATTTTGGAAATCTTTGCAAAACTTGTTTAGAGTTAAGAATTACATAAATTTTGTGGTAAATAAAAGGAATTTGTGTTTTTTTTAAGCAGACATACTAGACTTCTTCTTAGTGGTCAGAAATTAATTAATTAAGCAAATCATTCAACCACAAAACCTTTTTTCTTTTTAAGAAAGCAGGTAAATAACTGTAATTTTGCATTGCAACAATAATGTGTTTTATTATTTTTTTTCTGCTTTTTTTTTAAAGAAGTACATTTGAAAATTATAGATTAAAAACAATAATTATATTTTAGCATTAAAATATTTTTATTAAAGAGCTAACCATGGTTAACCATTGGTAATTATCAACACTGTTAATATAGGACAGCTGTGGCATTAACTTTACATTAGGTAGTGTAAGGTCATTTTTTTTTCTAAATTTGTTAAGCACTGTATGCTGCATTTTACAGTCAAACTGCCAGTGGATCATCTGTACGATAATGCATAAGAAGGGTTTGCTTAACTTCTCCAATAACACGTGTCAAGTGAAAACATCGTAACTCCTTAAGTTACAAAGTCTAATGAATCTCTCGTTCTGATGTTTGCCTTTCATTCGGTGACCAGGTCTTAACATATTACTGTACGTGCCAGTTGGGTCAGTTCAAAAAGGTAGTGGTTGATGAATCTGGGGGTTTATTGTTTTTGTTTTGTTTTCAGAAAGATTGTTCTAATTGTTGTTATTTTCAGAACTATGTTTGTGCTTTTTAAAACTTTTTAGAATGAATTCTTTGGTTACTTTTTTTTATCGGCTGCTGATAAAAAAAACAATGAAAAAATGTTTACATTAATAAATGTAGCAAAAAAAAAGAAAGAAAAAAATAGAAAGGACGCTTCACCATTCTTAAAAGACACAAGAAAAGGAGGGATGGATGCCTGCTGGGAGGGATGGATGGGTGTTTTGAAGAATATGTGGAGAGAAGTGGATGAATAAAGGGAGGATGAGTTCAAATGAGGCTAAAGTGGATGATTCATCCCCTCTGTATTGTCTCTTTACCTCCCTTCAACTTTATTTCTTTCCTTCTCATCTATTATTTTTTAATGTATTATTCACTGTACCTCTCCATCCCACCTTTGTTTTTCTTTGTTCACCTGCTACAACTCTAGCATCTCCTCCATTTTTCCTGCATCCCATCATTTGATGAATGTACAAAGATGTTCTCAGTAGACAAAGAGAATACGGAGGTTTTAAACGGGAGTTAAGCGTTTGTATTACGGAATGTTGCACCCCAAAAGCTGAGCTAAACTCAGTTACCCCACACATTAAAAGGCTGATCTACATGTTTATTTAGACTTTATTTAGGTTAAGCTTCTTTAAATTAAATCGGCCTCTGGTTGGTTAAAAGAAAATGTTTAAATACTCTTTGAGAAAGTCAGAAAATCTTTGGTAAAGGTTCTCAACATTGTCATGGGATTCCTCACTTACCTCTCTTTACATGTCATCTGACTCAAAAGGATTTCTCAGTAGACTGGAGACAAATGTATTTTCAGATGCCATAATGTTTCACTAATTCCTTTGAAGTGAAATCCTTGGGTTCTTTTTAAGTTGAAATAAAGAAACCTTTATTGAAATTTGTTCATTCATACTTTCTGTACTCTAAGTATGCCGCAGATATCTGTTCTGTTGTTCATTTGAGAGTTTATACATTTATAACTAAATTATAAATAGATGTTCATGTTGGGGTGAGAGGAATCTTGGGGGAACTTTTAACCCGATCAATCGAAGCGGGACACACATGACATGGCCTTGGGTTACTTCAGCAATGACTTTATGTTTTAGGTTTGATGGCATTTCAAATCAGCGTTTACAATGGGAGGCCTTAACAAGTGCTTTCATGTTTTTGCCTTTGTCAGAATTTGTTATAGAAACAAATGACGCTGTTGCTTGCACTCCATTTATTATGTTCTTATTGCCAAGGAAGGGACAACACACACACACACACACACATAAGAAACACAAACAGCGGTACGGATCGAGTGTACATTTTGGGGTGTACAGTGTTAACATAGGCCAGTTTATTTTTGGCCACACACACACACACACACACGCATGCATACACACAGCAAGTATGTACATTTAATCAGTATATTTTAGTAGATTTTTGTCTCTGTTCAGTTGAATGGCTTTTTATAGAAAAGAAATGGGATTTTTTTTTTTTTTTAGGTTATGTTCTCTCTCATGTTGTATTTTATTCTGCTACCTTTCTGTACGTTATTGTTTTTAGGTTTTATTTCATGCAAAATCATATTTCAACAACATATTTTGACAGCCAAGAAAAGTTTGTTACACAGCTAAACTTGAAGAATAATGTTGATAATGATGATAATAATTAATAAAAGTAATAACAAACAGTACTCAAAATGGACATTTGGGTGTTTATTTAATAAACAGTGAAGAAGAGGAAACCTATATTGTGTATAAATCCTCCCTCGAGAAAACAGCCTATCTGTGGCCTTCCTGCAGGATGTAAATGCCTGTCATTATGTTTTAGATGAATGCGTTCTTATCCTACACAAGCTGGGGACTTAAGGAGCAGCTGTGGAGGGTACAGATATTGAGATATAATTTTTTAAACATAAAGCTTTCATACCCAGTCAGGCGAATTTGTTTCGGGGAAGGTAAAAATAAAACCTGCAAACCTACCTCCTGCTGCGCTCTCAAGACTGTGGCCAGGAGCCTCATATCGTCCTTATTTCTCTCCTGATCTGCTCTTCATGCAGTCTTCCTGTGTTTTCCAAACTTGTTTTCCATTTTCCGTTAAGTGTCAGACTTACTTTACTGTTTTCTTTTGCAAAACATACGCTAGTGAAGATTTCATCACAGTGCAAGACTCTGTTCTCCAAAGGTCGATTCCCAATAATTTAATTTTCTGCTACACAAATGACAAGATTTCTGCTGGATTAATGATTTGGACATTGAACAGGTCAGCATGCTGAAGCCTAATGGCTGAAGTCTTTAATAAAATTTGCTGTGAATGATCCTAAAAGGATACATTTTTTTACTGGTTTGGAGCCCACTGACAAGCTCCTCATAAAAGTGAAGATTTTATTACCAGATCTGAAATATAAAATTGTAATATTAATGGCTGGATGATCCTGAGCCATCACATTTTAATACACTGGGGAACCCTATAGTGTCAGTGTGCAAGTTAAAAACAGAAAAATCTACATAAGTGGTCGTTGCTAGATTGGATCAGCAGAGGGGACAGTAGGTTAATGGATGGATTCAGTTTATTAGTCAGCATAGCTTGGGTTGGAAGAGGCCCCTCTTCAGTGGAACCAGCTTTGGATTCGGGACACAGACATTCTCTCTCCTTTTAAGATTAAGCTTAAAACTTTCCTTTTTAATAAAGCATATAGTTAGGGCTGGATCAGGTGACCCTGAATCCTCCCTTAGTTACATTACAATAGGTCTTGGCTGCTGGTGGATTCCCATGATGCAGTGTGCAGTGTATGAGTGTTTCTTCTTCAGGGACCTTTCTCACTCACGATGTGTCTATACACCTCTAATCATGACTTACTATTAGTCTCTGGTGCTCTTCCACATTGTGTCTGTGTCCTATCTTCCCTCCCTGACCAACCATGACTGCTTAGCCCTGAGCCTGGTTCTGCTGGAGGTTTCGTCCTATTACAAGGGAGTTTTTCCTTCCCACTGTCGCCAAAGCGCATGCTTGTAGGGGGACATCTGATTGTTGGGTTTTCTCTGTTTTTTATGTATTATTGTAGGGTCTTTACCTTACAATATAAAGTGCCTTGAGGCAACTGTTGTTGTGATTTGGTCAACTTCTTTTAACTGCAACCAACTCCTCTTCCATTTTCATTACCACTTCAATAGGCCCAATAAGTGATGGCAAAGACACTAATAAGGAACATATGGTCTCGTGTCTCGTATCGTCTCTTTTTCAGACAAACATGTCCCCCATGGGCATGGCATGTACTAATTTAACTGATTTTAGAGGAAAATTATTTGTATAATGAACACTGCATCTTTTGTTCTTGTGACACTAACAATTAATTTACTGTTATTTCACTGTAAAGATCAAAGAGACTGATTGGCAACAAAGCCAGAGGCTTATTTCTCACCTACATGCGCCACACTAATATTATTTTAGAACCTTTTTTTAATCTTTTCACAACCCTCCCCTGGGTCACGAAGTTTGACAGCTTTAATCAGTGTAGTAGTGCAATATGTCAGAAGACAAAGGCTTCTAATCTTTGGTCTATGCTATGTTTAGCATTATCAATTTATCTTTCTGTTTATAATGAGAACATTGATAAGAGCCGATTAACTCTGCCTTTGAGCCTGCAGTGAAATTATGTAGCAGTGGGGCACCATTTAAATGTGTGTGTGTGTGTGTGTGTGTGTGTGTACAAGTGTGAGCTGATTGGCTACAAAAAGTCTGTATCAGACTAGAATGCTAAACATCACGATGTTTACCGAATAGGTCAAGCCATGGACACACTCAACACGAAATAATTATAAAGCTTTTCAAGGCAAAACAGATGCAATAAGCACATAAACAGTAAAACAGAAGAAATGTAACAACTTACAGACATATTTACCTACCGATGAAAGGAAAAAACTGACACGAATTGTGTTACGAGATGTCGGGTTTCGATGTGCCTTGGCATCATTTCTCCGTGTCTCTTGAACTCCAGTCATTCTACTTCCAAAAGATATTCCCCTATGCAGTCCTTTGATGATGGCGGTGGAGAGCGCTGCGTAACGAATGTGTTCTGATCCCGGGGCATCGCATAATGCAGCTTCGTCAGATACTGCCTACATCTTCCCATACCCTACACACTAGGTGTCAGTTGACGTTGCTTTGACGCATTAGCAAGAGAGATAACTGATTATTTTGGTAAGCTATCAAATCTAGATTAAGAAACTGGATTAGTCACTTTTTTTCAGCCAGGAGACCTCAGTTTGCGCTACATTTGGCCCTTTGTGTTATGCACGTTGGGTTTTTTTTTCCACTCCCTCACTACATCCGTGAATCTTCTCTGAGGACTTCCTCTTTTTCTCCTGCCGACAGCTCCATATTCAGAATCCTTTCTCCAATATATCCACTGTATTTCCACTGCAAATTTTGGAACCATTAAACACTGTCTCTCCATCCATCCACCCTTCCATTCATCCATCCATCCACTCATCCATCCATCCTCATCTGCTTATGGGGACAGGCCTGAGCGGTCCCTCTGATAATACTCATTTCTTATTCTGTGTTTTCTGGTCCACTGTGTTTTCCATTGAAAATCGTATCATTTTCAATTCTGTCGCGTCCAGATTTGTCTCCTGTATTTTTGTCATTGCTGTGGTTTCCAAACCATACATCACAGCAGGTTTACCTACAATCTTTTTCACTCTCGTTGCTTTCCTTCTGTAACAAATCACCCCGGACACTCATCCCCATCCACTCCAGCCTGCCTGCACTCTCTTCTTTACCTCCTTTGTTCAGTCTGTTGCTTTGGATGGTTGACCCCAGGAATTTAAATCCACCTTCGCTACCTTTAGTCCTTGCATCTTGACTATTTTCCTCTCTCCCATTCACACACCTGTATTCAGTCTTGCTTCTACTGTGTTTCTTTCTTTCTTCTTCTCTCCACAGCATACCTCCAGATCATTATGTTGTCTGCAAACTTCATATTCCACGGAGACTCCTCCCTGCCCTCAACTGTCAGCCTGGCCATCACCATTGCTGTTTGAATTAAAATACATGGAGTGAGTGGGGAATGACTTCTCCATCATCACAAACTGAGGCAGCTTTGACAAAGCAGTGATATTTTACACTCTTACTCTACAGAATGTTAGTCTGAACTGGGCTGAGATCTGGTAAGAGACCATAGCATGAATCATGTTATTTTCATAGTAGAGGACTCAACAAAAGACAAAAAAAAGTTGAACAATTATGCGCTGATTTGCAGAAACCCTCCCTTCTAACAACACACCCTCACAGTAAACAAGACAAAAAAGGCTGTAAAATTCTGAGATGTCATCATTATTTCCTCTTATTATTCCTCTCTTTTCAGGTTTGAGGTTTTTCTTTAATTCGTCACCTGCCTGTAGTATGAGGACAGATGCATCAAATGAAAGATTTATGCCTGTACCCACTCAAATTTTCTATTTTTCAGCACCATGCTTGCATATCTCCTCTGTATGCAACGTCTGCCCCTGCAGGTCTGTCTGTCAGCTTGCTGTCTCCCTGTTTAAACATCTTGCAAACATCATTTCTGTTTATTGTAATTCATGTTTATGTATGAGTAACCTACACCACTGAGAGAAGGCTTGGCTGCAACAGACTATTGCATGTGTGTGTGTGTGTGTGTGTGTGTGTTGATGTACAGGTGCCTATGTATCATCCTGCATTTTTGTTATTCATGCCATGTTGTCATAAGCATTGATTGAGATGTTACCTGATACCTGACATTTTATGAGAGATTAGATTTTATGCTGGGATGGATAGACAGATAGAAAAGAGGTAGAAATTCCTTAAACCACTCATCTGAGCAGCTCCAATAAGAGCAAAAACTAACCAGTCCTCAGTGAAGTCATAATTACTGCTTTGCATCATCTCAGTATGTCGTCTGTATATCATCAGCTTCGCAGGGTTTTACTGTGTAATCTTCTCTTTACTAGTCTAAAAGCTACACTATCTGCACAACTTCTCTTCTCTTCTCTTCCACTCTATAATTGGTGAAAAACTGACACTATACCCAGATGTATGTTGTAAGAAGATCATTGTAAGCAGGTTAAAGTGTCATGTGGCAGGTGAAGGAACCAGTATGGTGGGGCAGTTGGGGAAAATTTCTTACTTAGAAATAAGTCCCATAAAATTTTGTTGTGATTTCCAGTAGATTTTTCCAGGCTGTGATATGCTGAGTTTTCCTGCCGGTGGTTCTGAGGGTCTTTGTGTCTTTTGCCATTTAGCTTCATTTTATAATATTGCTTATGAACTAGTGCTCTCAGCGTTAATCTCGTTAAAATGACGTTAACGCCATAACCGCATTAACGCGGCAAATCTCCGTTGGCGAGTTAGCACGTATCGCGCCGTTTGGCGTTAGCAGCTCTAATATAAACCCATGGTAAATTAGCCATTATGGTAGTTTTCCATCCCTTAGCTATTATAAAGTTAGTAAAGTGGCGCAATTTCACAAGTGTTCTTTCATGACCTTAGATTCAGATTGATGAGACCTTACTGAAACAAGTCCTGTTACTCAGCAGCCATATTAAAACATATCTAAGCACTTTTTTGTTATTGTCAAACATTGTCTAAATTAACTTCAATATTAGTGGTCATCAGGACATATATTAAGTCAACAGTAAGTCAAATATAATCAAATTTGTCTAAAGGTTTGCTGACTTTGCGTACAAATAATAGAAGTTACACTTCATTGTTACATAATTCTCTCATAGTTTTCAATTCAGAAAAGTGTTTATCTGCTGCTACCTAACCTAGTAATGGCCAAGGATACCACTTTCTGCCCTGGATCAGTTCAACATCTATAAACTTTGATCAACACGGTATTATTATCCTTCAATTTGTTTACAGTATATATAATATACAGATACCTTGCGCAACACCTCATGCACTACATATCCAACATCTTTTTTATAATTGTAATCTTTAAACTCCTATTACCCCTAACTGCTTGCGGCAGATGGCCGCTCCCTAAACCTGGCTGTGTCAGAGGTTTTGTTTTTCAAAACGGACGTTTTTCCTTCCCACTGTCACCAAGTGCTTGCTTAAAAGGGGTCATTTGATTTTTTCTTTCTCTGTATTGTTGTACGCTTTATACCTTACAATATAAACTTGGTTGAGGTGACTGTTGTGATTTAGTGCTATATACATAAAATATAATTAATTTAATTGCACTTTCTAGTCTAGCAAATGTCACTAGCAGAGCAGTCTATCTGAGAAAAGGATCTCTCATCTTTCTTCTTCTTTCTCTCCCTAACTCTATTGCCTATTTGTTTGTCTATTTTCAGAGAACCAGGGTTATCCCTATAACCAAATGTTCTCTTTATTAAACTTCTAGCTCTTGATAGAGGTCATGTCTGGTCGTCAAACCTAATTAAATTGGGAAAATATGCTCATAAACTACACAGAGATCCTTTACAGATGCTGGTGGAGCAACTATGAGAAAGATTTTAATAGAAAAAACTACTGGTAACCATTTCCAAGTCATAGTACTGTGAAAATAGATGGATGAAACCTGTACCGAACAAAATAAATGTGCACTCTACTCCAGCACAGAGTAACTGTTAGAAGACTCACTATGTTAGGATCAGGATGCAACTTCCCATTCCTGTATTCTGGGCAAAACTGCAGACAGGACACACACACAGATTAAACATGTTATTCACTTATTTTTCAGTGAATAACTTTAAGTAAGCTCACTCTAAGGGCTTGAAAGACTCAGATGCGGGGTGTAACTGATGATCTCCCTTAATAAGCCTCTTTATTATGAATTCCTAACCTATTGGCATATTACCAAAGCATACACAACAGGCCCAAATTACAGCCATGCATGCCTTCATAGTGGAAAATATCTTACCACTCTCTGGCAAATTCTGCAAGAACCAGAAGTGGGACAGAGCACTTAAAAGAAATGGTGTTCCTGTGTGCATAACATCTCTCAAACACAGCACTAGCCATCATAAAAAAATGTGTAGAGGCTTTCTTCTCCCACAGCTGGTGAAATACTTTGGAGATATATCTTTTCTCGTTGAGCAGTGGCTTCCCCTCAGACAAATGCACCTCAGCTTAGGTGCGCTGTGTATAATGACAGGCGCTTACTGCTCCACATAATAAGGCTATAGGTCAGCCTGTGTAAAGTCACAGAGAATTTACCCACCTGCTGGTTTATGTATACCCCTCCTACTTTGTAGATATACTCACAAAAACATGGCAAATACCCACCCTCAACATTAATAATGTAAAGGACACCCTTGTGCCATCTAAATAGCTCTGACCTGTACAGCACAGACCTCTTGGGATGTTCTGTGAAGTCTGGTGCAGGGATATCTTTATCCTTTGGGTCCTGAGGGTTGCACAGTGGGATTTCCATTGAACAGTTCCTTTGCATCGTTTGGATTCCAAGCTCCCACTCAGGATCTAGAAGTTTCCTTGAAATGGCAACTGTGGGTTTTCCATCATATTCAGTGAGTAAGAGCTACCCGAGTCTAGCTCAGAGAGATAAAGGGCGGCTTTTAATATTGACACTACAGTTGCTTTGATGTTCTAGCTTGATGGTAATAGAATTGATAGAAAGAATGGCCCCAACATGACATAAGTGATTTTTATCCTGCTAGAATTAGCAAAAGCAAATATTAACAGGAGATATTCAAAGTTCAGTGATTATCTCCATGGCCCAGTCAGTATATAGTTAAATGGCTAAGCTAGCTTTAGGGCAGCTGAGAATTTCAGGAGATCTTCATGCAAGAAGACACTGAGAATACCTGATATGGGGCATCCAGCAGTTATATAGATGGTCAGATGACTGGTCTGGACTCGACAGATGTAGCGGTTATGGAGGTTCCGTGAGTGATTAGGCCAGAAGGCTCTTTCCTTACTGAAATACTGAGTGAGGTTTGACAGAGAACTCTTGGTTTTGACTTTCATTTGCCCTTTTCTCTTCAAAGCTTACTGTCAGAGCTGAAAAGACTAAAAGGTATCCTCCACTTCTTTTTTATATCCCACATGAACAAAGTAGACTTCATGAGGACAAAACACCTACACCTATCACCAAAACCCGGCTGCACATACATGTATATATAGAGGATGCAAATACACAGATTTTCTGTAGAAGTAATCTTTAGGGGAGATGTATAGAACTATGCATCTACACACACACACACACACACACACACACACACACACTCACAATTATTCACACATTGCATCATCAACACACAGCTTTTCCTTGCCCCGTCCTTCACATAAAGGCTCTGGAGTTCTTTAATAATAATTCCCTTAATAATATCTCAGCACAATAACAATGATAATGGTATGCGGCTGTGAGTGTGTGTTTTTGTGTCCTGAAAAGACTATTTCTATTTCTCTGAATAAGTCAGATAAGATTTTTGCTCTGTAGCCTTACCTGCAGCCCACAACACCCCCACCGTATAACCTTCCCCCCCCACTTTTCTAATGGAAAGCATTTTAATTTTCTCCCGAGCACATGAGAGGACATCAGGACAAGCAGTCGGAACAATTCACAAGAAAAGCTTCTCTCTGTTTTGTCTGGTAGATTTTCGTTTGCTGTAATTCTGTCTGTATTTATCGGTATCTTTATTCTTTTTTCATTGAGTTATTCTGATTATATTTTCAGCCTGTAAAGTTTCTTCTTATGACTCTGCATTGTATATTAAACTTTAATAGGGTTCTTGGTGTGTATGGGAATGTTTATCTGTGTTGTGCGTGTATGCGTTTTATCAAAGAAAAACTCAGTGTGTGCACAGTCTGTGTGTGATGTTTAAACATTAATAATATTTCTTTCTCTTTATCTATCAAGAGAAACAGAATTAAGCTGGAGGGAAACTCACAGTCTGAACCAGGTGTTTTCTACCCTTTAAGTGTAGCGCACCCCTAGGTACAATTACTATTATCATTATTGTTATTACACTTAAAGTTAGATATGTCTTGCATCTTCTTAAGTCACAGTTAGCACATTATCCTTTGTTCTCAGTGCAGAAACCTCTGATGTACACTCACACAGTGAGTACACTTCTCCTCCCTTCTACTTTATTGCCTCCTGCAATCTCTTTCTTTGCAATCATCCATATGCTCATTGTGCACTGTCTCCCAAATAATTGGACCTTGATTCAATTTGTGAGATGAATGTATCTTACCACTGGTTTCTAGCAACCCTAAAAGAGACCCTAAACTATTCTTAAGACACATTTCCAAACAGGATGTTTCGTGCATTTCTTGCCCTTTTAATACTGTGTGTTGTAGATTTTTTATTAGTAGTCATAGTGCACTTTTAGAAGGAATAACTTGTTTTTGAAATTTGAAAGTTGAAGCTAAAGTCAAGGTGGAAGGATACATTCAAAATGTTCTAAAAGAAAATGCATAAAAAATGTTACTCTGCCTATTCAGGCTGTGTTTACAGTGAGTAACAAGTAAAATCTTGTATTACCATAACTAAAGGTTATAGCTAACCAATTCAGAGCGATAAAGATGGATTTAGGCAGTTTCCTGGTCAGATAAGCCCTATAACTCTGTGATTTCATGCCAAATTAATTAGGCATAGCATCTTAAAGTGATTAATTTTTATTTCATAGCCTTTCAATGTAAATTTGAAATATCAGGCCTATAGGGTCAGTTCAAGTCAAGGAAGCCATCATTAGGATAAAATGAAACCATAAGAGCAATAGCAAAAACTTTTGGAGTGGTCAAAGCTCAGCAGTGCCTAAAGGCCTGCCAGACCACAGGAGGACACTGAAGAGCACAATGGCAAAATTATTTACATTGTTAAGAAAAACAATTACACAACCATAACCAAGTCAATTTTACAACATCCAATCAAAGGATATCACCTCTCAAGGGTGAGGTGCAAACTACTGGTTAAACTCAAGAAAATAGAAGCCAGATTAGACTTTGTCAGAAAATATCTAAAAGAGCCAAAGAGACTGGTACCAGAATGATGGGAAGATAAATGTGTGGACAAGGAGAGAAACCAGGCATGATCGAAACCATAATCACATTGTCTGTCAAAGAAATTGGAGGCAATGTTACGATATGGTTATATTTGACTGCCAGTGGAACCAAGCCATGAGCGTTTATTGATGATGTTAATACTGATAGAAGTAGTACCAATTCTGCTCAGTGTTAGTCAAACACAGCCAACCTGATTCGTCAGTCCCTCACAGTCCAAATGGATAATGACCCCAAAATTCTGCGAAAGCAAACCAAGAATATCTCAAAGCAAAGATTCTTCAATGGCCCAGTCCGTCTTAACCCATCACAGCATGCTTTCGGTTTTTGAAGATAAAACTGAAGGCAGAGGGACACGCAAACTGAAGTGGTTGCAGTAAAGGCCTGGCATAGCATCTGCAGGGCGGAAACATTACATCTGGTGATGTCTGTGGATCCTACACTTCAGGCAGTCATTGATTGCAAAATATTTTCATCCACCAAAAACAATTCAATTGGATAAAATTCAAATAATTGTCCAATTAGTTTGAGCTTAGGACAATGTGGGACTGTGTATAAAAACACCACAATTCAATCATTAAACAGCTAAAGGCAAAAACTTTTGTTAAACCCCTCGAATTAAAGCTGAAAGTCTGCACTTCAATCACATCTTGATTGTTTGATTTAAAACCCACTGTGGTGGTGTGCAGGCAAAACTACTAAAACTTTATTTAGTTAAGAAATTACGGACCTGACTGTAGCATTAACAGAGAACTGCTTTAAGACTCAAGTAAGGCCAAGTAAAATGTCTTCTGGGCCAATTACAAATAACATATAAAACACAAATACAAATCTTTACACACCAAGTACTTGTTTTTATGGCTCAACAGTCGGTTACTGTTATTTATTTATGATTATGAAGTCTAAGACATAACCTTATGATAGTTTAGTGAAGAAATTTAGTCAGATTAGCTCAAATGTTTTCTCTTGTTTGTGTTTCTCCCTGGGTGTTCATTAATATGGTAAGTAAAACCTTTCCTCTAACAGCACAATTGGAGCTTGTGTACCTTCCACAGCACCGCTATAGACCACAAAATACTGTAATGAGTGACTTATTGGGTTATTTAATCTGCTATTCATGCTTATCAGACTTCTAACTGCACTGACAGAAAAAAAATGCTGGTTTAAAAATTAGAGCCGAGGGCAGTTTCACTTCATGACTCACTAACTTCCTTTATGATAATTCATCTTAACTTAGATTCATGCTATTGACATTTCACATCCACAACTAGTTTTACAGCAAATATTTCAAATGTATTCAAGTTAGGTTAGAGGAAAAATAGGGAGATCTACTTACTGATAGCATAAACCTCTGGAAACCAAAAGGTTGAAACCAAATGATGTGAATGGGGCAGCCTGCTCCAGGCAAAGGTTCATCCCTATGCATCACCAAAGCTATACTGAAATTTGAGTAAAAACACAACTGAGGTAACTTTGGTAGAAGTTCTACCAAAGTTACCTTGAAAATCAGGATTATTACGCTTTACATTTAGTTAGCTGATAAATGATTTATATCAATCGTCACTTTATAAAAATGGAATTTGGACAAGAAAACAGAGACAAAGCCTGTTTGAGGCTTCAAAATCTGTTATTTCAATCAGAATAAATGATTATATTTGATCTCTTAAAATGAAGATAGTTCTACCTGTGGCTTCTCATCAAAGGTTGAATCTACATGCTAACAAGCTGTGCCCAAATCAGCCTAATTTTCTCTTCACACAATGTTGTAATGAAGTATTTTTGACAGGCCTGATGAGCTATAATTATTTAATGGTTTACAGGCCGACAACAACGATAAGGGAAGATTTCCAAAAAAGAAAAAAGAAAGAAAAATAAAAAAAGGTTGGTGGTGGGTTTCTTGCCCCATAAATCATTTCATCATTTTCACTTACCTTAAAAAACACATTGTTTAACAAGGTTATGTAGCATGTTATTTAATATGCTTTTGAGTAACAGTCCTTTACCCTTCTTTTAGAAACACACTAAACAGTGGGAAACAGACAAAACTTGTTCCCACCAGCACCCAGTTTTCTTTGTAAAGCAATATCTAAGGTGCCTAAACCTCAACATTATCGAAGCAGTGCGGCATCATCTTAACAGAGAACAGAACAACAAGCAGGCAACACCCAAAGAAGAGCTTTGAGACTTCAAGATCCCTGGAGAACTATTCCTAAAGACTACTTAAAAACATTTAAAGAAAGTTTTCCGAAGAGATTCCGAAGAGATTCCAGGCTGTGTCGAAGAATAAAGAAGGTCAAATATTGAATTATGGAAATATTGATTTATAGAAACTCTGTTTTTGCCTTATATGCTGCACTTCAAAGTCTGTGCATTTCGATAAATCGCTGAATCTATCACCAATTTTCTTAGAGATACATAAAGAAATGAGAGGTGGTGCAAGACTTTACCACAGTGCTGTGTATGTTTAGCAATATTTCAGTGAAGTTATTAGCTGCAGGCAATGTTTTGATTAGTTCAGTTAAAGTTTATTTCATTCAAAAAAACTATTTCCTGTGGTAAAATCTCATCAATATTATATGCATAAAAATGTGTGTTATTTATGGCAGGTATCAGAAGATTTTAGCTTGATTATTTTAATAAGAATATACTTAAAAAAAACTGTTAATAATAGTGCTTTGTGGTATTGATGAGACGAAAAGAGGAAAAGGAAAAAATAAGAGGGGGACAAAAAGTAAATGAGCAGAGACAAAGAAAAGCACAAGAGTGGGGATGAAGTGATGCCAACTCCTACCTCTCCTCCACCTCATCCATACATTATTCAGTATACCTTCAGGTCAAACTCTCAGTGTCTTCTTGACATCTTTCCCATCTCCTCCTCATATTCAGCAGCTTCCACTCCAGCTCCCCGCTCTGTAGCTTTCCTTTCTCCATCTCTCTGACTGTCACCCTTTCATATTCACCAGAAATGACCTCTGGGATGAGAGACCTTACTGTGAAATGTCAAACTTTTATAAATTCTTTTTTTCTTCTCCCCCCCCCCCCCTTTTTTTGATTAAGGAGGGTTGATTATAGGCATATGCACACAGATGTAAACATTTTAAATGGTTTTTAATTTAATAAACTAATCAATTAATTACTGTTTCATCAAATAAAAGTTCTTTATCACTTGCTGGCCTCTTCTTTTTCTTTCTCTGTCTACACAGTCAGGGCAAAGCGAAACAAGCAAGAAATTTAAAAAGACATATGAACAGAAAGTGTCAGATTTTATTCAACAATGGCCACTTTAATTTTTTTTCATTTAAGTATGGAGTCAGCCTGTATGTGTGTACCTACATTTTCCTTTCTGCAAGATTTGTGCAGCAAATTTCTCATAAGTCTTTTTTCCATCTTTTATGTTCTGCATACTAAAGCAAAGTTACCATACAAGATTGAGCTGAATCGGTCTACAGAAATCAAGGTGATGGAGAATATGTGATGTCAGCATTTCACCTCACCTTGACCCCATCCATGGTCTGTGATGCAAACTAACAAACTCAAACAAAAGTAAATGGAAAGTAAATGATAAACAACTGGATATGAAATAAATTGCATAAAAATATTTTTTAAAATGACATTGGTTTGTTAAATCTGATGTTGATTTTTTTACATTTTAATTTTCTTCTGTATTGATTTATCATTGTATTATTTCCCCTCATTTACTTTCCATTTCCATGTTTTAATTTTTCAATTTGTTTATTCATTCATTTATTATTTCTTCTGAGGATTATTCAATTAATTTATTATTTCAAGGGAGCACAACAATATTGATAGGGAGGCCTTATAAATTATATCCGCAGATGGGTTCCTACAGACTAACTGTACTACTGTTAATCAAGTAACTTAGGCCTAGTAACGCAACACTGCAGGTCTGTGAAGCTCCAACTAAGTTTTGGTCCATTTTTCTCTGCTGTTCTACATGAATGTATTGCTAAGATTTTAGATATTTGCAGATGTCACACATATGCATACCATATTTACTTGTATGTCGTGGCCAGTGTTGGGTAAGTTACTTTAAATTAGTAACTTAGTTACATTACTAGTTACTTCTATCAAAAGTAACTCAGTTACTTCAAGTTACTCGTTACTTTCAGAGTAACTAGTTACTAGGGAAAGTAACTTTGGTTTTACTCAGAATTCTCTTGTTAATGTGTTGCTTCCGTAACTGGATACCCAGCAAGATTGCCAGTCTTCTAGCTTGCTTACTTGCCACAAGTGCACTGTGCCACCTACCAATAGAAAGGAAAAAATAATGTGCACATTTCCACGAGAGAAATCCCACGCCTGATTCTGTCCTAGCCTGCTTTTTACATCCAACACAAAAACTGCAGTCGTGGTGCTTTCGATTGTACTCAGAACTCTGAAATTCTGCCTTCTGAATAGGAAGATGTAGGTAACACCAGACTGCAGATGAGCTGCTACAGGGCTGGACTGGGACAAAAAATCATCCCGGGCATTTTGACTAGAGACCGGCCCACCATTAAGGAAAAATCATAAAGCCTTTGAATGAAAATAAACACTGTTGTGACAGTGATGTACACTGTTCTGATGGTATATATGCATCAATCAATCGTTTGTTGTAAGACTCATAATTATTTTTTGAGTGAGACATTTTAAGTGAGAATAAGAAAGTATTTCCTTGTGCCCCCCTCTCCCTTTTAATGCCCTACATGGACCCCTGGCAACACTTTGCTAGACCCGCCCCTGCACAGTTACCAGCTGTCAGCTACTTAGAAAAGGATCCTGGTGTTATTTGTCTCTCAGAAACAGTTCATAACTTCAACTCATTCATGTCACCTAAAAGGTAAACCTGTTTCTCCATCACCTGTTCAGCTCTGATGATTCAGTAAGGACATCTCCTGGTTTCATCTTCATGTTTCCCTCTCACCAGATAACCAAACCATATCATGACCAGCAGCTTTACAGCTGTGGCTCCAGCAAACATCAGCTGATACTAGAAATTAATATTAAATAAATTCTAACAACAGCTG
The DNA here is from genome assembly GCF_018398535.1 of Haplochromis burtoni. Lineage (NCBI taxonomy): Eukaryota > Metazoa > Chordata > Actinopteri > Cichliformes > Cichlidae > Haplochromis > Haplochromis burtoni. The sequence continues at coordinate 404,484 of NW_024582386.1, forward strand.
ATCAAGCTTAAACGTGCTGCTGTTGTTTACCGACATCCGTGGTTTCCTCTTTCTGGCGCAAAGTGGGCGATAAAAAACAAGAGAGAAAAGCCGATCAGCTGATCATTGATCAGTTTCATGATTGAAGTAGAAACAGGAGAGGGAGGGGGGAGAGATGAGAGAAGAAGAGGCAGCTGTGCAGCAAAGACACAGAATAACTCCAGCTTTGTGTCTTTTTCATTGTAGCTGAAGTCCGGGACAAACTGTTCCTTTTCACCTCAATACGAAACGCGTAATATTTTCTCTGAATACCAGACGATTCCGTTTTTTACAGGACGGTTGGCAACTCTAATAATTAACCTTATGAACAAAATAAAGTTCAACATCAGTAACATAGCACCACCCAGCTGTATAGAAACTCCGTCATGCTAGCTAGCACGCAGTACGGAAAAGTCAGCATAACGAAAATAAACTCCACCTAAACTTGGTTCATATCTGACCCAGATGGACTGCAGGTCATAACTTCTTACCTGAAGTTCAGTTCACCTGACACTCTCGGACCAGCGCCGCTTCGGGTCTCTCCTCTTGCCTCCCTTTTCCTTCATCCACCTGCTGGCTTCCACCACTTGCTAATGTTATTGAATCTGTGGAAGCTCCGCGATAGCCACCACACGAAGTAACGAATAACGAGCCTATCTAAATCCCAGTAACGAGTAACGCGTTCCCGGTTTTGGCATAATAACTAGTTACCGTGCTCGTTACCACAATAATAACGTAGTTACTGTAACGCGTTACTTAATAACGCGTTAGTCCCAACACTGGTCGTGGCTCAAGAGTTGGGAGTTTGCCTTGTAATCGGAAGGTTGCTAGTTCGAGCCCCGGCTTGGACAGTCTCTGTTGTTGTATCCTTGGGCGAGATACTTCACCCATTGCCTACTGGTGGTGGTCAGAGGGCCCGGTGGCGCCAGTGTCTGGCAGACTTGCCTCTGTCAGTGCGCCCCAGGGTGGCTGTGGCTACAATGTAGCTTGCCATCACCAGTGGGTGGATGACTGGATGTGTAAAGCGCTTTGGGGTCCTTTGGGGTAAAGCGCTATACAAATACAGGCCATTTATATTTTTGTATTTATCTAAAACCTTTCAAAATCAAAAAGTTCAAGTGCAAAAGAATAAAAACTTAAGAATAAAAACTTAAAAAAACTTACTAACTTAAAATTTTTTTAATTAAAAGCTGTTCCAAATTCACCTAAAGCAATGGAATTAATTAAACACAAAGCATAAGTAAGCATTAATGAATTGAAAAAGCCAAATGATAAAAAAGCAGGGTTTAAAAAGAGATTTAAAACAAGATTCAGAGTTAGCCTGACTGAGATATGCTGGCAGGGAGCTGTGGGGCCCGAACTACAAAAGCTCAAACACTTTTAGTGACCAGACGAGTCTTTGGGGCCACTAAAAAGGCCATGTTAGATGGGCTGAGGTAATGTCCAAGCGTATAGAGAATTCACAGTTTAGAGTTGTAGGCAGGAGCCTGACAGTGCAGGGCTTTAAAAAGAAAGAATAAAATCTGAAATTCAATTCTAAAACTAACCAGCCAGTGAACAGCTGCAAGGACCGGTGTTATGCGGCTGCTCCTTTTGCTATGTGTTAAAAGCCTGGCAGCAGCATTTTGAATTAATTGTGGCCTGTGCATGTTACGATGACTGATGCTGGAGTAAAGTGCGATGTAGTGGTCAAGTCTGGGGGAAATAAAAGCAGGACTGACCTTTTCTAAATTGGGCCAAGACAAGAATGAGTGGATTTTAGATATCTGTCAAAGCTGAGTGACACAGGACTGCATAACTGTGGACATTGGCAAATGAAAAAAGAAGCTTGGAGTCAATGACTATGAGAGGTTACAAGTAATTGTAACTACTTCAGTTACTGCAGTGCCAAACTTTACATTCAGGTAACCATGAGGTTTTTTCAGTATACATGAGGTTAAAAGAGGAGATGTACTGATATACAGGACACGAGGGTCAGGTAAAGCCAAGGTGAAAACAGCAAGGGCCAAACACAAGTTGACAGTCAGGCAATTAGAGCTGAAAGGCAAAAAAACAAAAAAAAAACCAAGCAAAAGAGAAATAGTTCAAAAACACAAAATCACACGATCAAGCTAAAAGTCAAAGTAAAAATCACACACACAGAATCTAATGAGAAACCTGACAACACAAACGAACAGACTTGAATGCTTGGCTCCAGAGAGTAACAGTGTGGCAAATAAACTACCTGAACTGACTGCATGATTGAACACAGTGGGTATTCAAAACGGATGTGAAACAAAACAAATGGCAATAAAAGCAACTGGAATACAACAAAGTGGCTCCAAATAAAAAGGAAAATTAAAAAAAAGAGTACATAGCAAAACGTGAAACAACATAAATTCCCATTTGATATTTGTCTTCTGTGAAAAGACTTTCAGATCATGCAATAAATAATTCTAAACACGCTTGAAAGAGTATTGGCATCAGGAGAAAAAGAATTTAAAAAACTCAACTCAGCAGATGGATGATTAGATAATCTCTCTGGGACGGAGAATCAGAATGCTGTTACAGTTCAAGGCCTTGAATAACAACACTTAAGAGTGTTATAAAGGTAGTGTAAAGTGAGATAACATTCAATGGACTCCAGTTATGGAGTGAATGGCCAATTAAGGAGGAGTTAACATGGAAAAAAAAGCAAGAGAGAGCAAGAAGAAAAGGAGATTCAACATCAAAAAGTGGAAAGCAAAGAAAGTCCAGAGGTGAGATGAGGCTGACAATGAAAGAGGAGCATAAATTATTAAATGAAAAGAAAATCTTGCATGACAAAGAGGGAAGAACATGAATTGTAAAGAAAATGAAAGCTCCCACCAAGTGATATGAATAAACTACTCAATGTCTTCAGCGAGTGTGGGAGATACAGCAGAGAGAGAGAGAGAGGCCAAGTGGTGAACAAGGAGAGGACGGGAGAATGAATAAATGAATCAAAGAGAGGTGGTGAGAGCGGGAGGGGAAGGGTGTCAGGGCGAGAGAAATGGGAAACAAATGCATCGGAGGAAGTTAAAGAGTGAATAAATGAAGCAGGAAGAGAAAGCAGGGAATGATAATGATCCTTGAGGAGTTAAGGGGGAGAGTATTAGGAAGGAGCAATTGGCGGAGATAGGGAGAGTGACGGATGAGGGGAGTGTCAGAGAAAGAGGAAACAGAGGGAAATGAATGGTGAGTACAAGATGACAACAGAGATAGAAAGGTGGAGGTCTTTCTTGCCTCGTCCCACTTCCTTTCTCATTTTCTCATACTTTATCACTCACTGTCATGATGTCATTCAAGAGCTTCCCTTTTCCTGCCTTACACTTTCTATCACTTGCTTTCCTTTTGTTGTCTTTAGTCCTTCTTTCATCATGGGAGCTATTCCTACTCTACCACAACTCTACTCTATTACATGTTTACAAGTTGTGCATAGCAGGTTAATAAGCTTACGAAATGACAAACACTCATTAATATATTATTTTATACACATTACCATGTTTCTATTAAGAAGGTTCTTTAATTTTGACCCAGTTTATTCTATATGAGAATAAAGTTTATTCTTTAGGGTCCAGTTACACAGTCTTAGAGACTGGTTGGTGGACAATGAGTATTCACCGAATGGCTGCAAAGTTGCTTGCAGTTGATCACCGACTGGTTCCTTGGCCTGAGTGATTGAGACCTTGGTGGAACAGTCTTTAAATATTACAAGACTGTTTTGCACAAAGTCATTAGCCAATGCAATATTAGCTCTGCAAGCCTTGTTGGCATAAGCAGCACAACACACATGACACGTTTGCATATGTATGGTATGAAGCTATGTTTGGACTGTATTTGTACAACTGCAGCTAACATAGCAGTTGCTCTGCTGTTAGTAACTGAGATTAAGTGAACACAAATACAACATGTGCACTGCTTAAGGCCCATTTTGCCAGTTTTTCATAAAAACTTTTGAAAATAGAAAATATTTTTCCTGCATGCAAAAACGCTCAACATTAGCCTCTGACTGCTTCATCTACAAGCACTAGTCTCTTTACTTGTTGTCTTCAAATACATTTTGTCATGATGCACAGCATTACTGGAAACAACTAATTGCAAGTAATATGTTAATTATAGCATAATAAACAAAAAATAAATAGCAATAATAATTTAGTCATTTCAAAGGAACATCTGTTCATGTGTACCAGTAAGTGGAGAGGTTTTTGTATCTATAAACTAAATGGATAAATAAACTGGGTTTATAAATTAATCATCACATCCAAAAATTTGCCAATTGCCTCCTTTCCATGAGCTAGACAAGACAGAGCAAAAGAAATGACAAGTGTGAGAAACAGAGATGGCACATAAAACGGTTCCTGGAGAGGCGAGGAAGAGAAGAATATCAGATCAACAGATGAGACACTTAGAATATTTTTTTCAGGGTTTAAATGAGCTCTTGTTGCATAATAGCAGCGAACAATGTGGGTCCATTTGTTTACAACTGAACAAAGCATTGGCAACATAAAATTTAGAATATGACTACTTCGTTAACATTACGAACCTTTTTTTTTGCTCAGTGCTTTATCCCTGCTGTTGAAAATAAAACACAAATTAAGTTAACCAAGACCCGAGATGGCACTGTTGCAAACGGCAACCTACACATCTGACCAGAACTGAGCACTGTGTCTAATATCATTTATTGATTTTACATTGAACATACTGCAATAAATGGAATCTGAAGATCTGACCTTTCATGTTTCAAGATGTCAACGACAAGACACTGTATTTCATTTACAAAGAATTCATTACACACTTTAACACTAAAATTTATAGCATTCTTATAAAGACATGAGATACACCCACCTGTGCAAAGTGACGTCTTTTGTGAGTCCCTTTTGGACCTCCAATTTTAATGTATTGTTAAACGGTCTAGTCTGTTTCTGTTGCTGTAACCCTCACAGTTTCCTTAGGGATTAATAAAGTATGCTGATTCTGATAAACTTCACAGGATTAAGCACCCCGAGGCAACTGTTGCTGTGATTTGGCACTTTGTAAATAAAATTCAGAACTCAGAGATCAGTAACTGCTTAATCATTGCTGGTTGAATATTTAGTAGTAGTCCTACCTCAAGTAATGGTCAATATAATATACAAATAAATAGTAGTAATAACTATGATGCTAGTACTCGGTAGTATTAAGTAAAGCATTAAGTACAGTGCAGTGTTATCTAAATGAGAATTAGGCAGCAAGAGAGCATGTGTGCATATGTGTGATTAATTAATTACCAAATTTCTTTTAAAACGTCACTTTCCTGTCTTGAGCTCCTCAGCAGGAACCCTCAGAGTTGCCTTCCCACAGTTTTCTGAATAGGTTTACCTGACATGACATTGTCGTTTTCCTAGTTTTTATTCTTTATTTTTATGTGTGTCATGTTTCATTTCCTGTCTTTCTACCAAAAACAGAACACTAGACATCTACACCATCCATCACAGCACTAGCTAACAACACAATCAACTTCTAGTGTGATTATCAAACAGGCAAGCTGTGAGGCTTTCCTCCAGTGTGAATGAATGGAACAGTCAAATCGAATAGGAGTAATCACCTTGTTTTAAAATTATTGCACAACGATAGGCTATATGACCCATACTGTATCAGGTAATGTGAAATGCATCATGGCTTCAGGTAAAAATAAAAGGAAAATACAACACGTCTGCTCAGATTTGTAGCAGTTTTCCTGCAGCTGGCACAAAAAGATGCCTCAATTATTATGAAGCACATGGCAATTTTGAACATTTTATCACAAGCTGCCAATCAAGAAGAGCTGTTTAATATTTGAGAGAAACCAATGAAAAATCATTTGAAAAGGTATGTTTGCAGCCCCTTTTCTGTTTGCTGGTAGATTTGTTGGAGGTCAATAAATCAGGAGCTGACACACACACACACGCACACACACACTTGCCTTTTATATCTTAATCCTAACCCTTAGCCTAAACCGATAATCATAACCTAACTGTAAACCTGACACTAAAACCATGTTTTGAGCCAGAAAAAGTTCTTTCAACATGTGGGGTCCAGACACACACACGCACACACACCAACATCTATGTAGTACTAAATGTTGCTGCATGCTTTGATGTCAAACAGCTATTTTTTTTGTCCAGCTTAAGTCAGAGATTTTCATTTCATCTGCTGCAAGCAATTAGTGTGAATGTAGTTCAGAAATCTGTGCAGGATTTCTAGTTCCAGGATTTTGAAGAACAATATTCTTGGTCAAACAACTTGTATATTCTTGGCAAGGAATAATGTGGTTATTTCAATCCTCTGATCGCCTTCCAAATAATTTTTCTTGTGACTGTACTACACTGCACTTTGGTAGAAGTTTCACATAACTTACAACACCACCAGATACTACTTTTGTGCACAACAGAGAGCAAGCAGTGCCCTCAGTGTGACTCTGAGCTCTGTCTCTAATGTAACTTGCTTGTCTGTATGTTAATAATGTACCATGTTTGCAGTAGCCGATTCAGAAGCTATTGCTGGTTCTGTCAGCTGATCTGTATTCACTGCTGAAGCCTCTGCAAGGTGTCAAAGGTCTTTAATCACACCAGTGACCATATCACAAAAGAGGTTATTGTTTTGTTGCCTGCTGAGGCTCTGTTGCCCTCCAGTCCACCAGCATACTCTCTCAGTTTGATGCAATCACTCTGGATACCTTCTGACGATTGAAGAAGGTAAATTTGCCTACCACCTCTCCTTACCCAACTAATTATGGATGTCCCTCTCATATTAAGACCCCGTATGGTCTGTATGTTAATAACGCCCTCCCCCCATGTTCATTGTTCCATCAACCTTCAAAAGAGATATGATTAAAAAAATTAATAAGTAACGTTAACCTTAATGTCCTCAATAATTACAGCTACATTTCAAATAATTTCTTTCTTTTGTAGTTCAGGAAACCTGGCAAGCTCACTAACTGGTTTTCTGCAGAAGTACTGTGTTTGAAAAATCTGAGTGTTTCATAGGGTTGTTGATAGCACTGAAACAAGCACACTGTGCGGAGCAGCATTTTGCTGGCTCTTAACCTTTGCAGTGTTAGATAAACCTGAGAAAAGAACATTGAGCACACAATCTGCCAAATCTGTTTGAAAATTTTCCAAAACTTGAAATCATAAGTTTCACATTGTTGTTACATCTGGTTTGACGAACTTGGCTGAAATTTGGAAAAGTAAAACCGACCATATCAGCTCCTGCTGCTTTGCAGTCAGTTTCAACAGTGTCCAATTTAACTGTGATCTCTCATTAAACAATAATTACACTGAGTTGGCTGGCTAACACGTACTGTTCTCATCCCTAAGGTGTATATGTGTATTTGTTTGTGTGTAAAATTTCTCCAGCCATGCCAGGCAAAGGAGAATGTGGACATGCAGGAAAATGTCATACAGGTGGTTAGGAAAAATACAAATAGAAGGAGAAGAGGAAAGACCAGAAGAAAGATGGAGGAAAAACAAAAAGAACATTGTGAAAGAGGACTACAGGAGGGGGAATTTGACAGTACAGTACTAGAACTAAAGACAGAAGTGGAGAAAAAAAAGAGGATGAAAAAAGAGGAGAAGTTTGCCCATGATGAGACAATTAGTCCCTCCTGCAGGTGACTCAAACTGTGAATACCTGTATGTGCATGTGCTCAAGGGTATGTGTGTTTGGTGAACAAATGGGTAACTGTGGGTGCTGTTCCTAGGATTGCACTCTTCTTGACAGAAATCGCAGATGTTGTTCCTGGGATCTGCTGCTCGCCTACCATGGGCGTCACTGCACTGTACGCTCCAATTACCACTACGACCATTGTTTCCTTAACTCTCCACATCTTCTCGAGTCCTTCTCTCAAGCCTCTCATGTTCCTTCTTCCTGATGTTGCTGTCATTCGGTGTCACTACATCTATCACTACAGCCATCTTTCTCTCCTTGTCCACCACTACTATGTCCGGTTGGTTAGGCATCACCAGTTTGTCCATCTGTATCTGGTATCTGTGTAAAGATCTGTGTAAGGATGCCCCTGGATTGTCTCAGGGGCATCTTTACACAGCCTGCTGTGGTAGACCCCAGTCTCTATGGATCTTGTGCTCAGAGCTTGTTCCTGAGCTGCCATGATTAGTGCTTCTGTGCTGTCATCGAGTCCAGCTTTGTCCAGCCACTGGTAGGACTTCTGGATGTCAGCCACTTCCTCTATCTGCTGGTGGTACATCCATGATGGTTCTTGGTTCCTCTTCTTTCTTGGGTTTCTGGAGCCTGAGGTATTCACTAAGCACACGGTCGGTTGGGGCCATCTTCCTGATGCACTAATGAATGTTCATTGTGTCATCCTGCACAATGGTTTTGACACTCACAAGTCCTTGACCTCCATCATTCTGCTTAGCGTGCAGTCTCAGGGTGCTGGATTTGGGGTGAAAACCTCCATGCATGGTAAAGAGCTCCTTTGTCTCGATGCCAGTGGCTTCTATCTGCTCCTTTGGCCAGCTTATTGTCCCAGCAAGATATCTGATCACCAGCAGGGTGTAGGTGTTAATTGCCTGAATCATCTTGTTTCCATTCAGTGGACTCCTGAGGACTTGCCTTAATCTCTGCAGGTATTTGGTGGTTGCGGCTTTCCTAGTGGCTTCATTGTGGTTCCCATTTGCCTGTGGGAGTTGCAAGGAATGGTAGCTGTCCTCAATGTCTGCAGTGCTGCATTTGGCATGTGTGTGTGTGTGTCTGTGTGTTTGGCAGTTTTAGGAACTCCATATTTGAATATCACCCAAGCAGTTCCACAGACATAAATAAAGAGACAACTAGTGAACCGGTGAAAGGCAGAAGGTGAGAAGAGGAAGATGGAGACAAAGAGACTGGACTGAAAAATGAAGAAAAGATACACATATGGAATAGAAACACAGACAGATGGATGGATGAGTCACTCTCCCCAGCTCGCCTCTGTGTTCACCTCAGTCCTCTGTTATGGTCCGCCATCCTTTCTCTTTTCTTCTTTACAATGTTCTGTGATCCTGGTGTGATGTTTATTTCCTGCCTCGGCTCTACACACGATGCAGTCTTTGCTGGTCGGTTACTCTGAATAACTTATTGTCATTATTCATTGCAAATAGCTCAAATAGCTCAGGAAGTTGTGGTGGCTCTTATTCCTCCTTTCCTGCATTTATCATGTTCTCTCATGCACACATGCTGCTCACTTTGCTGTTGTTTGTCCTGTGTGTATGTCGTTGCTCATCATGTCATCTGTGCATGAGCTTTGTATCAGTTATTATTTACAACTGTTTAACAGCTCTAAGCTCTCTTGATGTCTTACTGCTTCCTTTTACCCCCCAGTGTTTAAAGGGAATTCTGACACTTCTCAGCCAAATGGGCGTGAAATAAGAAGACTGAAGGTATCAGCTTTACTAAGTGTAGACAGATAGATTATGGCTTACACAGCTTCAAAAGCAAAACACATGCTGAAATGCACTGTAATGACACCCATGTTTCTTGACTTATGCTGCAGGAATGAATCACTAATGCGTTGACTTTATGTTGTCAAAAAAAAGAAAAGAATCTTTAGTAAAAACTGAATGTGATGTGCTGCAAAATTTGTTTTGGTATGAAGCTTAATAAGACTAAAATATGTTTTATTGTATAATTTTTTAATTGATTTTCAGTAACTGAAATGTGATTTTAATTTATTTGAGTAACCTTTAAGTAACAAATCAGTGGCTTTCTGTTCTTTAATGGTCCTGTAACTGGACTATATGGATTTGCTTTCCATAGGGTCGCAAAAGCAAAAAACACACTGAGAATACATATACCAGGCAGCACAATTCAACTTTAATGTGATGACATATAAGCTTATGCATAACATGTATTGCTATCTAAACTTGCCTGTATTTCTCAGCAGGTTTTGGATTGGTAATGGGAGAGCTGGACCACTAAATAATCTCCAGCAAATCTCCAGAGATTCTCAGTGGGGTTAAGATCCAAACTCTGTGGTGGTCAATCCAGGTGTGATAATTCTGGGAGCATGATATAACATTCCCAACAGTGGTGGGATAACACAGCATGACCAAAGTGATTGCAATCGTGTGTAATAAACTTGCAATCTCGTTGCCTTTGAAATGGTTGCTTCAAAGATGGGCACTATGCCTTTTAATCAGGTTGCACCCTCAAAGTGAGTCTAGTACATCAAGACCAACGACAGACAGCGATAAAATGGCAATAAAATGGAGTCAGTCTGCCATCAGTTTGCAATTGAATGGGGTCAGGTTGGCAATTACATGAAAACTGTTTGTGATAATATGACATTTAAGTTGATAAACTGGTAAAAATCTCAAATCTCTTGTCATCTACCTACACAGAATTTACATTAACTTACATTGAGAGTCCAGGCAGAACCTCGTGGAAATGAAACAGAAATTCCTAAAAAAAGAGATATAATCAGAACATAACAATTTGACTACCTTTTAGAGTCAAGTCCCCTATTGAAAAAAAGATGCATTGTTCATCTGTACTGACATATAAAAAAATCATTATTGGTTGTGGACTCAACTGCTCATTTAACTACCTTTAGCAGAAATAATTTGAATTTGATTGAATTCTATGTACAATCAAATGTGTGATCGTGTCAGTTCTTACTGCCATTTTAATGACATTCCAGTACATAGGGTCAGAGATATACAGATATTCAGAGGAAGATGTAGAAAACTATTTGAATACTAGGGACTTTGTAGAAGAAACACTTTGTAAAAAAAACACTTGGCAAAGTCTTTGGTTCTGATTTGGACTTATTTTCCTACTATATCAGCACTTATGTGACAGTATCATCTGAGTAGCAACACCTATATTCAGGGAAATACTGCAGCTGCTTCTTGGGCATAAGTAGAAGTGATCATCTGTTGTTGCTGCAGAGCTGAAGTGACCAATGCAGAGGGTATACTGGTGCCTTTAAGGTCCCATTACAGCATTTCATTCGGGTTGAGTTCTGGGCTTTGACTGGGACATTACAACACCTTGATTCTTTTTCAGTCACTCTGTTGAAAATTTGATGCTGTGATGTTTGGGATCATGTCCCGTTGCATGACCCAGCCTCACATTTGATTCCAGAATGCTTTGGTATACAGAGGAGTTCATGGCCAACTTAGTGACTGCAAGGTGCCAGATAGCTATAAAACAAGCCATAATCATCAAAATTCTTTTGGTTTGCAAACCTGAGCTGTGTTGCCATGTTCATTTTAAAGAGGAGACTTTCTCCTGGCACCCCTTCCAAATAAGCCATACTGCCATTCTTGTTCAGTGTTTTTCTAATTGTGCTGTCATGTACTTTGATATTTAATACCTTGAAGTGAGACTTGTAGAATCTGAGATGTAGCTCTTTTTGCAGTTTTTCTGATCTTGGGGTGAATTTGCTGGGGTATTGATTCCTGGGAAGACTGGGAGCTGTCTTGAATGCTTTCTACTTTTGAATTATCTTTCTCACTGTAGAATGATGGACTTCAGATTGGTTGAAAATGGCCTTATAACCCTTCCAAGATTGGTGGGCAGCAACAATTGCTTCCCGAAGATCACTGCTGATGTCTTTTCCTTTTTGGTATCGTGTTAACACACACCTGAATGCTCCAAAGCAGCTGACAGACCTCTGCTTTTATAGAGGTGCATACACTTGCTGCTGATTAGTTAATCAAGTGCATTTGATTAAGATCATCGGGACGCTGTTAACACAGTAGTATTATCTTTGCTATATGGATACTGTAGACAAGAGAATCAATAGTCAGTGAAGTGGTCCATGATATGATTTACAGTGGGAAATGGACCAAAAGTAAAGATATTTACAGAGAGTTTCTAAATGTTCAAAGAAGTGCCTTATGCCCTGTTGATGAGAAAGGAACTAGAGTAGAGAAAAAATAGCATTTAAATTTCTTGTCTAATTACTGTGACTGCAAGATGACACATGGAAAATGGACAATGAAAAAATATTGGAGATTGGTTGCCACATAAAAACTGAAAATAGGCTGCAGGAAGCTGGAGGAAACTTTTAAAGAGAAGATAACTTTTCTTTAGGAAACATTTTTTTTGTGGTAGTGGTTAAGAACATGTAGTTTCTGCCCAAGGGATGCTGTCTCAACCAGGTCTTTGGCTAGGTGAGAAAAGTCATGGGAATCTCTGCTGCAGCTTTCTGACACTGCAGGTCTTTAATAGAGAGAAGCAACTGACCCTATCAGCATGACAGATAAAACAGATTTCTGAGGATTAGCAGATAACAGGTGAAAAACAGACTGGTTATTGTTTTGATGATTTATGCAAAAATATTTCTGTGGATTTCTTAGGTATTTATTAGTGACAAAGAAATATAGGGCTATATATTTCTGTTATCTAAAGTTGGGTATTCTGAGCACTGAAGACAGCTCCAATGCTCACTACTGCACCCATTAGTTTATTATAATGTGATGCTTTACTGATCAGAATGGGGTCCTTCTGTTCAGGTCAGAGCCTGGGGTTGAAAAACAGATCCTTCTCTTTGACTGATGTCTCTATAATAGCAAGTCCACCCAGCTGTCTATAATATCCAGGAGGGCATGAGTAGGCTAGAGTCTATGAAAGTGTGGGACCTGATTCTCAGTTTTCTGCACATTAAGTTCCAATTTGTTTGTCTGCTATAGACGATGACAGCCGGCTGACCCAGCTTGCATTGATGCCGGTGTGGTGTCACCAGTGAGTTTGAGTGCTTTGACAGAGGGGCCACAGGAGGGGCAATCATTTCTGTGAGGAGCACAGAGTAGGGGAAGTGCGAACATATCCCTGATGCACCTGTGCTCATAATCAGGACATGAGTACATACATATATACAAACATTCAATGAATTTTCCCCAGGAAGTGGTATTACCAGACAACTCATCATTTGAAGAGTACTTAGTTACTATGGCAACATGCACTGTGGCTCGGCCGCAGGGTCTCAGTGGGAAATGGATGATCACTGTGTGAGCAAGAGTGTGTTTGTTCAAAGGAGATATCAATGGGCAGAACGTGTGTGTGCCACATCAAGGATGTATGTGATATGCTTGAGTGTTTCCCAGATGTTTGTGAGATACAGACCAAGGCAAAAAGGGGGGAAAGTGATTGAGTCATCAAGAGGAAGTGGGGAGGACAAACAGAAATGAAGCAAGTGAAACTATGTGACAGATGTGGGAAACAACAGATTCTACACCTCTTACTGTGAGGATGAGAACTGTGACATCCGAATACATGATGGCTCTCCTGCCATCTCCTTAGGGATACGCTGGCTTTAAATTTATAGTGCGTTATTTTTTGTCTCATGAGCTTAACACAACACAACATTATTAAAATAAAAATCAAAGAAAATAGAACCATGGTTCTATGTACTTCTTCCACGGAATGGAAACCATTTAAATGTTCAGTGGATTGGCATATAAGAGGCAATACCTACGGTGGCCTGAGAGGCCAAACGGACTGCAACTTAAGAAAACACCAGCAATAAGAAAAATGCTGCAAAAGCACACAAAACACAATGGAAATAGGAAAAAAGAAAACAGAAATAGGAAAAAACACAACGGAAGTGTTTCTGGGGAGACAATAACCCGACGGACCAGTTGCAGGAACCCAGCTAGGCGTGTTTTATCGTGATTCATATAATACTGATCACGGAGTTTTAGGCTAATAGTTAGGCTAACACACTTACCGCTCATCTTTTCTTTCCTCACAAAACCGATAGATCCTCCACTTCTTTTAAGTGTCTCCCAGCGCAATTCTTAGCATATTTTGGTTCCTGCAACTGGTCCGTTGGGTTATTGTCTCCCCGGAAAGACTTCCCTTGTGCTTTTGGAAATCTGTTTTTTCCTATTTCTGGTTCAGTTTTTCCTATTTCCGTTGTGTTTTGTGTGCTTTTGCAGCGTTTTTCTCATTGCCGGTGTCTTCTTAAGTTACAGACCATTTGGCCTCCTCAAAAATAAATAGATAAATAAAAAAAAAACCCTATTCAGAATCGTGGAAGACTCTACAATAATGCAAAGAAAACAGAGAAAGCCCCAACAATGACATGGCACCCCATGAGCAAACACTTTGGTGACAGTGGCAAGGACAAACTCCCTTTTAAGAAGAAGAAACCTCCAGCAGAACCAGGCTCAGGCAGGGAGGAGCAGCCATCTGCCGTAACCGGTTGAGTGCAACAACAGACCAACACCAGTGTGTGTGTGTGTGTGTGTGTATGAGATTGTGCAGATAAGTGCTTGAGGTAGTGACATGTATGAAGGTATGTGTTTGCGTGTCAGTCCAGTCACTGACTGTTCAAGTAAATGCACAAACTGGTTTTTCAGCGTCACTCTAACACAGGATGTTTCTAATTTTGGAGATATTGGAAGAAAGCAGTCCTAGGTATTTTTTTAATATGCGCATTGAATTACATATCCTGGTCAAGAACAACTTCAAGATTCTTCACAGTGTTACTGGAGGCCAAGGTATTGCCATCCCTAGTAAGCATCTGGTTAGATACCACATTTCTAAGATTTACAAGTAGTACAGTAACCTCAGTTTTATCTGAATCACAGCCAGTTAGCTTGTGGCTGTCACTATAAGTCTGTTCTTTACTGTTTGTGTGGAGGACACAAAATAAACCGTAGGGCAACAATCAGAAAAAGATTCATAACAACAAATCTAATAAGAAACTTAAATTACCAACACCCAGCTAAACATGCCCAGTTTGAAGAAGCTAATAAAGGCAAGTAAAAAGTCCTATTATCTGTGAAGCTATAAACATACCGGACAATTATGTAAGTACCTCATAGTTGTTTTGTTATATACATCTGTTGATCTTACTTTTCTTTAGAAAGGTAAAATATGTCAGGTGGATGTTTCAAAATTCTTTAAAAAAAAAAAAACTCCTGAAACTCTGTTTCAGGAGTTGCATTGAAGAAAAGTTGATCTTTCTTTGTATATGCTGCCAATTTTAGTTCTTAGAAAGAAAGTTAGAATTGGAACAAAATGGTGGTGTCAAGTCACAAAACATCTGGAATCCGTGACGAAAATATCAATCAGTGCATCCCTAATTAATTAGTTACACTGGAAACTAAAAGGTGATCTGAAGATAAGTTTATTCAAGTTGATTGTTTTTTTCTTTTCTCAAAGTTCAGTTATGACTCATTCTCCATCACAGAACACTTCAAAATGCAAAGACATGGGGCTATGAGCTATAAATATGGATCAAGAAGGAATATGTATTCTTGGCACCTGCCAAAGATACCTTCACACCTCGATTTATGGATCTGAAAGATTTGTTTGCTTCTCAGCATTCCACCAGTAACCTCTGAAGTCACACGCAAAAGATATCTTACCACTCTGTATTAAAACTGCAGAGTTAAAATACTTTGACAGGTCCTTTACTTCAGTGGTCAAAATAATAATTACGTTCCAATACCTGACCTGTGAACAAATAAACACACAATCAGAAAGCAGCTGCAGGTGTATGCAAAAACCCCAACTTAGACAAATAGTCAATAACTGATAACTATTCATAAGTTTTAAATATGGGCCAACATGCCGATGCAGCTCATTCAAGACAATCAAGGGCAGTCACACAATTACACACCTTAAATGGCACAGTTTTATTGGGATTAGCCTTTAGATTCAGCTGTTGTGCAGAGTTTTATTTTATAACATTTAAAAATGAACTCACATGCAATACAGTGCAACACACACAAGAGAAAAACTCTATTTTTTTTCTCAAATACACACACATACCCTCAGTGACCCTGCCATTTTCTCTGATTGTGTGATTGATGTGCCTATTGATGTTCCATATGGTTTATCTCTGAGGCTATGACCTAATGTATCGATCCAACAATGTGTGTGAGTCTTTGTGTGTTGTTTTGTATCTGTTTTGCATCAGAATGTATGTGTGTGACTGATGGTGTGACGCACTACATGACTCTTGATGCATGTGTATGGTTGGACGTGTTGTGTATCAATCTGTCTGTGAATGTGTGTGTTTCAGGCGTGTGTGTGACCTTCTGTCATTGATTACAGGCAGGGCGTGATTGGAATAATCACTCTGCTGTCAGGGGGCTTGTCACAGAGGCATTCAGCACCATACCTGAACACTGCACAAACCTCATCTGAGATGTTTGATGTGTTGACATGTGCCTTGAACAGCAATGAAATTTGAATGACATACCAAACACGCCCTTGATGGCATTGTTTTTAAAGCTCCACTGCACATTTTTTTTTCAACTACGGTACACTAGGGCTGATATGATTTCTATTGTTTGTAAGGAAAGGGAAAGTGAAAAATATCAGTTTATTAAAGACATGCAAGAGTATGTATAATGTGATAAAATATAACCTCGTTGTTAGCAGGACTTAAAGTTGGGTAAATATAATTGGAGATAAACAACTATACTGTGTCACTATGTACTAAAATAACAAAACAACATCAAGAAGCAGTGTGAGAACGATTATATCCATTCTCACTGTTTCTATAGGAATTTAAAAAAGCAGCTAGGTCTTGCTAATCAAATGCACCTGATCAACTGATCATCAGTAAGTGTGACCAGACTCTACAGGCCTCTGTTAGCATGTTAAATGTTAAAGTTCATGACAGTAGAATAAAAAAGGCTGAATAAGTATGGCTTGTTTGGAAGTGTTGCCAGGAGAAAGTGTCTCATTTCTAAAAAGAACATGGCAGACGGGAAAGTTCAGCAAAGTTGCATCTGAACAAATTAAAAGATATTTGGAGCAATGCACTTTGACCAAATTCAGTATATTAGCGCAGTTATTGCCAAACGTCAGCCATGGTGGTAGAGGGAGACTTGGGTTTGTTTGGCATCCATAGAACCTGAACACCTTGCGGTCAATGAGTTGACCATGAACTCATCTGTTAATATTCTAGAGTCAAATGTGAGGCCATCTATCTCACAGCTAAAACTTGGTCAAAATTGGGTCATGCAGCAGGACAGTGATCAAAGTCCAGACCTCAACGTGATTGAAATGCCGGGACAGGACTTTAAGAAAGTTGTGCATGAACGAATAGCTGTAAATCTTAATGAACTGCAACAGTGTAAAGAAGAGTAGGGTAGTGTGTTACTGCTCATTAAGGTGGATCTACAACTTAAATAATCACTGGATCTGCTTGTTTTTTCACATTGTTTCTGCATTTTGTGGTTTATTGTTTATTAATAAATAAATCATTACAGTAATAATATGTGATGTGCTATTGTTCATCTGGGATTTTTTTTGCTTATATTTTTGTTTTTATTTCAGATCCTGGTGAGGAATAGATTTATTTATTTATTTATTATTATTATTATTATTATTATTATTATTATTATTATTATTATTTTTATTATTATTATTATTATTATTTCCTGATACATAAAACCTTAGAAATCCATGAGGATGCACCTTCTTTGTCACATGACTTTAGGTTATGAGGCAGTGTCCAGTCTGACGATTTCTGCATCCTCATGGTCGAGCGATCTCTTTTTAGGACTTCAGCCTCCTGCCAAGTGCAGATTATTGTGAATCGACACCAGATGTTACACATTGGTACTAACTAAGTAACTTTGAAACAACCAACAGTTAAATATATTTTGACCCTTTTTTGCATTTGCTGACTAAACACCAGTTATAGGCCTTTTAAGCGAAAGCAGGAGCTGAGCAGAGATGTGGTGCTAAAAGGATAGATGCTTTTCTAGTCTGTTGAGTTAACATGTCAGCATGTGGGATGAACAGATTATATGTAATATAGTTTTATATAATTTAGTTGAGTTTTTTAAAAATCATTTTAATACAAAGGCAGCCAACTCAATGAAACGTTAAGGACCTGAAAAGGCACGTAAGCTGCAATTAGCCAGTTTCTAATATTGGAGTTAAAACTGCGATAGAAAATCACAGACAAATATAGTTTTGTTTCTCTTGCAAGGTTGCTTCATCTCTGTGTGGTGCTAAAATAGTTCACTTCCACTCAAGCTCTCACAGACACACTGCAATGCAGCTGGACTTCACTGGCCATATAAACTATAACATTGCCTAAAGCCAATCTCCACCTTTGTTTTCCCACCCCACTCTTTTGTTTCTTTCTGCTGAGTTTGCAAATTAGCATCCACACCAACATTTACAGGGTTTCACTCCACACATACACACATACAAATAAAATCTCCAGTTTACCCTCGAGAATCCAAAAGAAATCAAACACTTATCAGAATACTGAACTTCCACTGACAACAGATAAAAACAAAGCCTTAAAACTCTGTAGTCATGCCACATACATGGATCAGTCATCTTGAGATCTGCTACTTCAATTTTGTTTTAAAGCAGATCAATAAATAGGATTATGCTGTCCTTTTCCTTGGGTCTTAGCTCTTATCTTGGTTTTTACTGCTTGAAAAGAACTGCCAAGTAGGTGCATGTAAACTTAGGAGCTCATAGATTTTATAATATGCATTTTCTAGAAGAGAGTTAAAAGTATTTTGAGGAAAGGTTAGCTGGATTTCAAGTACAAAGGTGGAGGAATAAAAACTTCCAGTGCATCTCTTTAGAACGGTGGGATAAGAAGAAACCAACAAGTCAGGTGAGGATTTCATATCATCACATGCTGTTTCTGTCAGCATGTGATGATGTCAGTCATGTCAACTCTTGCATATGTTGCTGCCTCAGATGTCAGTATCCTAGAAAAAGAAAGATGCTAAAAAAAAAAAACCCTGATAACTTTGGAATGCAAATAAGCTTGTAAACTGTGAACATGATTCACAAACCAGTAAGAAAAATCATAGCCCCGTATTATTGTATATATGCATGTATATATGTATTTACAAGACTGTGTTTAGTTTAACTCTGTGGCTTGTTTTGGATTTGAAGTTTGATTGATTTGTTTGATTTAGTTGAGTAGACAATCCATGGAAAAGTGTTCATTTTTGAATCTGTGCCTGCTGAAACAAGAATGTTGTTAATCTATGGCCTTCTCAGATTTATTTTTTTTGTGGTTAATTGTTCCAGCCTGGAAGACTGTGTCAAACACTAGAATAAGATATACGGTATTAGAGTTCGTCAAAAAATTGAGAAACTGATTGACAGAAAATCATTCTGCAACAATGCTTTCTTATAAAGGAAGACAAGCATACAGTTTTTCTTCGAATTGGAAACAAATAGATGTAGTTTCAAATGCATTGGTAGCAAAAAAAGACATATAGGTGTACTTACTTCACAAACACAATGTTGCAGAAAGGATGAGGGCTAGGTTTAATGTTGAGAAGCATGAATCAAGCTTCACTATGGATTTCTTTTCCTCTCATCTAACTTGACTTCCTTCCCTTTTCTGTTTGAAGTCAAAATAAGACTACAGAGCTTATAAACCCATGATGGATCAAAGTATTAGGGGGAAAAAAGATTATTTCTGGAGCATGACTTAGTTGACTCGGTTACAAATTAAAAAAATAAAGAAATAAAATGCCACTCAGAAAAGATGCAGCCACGCACAATTCAGCATAAAATTCATGAAACCATCATATATATATATATATATATATATATATATTATATATATATTAAATCATATTTATTATTTATTTTATAGATATATATATAACCTGAGCAGGCAACTCCGGGCTTCGAGGGCCGGTGTCCTGCAGGTTTTAGGTATCACCCTGGGTCAACACTCCTGAATGAAATGATTAGTTCATTACCAGGCTTCTGGAGAACTGCAAGAGACTTTGA
This sequence comes from Haplochromis burtoni, assembly GCF_018398535.1. Lineage (NCBI taxonomy): Eukaryota > Metazoa > Chordata > Actinopteri > Cichliformes > Cichlidae > Haplochromis > Haplochromis burtoni. Next base: position 424,215 of record NW_024582386.1, read on the forward strand.
GGAGGCAATTTAGCCATTTAAATCAGCTGTGTTGGATCAAGGACACAACTAAAACCTGCAGGACACTGGCCTGCGAGGCCTGGAGTTCGACACCTGTCTGCTAGACAATCAACCTGCTATCTGTGCAAAATTGCATGAAGTTTTCAAAGATTTTCAAACCCAAAGAACATTGTCTTCTGCACGAAGTAAACAAAATCATGCAGTCTTAGGAGAAGAACAAACAGGCAGAATCATAGTCTGTTAGTGAACGAGATCAGTTTAGTTGTACTTTTTAATATTAACAAAGGCCTGTGCATAGCATATAACACAGAGCAGATTTCTCTAAGCTATTGTAATGATGGTTCATGTCATTTTTTTAAACAGATTTTTTTCCATGCAATGTGACGGTGAAAGTCAATGATTAGTAATAATAATATTTGTATTATTATCAGTCCCAAGTAGAATATCATGCGGGATTACTTGGAAGAAGCTTTGATGTGAAATAGGTTATATATTTAATATTTTTCAGTCATAACGTGCCATAAATTACAAAACCATTTCCAATACGCTTTCCATGTCCATAAATATCCTTTATCTTCAGTGCTAGTGCCAAGGCTTCAGTAGTTGTCTGAGTGTGTGACATGCATGCATACATATGCATGTGTATGTGCATTAAAGTCTTTTTGAATAAAATGTATTGCATGCCTTCAGAGTTTTGATTATGCATCTACCTCCTGTTCTTACATAATTCAAACACATAGTTCAAACACTCATGCAAGGAGAGGAAGTCATCTGTCGGCTCATTTATGCAGGTTGCTGGTTTGGTCACAAGCAGTTAATATTGTAGGGAGGCAGGTGAGTGTCCATAGGGTCTCAAAACGTGAGGTCAGTGGCAAGTTAAACAAGAAGGTCCAAGGACACAAACACTAAACATACTCCAGGGAAAATGAGAAAGTGTAAATGTGCAAACACTTAAGCTGCTATAACAGTCTGGCAAAGAGTGAGTGGATGAGCTGATCCTTAACTAATGAAGGTGAGTGATCAGGAGCAGATGTGCCAGCCAGAGAACTGGTAAAAGAAAGATTAGGGTTAACCTCCCAGGTACAGGGAAACCTGCCCACACACAAACACATACAGAAACATATACAACCCAAAGTGTACAGAGAGGGAGATTGAGGCAAAATAGAGAAAAAAAAAACAGGCAAAAAAAAAGGACAAACAACAACACTAAAACTAGCAGCAAGCAGGGCCTATAATACAATTAGAATTTGAACAGGTCTTAAAAGTTAATTGGATTGAAGCCAAATGGTACTATGGGCTAATACACACATCTACTGTAGCTGACTACTTTTTACTACATGGCACTTTCACACACACATTTATACAGTGTTTTATATTATGCCTTTAAGAATTTTCTGAAGGGGCTTTAGGGTAGTGCATTTGTTTCCATTTGCATAGGTATTTAATCACATTGTGCACCCAGACCTGCTTGTTTTTCAATCCTCCAAAGAAGGATTAAGTATTTCTTTGAATTGCTCTTTTTCAGGGTGGAATGATTCTACAAGATATATTTTAAGGAATTTTAAAGAGTAATTGGGTGCATACATTTGGTTTGGTTTCCTCGCTTTTAAGTGTAGTCCACAAATTATCAGTAGGGTGTGTCATTATCAATACTAGCCTTTATCCATGATGCTTTATCCATTTCAAAACCAGTTTTGAAGTGTGTTTGAGACACAAATGTTGGAACATCCAATTGTGTCTCAGTTGAAATTGAGGTAATGATCCTTCATTATTTCATCCACTTTGTACAATGACTGGCATGATGAGCATGATGCTGCCACCATGATGCTTGGTAGCTGGTACAGCGTTCTTAGGTTTGAAAGTTTGATGGTGTTGGTTCTGCCCAGCACAACAACCATGCACACTTAACATTTCAGGTTTTGTAATACACACACACACACACACACACCCTTACACACGACACACACGCGACAACACACACAACAACATACATATATATACTATAATAGTACTATATTTTTTGTTTTTAACCCAGCATCTGGGGCGGAGGGGCTTTTTTTTTTACCCAGAGTCGGGTGACTAAGTACTAGGGAAACTCTTGCTTTCAGACTGTTATGGCCAGCTGTCTCTCACTGGGAAGGTGCCTGATCACTCCCAACCAAATAGGGGAACTGATGATCTTCTCCAGCTGCGTTCGCCAGCCTCCCTGCCACTACCCCCTGAACCCACAACACCAGCCCTCCCCTGCAGCATAGCCACAGCCCCAGCCTCACTTTTACTCCTCTGAAATTACCTCTTATCATTACTCCCACACAGCTCAATCTTTGTCTCATCTGAACACAGTTACAAATTTCATTTGAGCTTGGAGGTGTTGATTTTGGAGTAGGACCTTCTTTCTTGGTTGGCACCCTCTCGATCAATGGCAATGTAAAACTTGTTTCACTGTGGACAGTCATGCTGATGTTCCAGCAGTTTCTAGGTCATAGCATGAGCTTTGTTGGAGCCCAATGGTTACATACAATTGTTTAATCTACAATTCTCCTTCTTAGAGCTTCATTTAGAGCTTTACTTGGACTTTTCCATTGTTGTGAGTAGTCTTCAGTCCAGTGAGTGCTTTCAAACAAGTCCTTCTTATGCTGCAAATAGAAACTACCAGTTGCAGTCAGTTATGATCACTAATCAGAAGTCAATAGATTTTTGCATTGTCAAGTCAGAAGACATTGCAGAATCTTCAGCACCACTTATTAAAAGATTTGGGTGTGTGCATATATCGGAGCCTATATTCATTCATTCATTCATTTTGACCCTGTGTAGATTAGAGAAAAGACACGTTAAAGCCTCTCCTCCCAATACTTGTTTTTTGGGTTTTTTTTTTTAAAGTAATTAAGGATGTGTGCTGTTCAATCGTTCCAACCTGGAAACAGAACAGTCCAGAAAACTCATTAAAATTACCTTTACTTTTCTTACTGATAAGCGCCACCTATCCATTATCTACCATTTATCCAAGGTCCCAGAGGCAGTACTCTAAGCAAAACAGTCCAGACTTCCATTCCCCCCAGCCACCTCTCTCTTCAAGCTCATCAGGAATGTGGGGAAGGGTCACTGTAACTAGGATCTGCTCCAGAAGAACATGCCTCACCTAGGAGGCATTCAGGGGGTATCCTAACCAAATCGTCAAACCACCTCATCCTCTTGAATGTCTGAGTTCCTCATCATATCTCTAAGGGAGAGCCCAGCCATCCATTGAAGGAAACTCATTGCATCCAAAATCACTGCTTGTATCCATGACCTCATTCTTTTGGACACTACTCAGAGCATGTGACCACTCATGGTCAGTGATTATTATTACTATACTAGTGTGCATCAGAAAACTGTTTACTGTAACGTGAATGATAAATTCTAGTCTAACACCACAGTGTATGTGAAATGTATATTTTTAAATTTTAGTTTATATTTTGATGTCATTATACTTGAACTCAAAGCCAAAGTAAATTTACCAGTTTATGGTAGATCTTGTGATTCAGGGGTGTGATAGCTACTCTCAGCAGGCCCGTTACAGGTGCTGCTCCATTAGTTGCAAAACCAACAAACCATGATCCTAACTTTTCTTCAAAGATGCCCTTCATAACAAGAGTTTCTTAGTGTAAGATGTCACAGGGAGCACCCCATAACTGCAGTTCAGCAAGTTGAAGGAAAGAAGAAGCTGCAAAACTCACCAGTGATGCAGATATGGCTTATCATTAATTACAGTTATTGTTATGCTTGAATATGCTCCGGCCCTCCAACCCTAACCTTCAACTGGGGAAATGATGGATGGAGAGAATTTTAGTTGGTTACAAAAAGCCTTAAAAAAGAGGAGGAAAGAAGTTAAACTGAAACATCTGTCCAATAAGAAAATAAATGAAAAAGAAGACTGATATATGTTCCTTTATCTTAAGATTACATTAAAAAAACCCTGCTCTTACTGATGTGATATTTTTCTCCATGGTTCTTGTTATATGACCTGCATGACACAACGAGGTAAGAACACTTGGGGTTGGGTAAGACATGCATTTTGTAGTGAGTCTTCTAGGCGCTGAAGTTTCACCACCACAGACATGTACCCTCACATGGTTAAGGAGTCTAGTGTAAGTGTAGAAAGCAATTATAAATTAATTCACACCTAGCCTTGACCTCATGATGTTTTCCATTGAGTTGAAGGAACCTTGATTAGGGAAAGAAGGTAGAAGTTTATTTTGGGACTCTTCAGCTACACACATGTAATGGATTTATGTTGTGTCCAGGTGGGATGTTGAGACATGGATCTGTGTTGGTAATTTTGTCAATTAGAGAAGAATATTCCTACATGCAAATATGTCGGTTTCATTACTTGGCTACAGGGCTGTCTGCGAATACCTCCACAACCAAGCCTATTTGATTATTTGATAATGCAGAGCACCAACAGAGGAATTGCAAATGTTATATGCACTTCAGTTGTGAAGGTCTTTTGAGTCAGGGTGCTTTCAACAGCATATTATAAAATAATATGAAAAATATTACTAAAGGCATCATTTAATGTGCTTTAACTTGACTCCCTGCTAGTAAAGGTCCAAAAAGTAAAGTAGAGATAATTTTATTATATTTGGAATTTCACAGTTGCATTTCACATAAAATTCCACATAAAATTCCAAAATGAATCAAAGCACCCCCAAAGATTTCTTACTTTTTTTGACAATATTTGTTGTTTGTGTGACACACTGCTAAAAACAAAAAAAGCATACAGTACTTGGTTGAGACATAACATTTTAACAACAAAAGTATAGAACCCCCCCGCCCAAAATGGTTTGTTCCAGCTCGCCTTTCCCCTACTCTGGCTCTAGCACCCTTGCTGCCAGAGCGATGGTGGCTGAGACGCTGCGGAGCAGAGGTGTTAGTGTCTGGCTTAAAACAGGACATATTAGCTGCATTTAACCTTCAGTTACTCTTTATATAGTTAGGTAGATACAAGCACTGTATCACCATCACTGACCCAAAATTAGTAAGGTTTGATTTCATTTCTTTTGGAAGCATTTTGACTGTAGACCAGTGTCCATGTTAATCACTCTTAATATGCAGACTAAAAGGAAGAACATTTCATTAGATAAGTAATTGCAGTACAGGCTATCATCTGTGGATTATAATCATCGGGTCTTTTAATTTCTATCAAGCTCAAATATTGTAATCACCACCACAAAAAATAAAATTAGAGACAGCTGAAAATGCTAAGATGAGAGTTATTTTATGCAAAAAATTGAGACAAAAAAATGGATGCCAAATAGGTCTCTAATTGGATTCAAAGCTGTCTTTAAAAGTAATTTTAAAGAAAATTTTAATTTAACTTGTTATACAGAGTTTTAAATGGATGCAAATTCTTCAGTCAGTGCACTTATATTACATTAAATAACACCGCAATAACAAGTTGCATATATATCTGCAAATCTTGTCACAGTAAAAGGAATTCAATCTTTACTACAATGCCCTTGAATACACCAATTTTATAAGACAATACTGAGGACATAACATATTCAGAATTAATAAAAAGAAGAAGAAAACAAGCCTATTGACAAAAACCATCATTAAAAGCACTGTGAGAGGGCAAGAGAATGCACGATCCTGCTGTGAGTCAACAAGATGTTGGTGCGAGAAGAGAGTGAGAAAACACAGTTTATTGGGGTTTTAACAATACTGAAATTCAGAAATGTTATGCAATGAAATATAAACTTCTGAACAAAAACTTATACACATGAGAGCTGCTTCTAATAGCCGCCTTATGTCATTATGTGACATGAGTTGCATTTTTGTTGTCTTTGTTTATTCAGGTAATGGCAATATATTGTTAGAACATGCGGTATGCCTCATTTAACACTGACCTAATTGCATTTCTTTTGTGATATTTGTGTTGTTTCAGATTTCAAAGTCTTGCAAAAAACTGTGCAGATAAACTGATTTTTTTTTAAAAGCCTGTGCCTCATATGAATAAACGGAATAATGAAACATTTTATCTCAAAATATAGGTCTTTGTTTTCACTTTCTTATTTCTCCTCTGACCTAAGTTCGCCATAACAACAGCACAGAGAAGCCAACGCTGAACAGTTTTAATGAGAGCATATTTTGTGTTGGCTGCATGAGCCAAAGGCTGGGTTACTAGAATTGATGATATGCATTGTCCAGATCTTGCTCAGTACAGTGTTAATAAGTGCTCGGGGTTAAGGAGGTCTGCTCTAGTGGTACTGGACAGCCGTGTGTGTGTGTGTGTGTGTGTTGTCCACATTTATTAATCCAGGGATTATTATCAAGCCATCCATGCTTTTCTATTTTTCTTTTCAGCTCTGCCCTTATTGGCCCTTCAAATACCAGCATGAACCTCAGAGACCTGCCCTGCAGAGTCTTTTAATGTCAAGTGACCAAAGCAGTTTGGGGTTAATTGTCTCGCTTAAGGGCACATCAATGTGTATCAATACTAGCAAACCCATTGTTAATGCGCTTCCATTTTATCTTAAAGGATAATTGAGTGAGAATTTTCATATCCTCTCAGATTTTTAAATTGCAAATATTTATACCTTTCAGAGTGTCAAATACAAAATTAAACATGCTTTGGACCATTTAAAATAAATACATTTACAGAATTTACTCATGCATTGAGTATTTACATTGTGAATACTACAAATCCATACCGACATTTATTGGCTGTTTTGTGGTATGTTCTTACTTTTTCTATGTACCCAATCACCTTTTGTTCTAAAACGACCAAACCTTCTTGTTCCATTGCACTAATGAGTGGGCAGATTTTATTACTAGCTGTTTGAGTAGGAAAATAGCAACTGAATGTTGCTTTTGAACCCTGTGTGTTTTTATTTTTCTTCACCTCCTCTGTAAACAGGAATCTAATCATTTGCTGCCTAGAATCCCCACAGTCACTCCAGTTGTTCCACAATCAGCTATTTTGACCTTTTGCAGAAAGCTACAAATTACTACAGTGGAAAAAAACATCCCATTATGCTTTGGTTGCACATTGGAATATTTTTTCATTTTCTTAGAAGATTTCATACTTAATGGTAGAGGAAATTGCACAGTGCAAGCAATGCTTATAAGGAACTTATCTAAATGATTGTCACATATTAAGATAATAATGTTAAGAATCTTAATAAGAATAAAAAGTTGTCTGCTGCCAGTTTAAGTAGTGAAATAACATCCCACATAATTACTACTCCTTTTCTGAGTCACAGTGTGAAATTTACAGTCTACAGCAGGACTCATCTCAATGGTTGAGAAAGTTGTAAAGGAGCGTGTTAGGTTACTCCAGGTGAAAGAACACTGCTTGTACAACTCAGATACACACTAGGAAAAAAAATCATCACGGGGGAGAAAAAAGTGCTTGGATTTCTCCAGATAGCTCAAACTGGTCTTTTGTGGTTGTCATGTAAGTGTTGGGTACAAATTGCAGAGCTTTACTGAGGTATTTGTTGTCCTACAAGGGTTCACTGATATCACATACACCATAATTGGGGTAGAGGTGCTGACCGATACTGTTTGCTCAAAAAAAAGAAAAGTTAAAAGTCTTTCAGGCAGAACTGCAGAGTGAGTTCACAATATATGCGGTCTCTGTGCTCTGCTTGTACTCATTTCTTGTTCACTATGCACATGTGCACTGTTAGAAAATGCATCTTGGAAAAACGGTGATATCCCGGCAGCTGGGGCGCCAAAATACGACCGTATAATTACAGAAAATAACTCCCGCATAAAAATACGGTTATTTCCGGTAATGAAAATACAATTAGTTGCGCTAATTTGATATGGGATCTCGCCTTTTTCAAGTGCCGCTAAACATTAAATTAGGAACATTTTAACGTGATCAAACAATGAAATTACCTATAAACAAGGTCAATGAATGTGGCAATATGAATCATAATACGTAAATGTACAGAATTATACAGTTAACAATTGGTTTAAATAATAATGGATCGCATGCCCTGGGATAGACTGACAGAGGCGAGCCTGCCATATCGCACCATCGGCCATCACTAGTAGGCAATAGGTGAAGAGTCTTCACCACGGACACAACAACAGAGAGTGTCCGAGCCGGGGCGCGAACCGGCAACCTTCTGATCACAAGGCAAACTGCCAACTCTTGAGCCACGATCGCCCTAACTAGCAATGATAATAATACTTATGTGATGTAACACAAGCTCATAGGGATCATGTTATATGCTTTTCCATAGCATTACATTTGAATTCAACAGTTCAATCTTTCAAATAACGGACAGATATTTGTGAAATCATGATACATTTGTGAATGTATTTTAACAATCTAAATATGCATATGTACAGACAGATACATTTAATAATCATGAAAATTATCTTGTATTACATTACAGTGATTTTACGTTAATTTACATTCAAAATGTGAAGTCAAAGTCTATTTACGTAACTTTAATGATATTCTAGAAGAACAGAACATTACTGTAAAATGCACAGCAAATTACCTTCATATTAGGGTTTCTTCCTACAGTCGCAGTCATACCCGCGCCCTTATTGTTGTTAGTTCACATTCATTGGCCCATGCTTAGCGTTATGTTATTTATATTAATTGCAATTCCTACTTCTACATTTCTTTTTCAAAATATATAATTAGCACAGTGTGTCCGTGCAATGTCTTACATTGTGGTATGCAAAGAAATCTTAACAAAGAAGCTCACAGAGAAAGATTGAGCTTGTTATTCAACCCCAAGCTGGTAGGGGGAGCCCCTTATTTAAAAACTTGCTGGTGATACAATGTGCCTCAAACTTCAACAACAGCACAACAGAAGTCACTCATGGTACAGCATTCTCTCTACAAAACAACAACTGTCAGTGACACTGCACCACGGCGTAAACACAACATTGAAAATAACAGTTAAAAGTAACGTAACCATAAACAATAAAACAAGAACATCTAAACAGCAGCACATGTCCCAATGCATGATGGGAGAGAACTAGCTGTTCCTCCAACACGCCACAATATGTTTTTTTTAGTTTTTATTCCTATTAATTATATTTTCACTTGTTACCTCTGAATTATTGAATCAGACCTAGGTGACATGAAATTTTCAGCAAAATTATAATTCAAATACTCCTTTAATGATTGATTATTCTCATTAATTTTCGATCATTTTATATATTTTTCCATAGTATTACATTTGAATTTAACAGATCATTCTCTCACATAACAGACAAATATTCGTGAAATTATGCTACATTTCTGGATGTATTTTTACAATCTAAATATGCATATGTACAAAAAAATATATTAAAAAAAACAGGTAAATTGTGTTTTATTACATTTACAGTGATGTTAAGTTATTTTATATTTCACGTGTCAGATCACAGTCTACTTATGTAAATGTAATGATATTCTAGAAAAACAGTACACAACTGTAAAATACACAGTAAAATAATTTGACATTACTATTTTTTGGAACAGTGTGTGGTATGTGATAGTTGAATTCAAATTAAGTCCAGTAGGATAATAGCTATGCCCATGTCTTTTCCAGTAATATTTATTTGTGTGTGATACTCTTGTGATATGTTGTCTGCAACCATTTAATACAACCAAGTGATGTACTGTACACTGTAAAAAAATTGTAATATAAAATTATTTTACTGTGTATTTTACAGTTTTGTACTGTTCTTCTAGAATATCATTAAATTCACATAAATAGACTGATTTTACATTTCAAATGTAAATTAACGTAAAATCACTATAAGTGTAATAAAACATCATTTTTTTGTTTTTTAAATGTATCTGTCTGTACATCTGCATATTTAGATTGTTAAAATACATTCACAAATGCATCATAATTTCACAAATATTTGTCCGTTATTTGAAAGATTGAACTGTTAAATTCAAATGTATGCAATCGTGGCGAGTAAGCAGCCAAATTTGCCAAATTCTGTGGAATAGAATAGGATGTTATTTGGTCAGGGCTTTGATATGTCCAATGCTGAAGACTTAGTCACTGACTTTGAGTTTTGAACTGAATCTGATGTCAGGCATAATACAAGTTTACTTAAAGCTTTATGAATTCTGATTTATAATATGTCTGAACTCATTTGACCTTAAGAATCAAGTCTTTTTTTATCATTCAGTCTCTTTTATCCCTCATTTTTTGTTTCTTTTGACCACATAAACCACCACCTCGGCTTCTTTCACTCCTTTCAAAAGGTGAAGTGAAGTGAAAGAAGCGTGAAAGAAGCCATCTATGTCCACTGTGAAAGGCCATCTTTGAACAGAGATGGTGTTTTACGTGGTTTACAACACCAACTGTCTTCCATCTATAATCCAGTTTTGAGATCCCTTCCCAGACGCCTTAACGCCCACTCACATCCTGGGCCATCTGACCACAGGAAATCGCATGATTGCTCGGGCTAGGTTTCACAATGAGCTCACCCGAAACCTTGGCTCATTGTGACCCACACCCGTTTTCACACCTTGGCTAGAAGAAGCTTCTCAGATGAGAGGTGAAATGTGTTCAAGCAACTTAAAGAAGTCCAGACGCTTTTTTCTTTCCAAGCTCCTTAGACTACGATGTCCTGGATGACTGAGAACCCTCACAGACATTTCTATGTATATTTGCATGTTTCAATAAATCACTGCATCTACTGTAGTTCTTATTTTCCTTACAAAATATGAAGACATTAAGGGCAAGACTTTTCCATAGAACTGTATTATATTATAGAAAAAATATCATAGATAATACAGATGCTATAGTACCATAGAGCTGGCCATATGTTTGTTAGGTAACAACAGATATACCAGGCTGAAACAGTTTATTGTTCATGTCTGTGTAGGTTCTGGACTTCTTTAAGTTGCTTGAAGACGTTTCATCTCTCATCCGAGAAGCTTCTTCAGTTCTAAGGTCAAATGGTGGGGAGTCCCAGATTTAAACCCAGTGGGAGTATTCCCCCAATCACCTGAACCAAGGTGTGAAAATGGGTGTGGGTCCCAATCAGCCAGGGTTTCGGGTGAGCTCATTGTGAAACCTGGCCCCACCTCAGTTTATTGTTTAATTTTTCTAAATGTAAATCTAAGAAAGTGGTTCAGTACACCATGGTGCATGTTTTTTGGTGCTTTGGGCCAATCTGAAACACTTCTGAATAGGTTTTTTGGTTGGTTGTAGGTATATATCCCATAAAAGGACATTTACAACTGTTTCAGACCTTATTTGTGTGCTCCCTGTCTGGCTGGTCTTCTTATATAGTGGTTTAACATTTCTGTGTATGCTTTTTCCCCTCTTACAAAAGAAGAAACAAAATGGAAAAATATTGCACTCTCTCGTTCTAAAATATGTTTGTGATGTGTTTCTATCAGCATGTACACTGGGTCACTTTTTCCCTCTTGCTTTGTTTTCGCGTGTATCGCTGTGATGGATCTAGAATGACAGCTAAGTGCACTGTGAGCCAAGCACACCTGACAGCAAAGATCTCTACTATATAAAGCAACTATACTGGTAGTTGCTTTACATAGCAATAGTTAATATGCTTGCACATGTGCATACAAACTCTATAGTTTTCAGCGTATATGTTAGAAAAAAGTATATATCAATTTGTCATAAAGAAACACAATTTCATATAAAGCACAATCTTGTTTTCTGGTGAAAACATAACCGAGTAAAAACTCTTGTGTTGCCTTTTGGAAATTAGCTCCCAGAAGGGCCAATAACAGAGATACAGAAAGGTCAAAGATGAGGCTCAAAAAGACAGTACAACCCAAAAGATATTGTCATAGTGGAGTATGTCAACCATTGGTGAACAACTGGTGCAAAATACCAGCCCTGAAAGCAACTGACAGCTTCAAGAGAGGCACCACCTCTCTGTTTGGCAAGCCAGTAGAAGCCAGCAGCACTGATGTGTAGTTGGTTTGTCTGTGCAGATGTGAACAAGGTAATTGCAGTCTGGTTCCCCATGTGTACTGTGGTGGGTGGTCTAGGTGTAGTTTCAAACAAACTGCAGCATGGTTAATTTACCGTAGTCCAACGTGATCCTCGATCTGACTCCACTCCCAGGTGTACACTGCATGTTTGAGCTTAACACCTTCCTGTTGGGGGTATGCTTTTTCATTCTGGAATGAAACAAAGTGCAATAGACATGCCAAATAAACAAAGTGTAGCAATTATCTGTAAAATGAATTTAAATTCATGTTATCCAGTAGTCTACAACACAGCATCTTTGGCCTTTATTTAGCTTTATTCCTCCTGCTGCAGTCAATAGGCAAATAGAAGTTTCTCATATGATTTGTAGTGACACGTTTTGGTTTGCTTGGAGTTTTCTATTTGGAAAAAGAAAATCAAATCAAAAAAAAAAAAAAAAATCAAATCATGAGAAAAAGCTACAAGTTTTCAAACTCATCCACTGATTCAGATCAGAGTAAATAAGTCCACTGTAGGTGTGAAAGTGATCTTTGTGCCAGTATATATGCTTGCGTCGATCTGATTTAAGCTGAATATTGTCTCTGAATATGTGAACATGTGAAGCTTCATAACTGCTAAAGAACTCGAGTCTTTTAATATAGGACAGTGACTGAATCAGGCAAAGTGCAAAATGACATGTTTTCTCATTTGCTTGACGCTATTTGTTAATTGGGTTTGTTGCATGTCAGTGGTTTAGAATATAAATCGAATACAATTATATTGGAATCTATAAAAACTATTCATTTTTATTACAGTTTTTTAACACTCTAGTTGCTCATGAATTTAAAATGACTTACAAGGTGAATCTTTTCCCCAATTCGCTAGCTTTTTTCCCCCCTCTAAGCCATTAGATGGTGCAACAAGATAATTCTACTGCAAACATCCCATGACAAAAAGCAACCAAGAATACAACTATGTCCTCCAACTTGTCATTTTATGGCCTCGCCACAAGTGTGCTAACCTGAAACATAAAAAACGTGTTACAGTAGCACCACCAAAATCACAAGTATTTAGCCATTTAAGCCCCCATGACTACAGATAATACAAAATTATAGTCACAAACAAGCAAACGGTTACATAACTTTCCACTCAAAACACACAAACACACACACACAAGGGAAAGAGAACATCACCTTAAACATTTCATACTCAGGAATGCACTGAGAAAACAACCACTTCAAGCCTAGATGGTCCTTTCTTTCCCCCTTTTCCCTGCCCTCATTAAATATCAAATATCTCAGGGAGCAATAACACACAAAGAGGCACACACACATGCATTCCCTTTCTTATACATGTCATCAAGATCTAAATCAGTGACACACTTGCACACAAAAATGTTTTTTTAATAGTTGGTAGAGAAATCTCAGTCCCTTAACACTTGTATGTGTGTGTGTTTATGTGCATGTTTATGTGCTTTCACAGTATAACAGTGGCTTCCCTTTAGTGAGTCTCAGAACTGCAGCGCAGTTCTCTGTCATCGCCTGTTTTCCTAGTAGAATGCCTCTCAAATGTTCAGCCTAGTTTCAAGGTAATTAAGCATGAAATCGTGAAAAGTGTAAAACCCCAGAAATAAATGACTCTAGAAGGACTTAGAAACCACACCCTGATGTTTTGGCTCTGACTTGGAACTCTGAACAGTGGAAATTGAGCTGTTAGAGCAATTAAAAGGGCTTAAATCTGAATATTAATTATTTCAGGGATTCGTGATATCTGAACAGCTCAGTGGGCATGAGAAGACCTGTGAAATGGCCTTTTTGAAACGGCAGAGATAATGAGGTCTGAAATTCACTGTTTCTGATGTATTAGCCGTCTAACGCTAGTTGGTTTCATAAACCCTGTGAACATTTGAATATGAAACTGATAACACCAAAGTGCTTTAGAGGACAGATGGAGAGGTTTTTGTGGCTGCACATAAAAAAGCAGACAGTTAACACATACTTGATCTTAGTTTGAAGTATATTATTGTTGTGGCTACTGTTATCATCAATAAGTATTGTTTCTTTCTTGTTTTCTTCCACATTTCCACATTAGTATGTTATGGTAATTCCATCAACTTCAGCAGCTTGGCACTAGAAATAAAGCAGTGATGTGCGAGGATTTTTACAGAAAAGACCCCACCCCAAACTCCCCATTTATAAAAAACAAACTAACTAATTTCCTACTTTTATTCTTGAATATATGCTGAAATGCTATTCCTTGACATTTTCTGTCATTATTTACAAAAAAGGACTCAAATCGCAAGATGTCCTGGAAAAGGCGCAAAGATTTTATTGAATAAAATGAGACTTGGATTTGTTAAAACTGTAACAGAAATCAATCAAATAAAGAATTCCCAGACTTTGTATCTTCTCTCGATGGGATTGTGAAACCAAAAGATAGTTGGACAGGTTAGTAATAAAAAAAGTGTAGTGGAGCTGAAGGTTTAGATAAGTTCAACTTGAGAACTGAAGGGGTGGTGTTCAATGTTGTTAGTGTGTATGCCACTTGGAAGAGTATCAGAAAGAGGAATTCTTGGATGAAATTATATAGGATCACCATGAGGGAGTAACTGGTTACTGATGCAGACTTTAATGGACATGTAGGTGAAGGGAACAGAGGTGACAAGGTGGTGTTGCTAAGGTTTGGTGTTAAGGAGAGAAATGCAGGACTGATAGTGATGGATTACAGAAAAAAAACAAGGATGGTAATATCTATGATGAACAGATGTTTAAGAAGAAGAAGCAACAAAGGGAAATAGGAGTGGAGAAGGTGCAGTTTGAACACCAACATGGAGACTGCAAGGTGGTGTCAGAAGGTAGCTAGACAGTATTGGATGGTAGTCTCCAGGATAACTTTGGACATCAAGAAGAGGAAGTGATTGAAAGCAGAGGCAATTTAGTGGTGGAAACTGAAGAAGGAATTCTGGGGGAAACTGCCAAGAAGCTGTTTAGTGTGTATCATCTAAACAAAGGACACAGAACAAGACTTGGTGTTGGAAAGAAGAAGTATAGGAATGTATTCAAAGTAACAGCTTAGCAAAGAAAAAATGGGATAGTCAGGGAGATGAGGTTTGCTTAGAGTGTTGATAAAGAAGCATACAGAAAGTCAAAAGTTGTTTCACTGTGTCTTTGAGAAATTAAATAAAGCATATGATAGGGAACTAAGAGAAAAACTTTGGTTCTACATGAGGAATTCAGGAGTGACAGAGAAGTATGTGAGGGGGGTGCAGAGGATGTGCTAGGACGGTAAGACAGTGGTGAGGTTTGTGGATGGAGTGGCAGATGGGTTCAAGATGTGGGTGGGATTATGATTTTTGTTTGTGACTGCAATGGACAGGTGGCCAGAAGAGATCAAGCAGGAGTGTCTGTGGACTATGATGTTTGCAGATGACACTGTGATCTTTAGTGAGAGTAGGGAGAAGGTTGAAAAGAGTTAGGAGAGGTGGAGGTATGAACTGGAGAGAAGAGGAATGGAATTTGAAAAATCAAGACAAGTTACATGTGTGTGAATGAGAGGAAGCAGGTGTAATAGTGAAGAATTGAGGAGTAGAGATAATAAAGGTAGGTCAGTTTAAATAGCTGTGTTAACCATTCAAAGCAATAAACAGTGCTCGGAAGAGGTGAAGACGAGAGTGTGGGCAGTGTGGATTGGGTGGAAACAACTGCCTATCGTGACAAAAGGATAGCAAAAAAGTTTACAAGATGGTAGTGAGATTTGCAATGATGTCTTCATCATCCAGATATATGTATTGACAAATACCTAGAAGGCTGAGGTGGCACAGTTGAAGATGGTTGGATTTTCATTGGAAGTGACCAGGATGGCCAAGATGACAATATAAAAGTACACCAGACAAAGTTAAAAAGGCAAGGTTTAGGTTTGCACATGTGAAGAGGAAGAATAGTTGATGTATTAGAGAAAAGATGTTGAATATGGAGCTACCAGGCTGGAAAAGAGAACCTTAGACAGAGTTTATGGATATATAGGATATAGGCTGGTGTGACAAAAGATGATGCAAGGGATAGTTTGAGATGGAGCTTTGGCCCCTGGAAGAAACAGCTGAAAAAAATCCAAAACAACAGCTTAGGATCCAAAATGGGTTTTAGTCACGGTCGAATATTTAGATCTGACAGGTTAGGTCCCTGCCTAACTTTGGGAGTACAAAGTCAGCGTGAGATATCAAGATAAATTCTGCGACTGAAGAGGAGAAAACGTACTTCTACTACTACCAGGTCTAGATCTCACTACCACTCAATGTAGCCAACAATCCAGCAAGGAATGGAGAAGCGACCGAAGTGACATACCAGTGGAATAAGATGTGCAAATGGAAATGAAGGCAGCCAAGCATGCGTCTGGGAAGACGTAAGTACAGTTACCTAAAGAGAAGGTGGATCAGGACTTGAGAGGGCAGAACTATAATTTTACCTTTTAGGACTCCTTTATAGCTAATGAATTATAAAATATTACAAATTCTATAGTTATCATCAAAATATTTACAATCCGCTGATAATGGTGAGTGTTTACGTTTTTTTTTCTTTAGCATACTTGGAGTAAAACACTATCAAAACACCTCAAATAATCAGAAGTAGGAGTAATTATTTTGCAGAAAAATGGTCCTCTCCACTGCTATACTGCAATATCATTGCCACAAATGTTTAAAGTTGCATTTATCTGTTTGATCTACAGTAATGCATATATTATAAAATTATGTTTGCAGTAGCTATCCTGGGATGGATGTGTGGTGTCAAAATTAGAATAGGCATTTTCTCATAGAAGCTAATCTGCAAATGTTGGTTGTGTCAACTTGCCTGTTTTTTTTAGTTGTACATGGCAGAAGCTGGCATCTGTTCTACATTGAAAGAAAAAAATCAAACTTTATGACAGAACACTGTGATTTACTTTCTTAATTAAGTCTTAATTAATGGCTTGTTTTTAGATTCCACTGGACAAGCACTGCTTGCCTTGCTTGCCCTGATGAACACCATTGAAGAAAGGTCAGTATGTCAGTAGAAACTCATAGACTGGCACAAACCTTTTAGAAAAATTCAATTCCATTTCTAACTACATGACTTTGAATCCTTTTAGCCCAAGTGAGATAATAATGATGAAATTTCCTACAGTGCATATCCCATTTCAGTACAATTTGTGATACACAAAGATTTGTAAATTGGTCTATTCTAGTTTTATGAATTACAAGGCTTGAGAATGTCAAACAAGAAAATGACTGAAAATGAGGTTCCCCATTTCATTAAAAGCAAACTCAAAACTACTGCCTGATATAAAGCTGATCTTTCATTATTCACTGGTTGGTATTTTACACTTTATACCATCATTACAGTGTTCCCAACATACTGCCTACATATAAGAAAACATGCCCACCAAATGTGAAGAGGTGCCAGTATGAAACACAGTACTTCCTAGCCCCCTCAAACAAGATTTTTGAATAATACAAAACACAATTAAAAAAACACCCACTGTTTCGGTATGGATAAAAAGCAGTACCATTACTCTGCTGGATCCTCTATCTACAACAATGTGATGGTGCCAGCCCTACACTTTAGGAATGAATAACAACATGAGGGTATTGGAGTTTAGACAAAATTATACTGCCAGTTTTCCTAAACTTGGCACACAGTAGAGGAGCAGCCCTAATAGCTACTTAAAATGCAGTGGTGATTGGTCATGCAGTGTCTTGATATTCAGCTATTATGCTTAAAAATGACAGAAATGTTTAGATTTTAATGTATTTAAAATCGGAGTAAGTCTGATCAAGATCTTGACAGCTGCGGTGAATATCTTGTGCACAATGTTTGGTCTTTGATAGGTTTCCGTGAAAAGACAGTTGACAGGGAGATTTTGCATCAGAGACTGTTACGCTGGATCGTTGTATTCAAATGCTGCTTTTTTCATGCATTTCTAAGATAGGAAAAGCTATCATTTAACACAGTAGGAGAAAGCATGGATATCTGAAAGGTCAGTAAAGCAAAAGTTTAAAAAGTGATATTTATGTCACGATGTGAGGACAGTTTTCGAGCAAAACTGAATGATATGTGATACAGATTGTTAAGAATATAGATTAACAGTGGAAAAATGACTTGTTTCTGTTTTGGGAGCTTTCATCACACATATGTAAAACTTCATCATATCTGCACACAATATTAAATCGCAATACGAGTCAAAAATCACCTCTTTTTCCAATTCACTGATTCATCTGTATGTTTACCTTCAGCTTTTATCAACCCCAGAAATGATAACATTGTACTCTGATTGAATAGTAGGTTAAAGTAAGTTGATGTTTTTGTCTTGTGTTAGTCATCAGCCTGTCATGTTTGCCACCACCATTCTTGTGGTATTTTTTTACTTGATGATAATAGATAACTAAATTAATGTATTTATTTTAAATACTCAAGATTTTTTATTGTGATTTTAAAAAAGGAAAATATATTATTTATTTTAAAGGTCAAAGTTGTTAAATGTAACCATTCCAATGCCATGTTTTCTGCCACGTTAAATACCATGTTAAACCCCACCACAGTACAGGCATAACAAGGCGTAACATCAGAAGGCCATCAACTCTCATGGGAAAGGTTTTGCATGAGAAGGGAGATTGTACAAAATAAGTATGGGGTTAAGATACATGTCACTACAATTTTTCCTTCCTGTCTAATTATATATGTCTTTTGTGTCTGTCTGCATGGTCCAAAAGACAAAAATTAACTGACAGAAATAGCTGTTGTCATTGTTTTAAAAAAGGGGGTTGTTACCCATGTACACCAATCCCTCTTTGCAGCAGCCATTTCTACAAATCTTCATGCACTCATGACCCATTTGCTCTGACATGCTTACTATTACACTGCTGTGGGTTTTCAAGTTGCATCTCATAAGCCCCACTATTACCACAGCATCCATTTGTATAATTCAACATTCAGCTCGTTTGTGCTGTGCCTGTTGGATCTTTTGCAATTGACAAGTTCAGGGGCTAGATGTCAGATTGCCAGACCTTTAGATATTCTGCATTCATGTAACAATTTACGAACATGGTAAAAACTGAATCTCCTTGTCAAATCTGAGCTTCCTTTTTATATATAGCAATTGTACTGAAGAAGGTTAGAGTCTCTAACTAAAATACCCCCCTCCCATCTCTCAACTGCTTGCTCTCTGTGCGATGTCTCATCTCATTAATGTGTGAAGGAGCCCCCAGGTGTTGTCCCCTATCACACTTTGCCTTGTTATCTCCCCTCTTAATTGACCTGTGCTCATTATCTCCTCTAAATTGACGACCTCTTAACCAGTGTTTAACGAGGAGGGGAAGAAAGAACAGAGGAGAAGTGTTAGGGATGTGACCTTTGACTCCCAGCTCCCTGGGGGGTGTCAAGTGATCACGGACAGAGACACACACACACACACAGAAAATGAGCAGGACAAAGAGAACACACATAGTAATGCATAGTAGTAGCACAGACACACCTACTGCACAGTCATATGTGCATCTGAGCACAAGGTCAAATCAGAGCTTTCCTTGTCAAAGGCAGGAAATAAAAGGTCATATTGCCTAGGGCAGAATTAGAACAAAAGAAGAAAAAGAGAAAGAAACAGAGAGTAGAAAACTATGTGAAACTGTTTTTCACTGTACCAATAAACCCAATAAAAAGCAAAACTCACGACATATTCGGCTAAATGGAACACAAAGGAAAAGACACAGGAAAAGGATGAAAACAAAACTAACTCACAAATATTTACATGGCTGTCTTTGATTTACATGATAACAAAGTTTCTTCTGCTCAACAGTTACAGAACTCTACCCTAACCTTTAATATTTTTACAGGCAGGAATGTAAATCATGGTATATTCTTAACTGGGTTGGGTGATATGGACAAAAAAAATATGCCTAGGTATTTTTGACTGATGTGACAATTGCCAAAGGTATTCACTCATCTACCTTCACACATATATGAACTTCAGTGGCATTACATTCTTAATCCACAGGGTTTATTTTGATGTCAGCCTACCCTTTGGAGGTATAAAAACTTCCACTCTTCTGGGAATACTTTCACAAGGTTTAGGAGTGTGTTTATGGGGATTATTGACAATTCTTCCAGAAGCACATTTGTGAGGTCAGACACTGATGTTGGATGAGAAGGTTTGACTTGAAGTCTGCAGTTTAATTAATCCCAGATGTGTTTTGTCAGGTTGAGGTCAGGACTCTGAGCAGGCCAGCCAAGTTCTTCCACATCAAACTCACTCGTTCATGTCTTTAAGGATCTTGCTTTGCGCTCTGGTGCACAGTCATGTTTGAACAGGAAGAAGCCCAACTGTTCCCACAAAGTTGGGTGCACAAAGTTGTCCAAAAATGTCTTGATATTACATTAAGAGTTCCTTTCAGTGGAACTAAGTGGTCGAACCCAGGTCCCGAAAAACAAGCCCACAAAATAGGGGTTGCTGCATTGGGTGCTCCCGATGGGAGATTCTGATTGCAAAACATTCAATGCTTTGCATTGTGCTTGGTGATGTAAGGCTTGCATCTAGCTGCTCAGGCATGGAAACCCATCCATCCATCTTCATCCGCTTTATCCGAGGCCGGGTCGCGGGGGCAGCAGCCTAAGCA
>NW_024582386.1:446142-478984 GCF_018398535.1 Haplochromis burtoni
CCAGAGCCTTCAGGAACTCGGGGCGGACCTCATCAACACCAGGGGCTCTGCCACCAAGGAGTTGTTTAACTGCCTCAGGCAGGCATGGAAACCCATTACATGAAAAGCTCTATGCACTGAAGACCACATAAAGTTTCGAGGTCTGTAGATATTGACTCTGCTGAAAGTTGGTGACCTTGGGCACTGGGCACTGTGCGCCTCAGCATCCACTGATCCCCTCGGTGAGTTGCGTGGCCTACCACTTCATGGCAGAGTTGCTGTTGTTTCCAATTCCTTTCACCTTCTAATAAATACCACTAACAGCTCACTGTGAATTAATTAATGTAATATATTTTGTTGACATTCTATCGCAGTACCTGAATTCACTGAGTTCCTGAGAGCGATCCATTCTTTCAGAAATGTTTGAAGAAGGAGTCTGCATGCTTAGATGCTTGATTTTATAAACCTGTGGCCATGGAAGTGATTGGACCACCTACATTCAATCATTTGGATAGGTGAGTGAATACTTGTGGCTACACAGTGTATCCTGTACAAGCATTTTTATTAAAATGTACAAAACTGTGTCTTCCTCCATTTTGCAGATGTGTTGAGTGTAAGCCCTTTACGTTTGTTTCTTTATTTCCAATAAAAATGTTGTCTTTTATCGGTTATCAATTCATTGATTGAGTATGAAATACTGACCGAATAGTACCCATTAAAATTACACTGGTAACCAACATTTTACAAACATCCTTTATTATTGGGTCATTCACTACAACCCAATAATTTGGCAACAGTTGAACTGGATTTTCAGCTACATTTACATGTGAAACAATCGGTCAGAGAGTTAGTTTCAATGTGCAGCTCAACAGGTGCTTGAGGGAAGAGAAGAGATTTTTATCTTGTTGCATTTGCACCACCAGGAGAAAACACTAAAATAACAAACAGCTGGCTAAAAATACAGCCAAAACAACACAATGGAGGCCTCTGCTATGGGCTGTGTGCTTGCTGTGTCAGGGTCCTGGGTCTGAGCAGTCCCTGATCCAGTTATGGACTTGTTATATTATATGTATTTTTGGTGTTGCTGCCCCTCTTCTCCGTGTTTGTAGATATGAGTGTTTGTGGGTGTGTGTGTGGGTGCAGGTGTGTCTGAACACTTGTTTACAGGCACTTTCAGGGCTGGTGGGTGTGGCCCTGCTAGGGGACTGGCCACACCCGAAGCCACACACCTGCTGCTGATCAGGGCTCGTCGGAGGAGCTACTTAGGAGAGTCTTGGAGCTCCTACCGGTGTGGGATCATTGAGTTAGACACCCAAGTCAGTGTTAGTCCAGGAAGTACTGATCGTGTTTTCCCGCAGGGGTCAGTGTCTAACGGCTGCTTCCATTGTTTTCCCTGCAGGAGGAGCGTGGAGAGGAAGGACAGCACGCACAGGGTGTGCACAGTCACGACAGCGGGGAGCACGAACACGGACGCCACTGGAAGACACACACGGGAGTCTTGGGGAGCACGGGGATTAATTGTGCATCAATATTTACCTTCACTGTAAATAAATGCACTGTCTTTATTCAGAGCTCCGTGCCTGGGTCCTCCTTTCCCCACATCCCCATGGTCTGCCAGCCAGACCGTGACATGCTGTGTGTTGCAGATTATATAAAAGTAACAAGGTTATAAAGGAGAAGTTTGAATTTAGTCTAGCTCTCCTAGTTTAGGACTGGGAGGAGACACAAACCCAGCCTAGGGGGCAGGGAGGGCTGGATTCAGAAGGTAATCCCACATAAAATGTGTGCAAAATCAAACAAGAGGATTGATCTGCTGTTGCGACTGCTTGGGAAATATAGATGAAGTACCTATTTTCAAGCATCTTTATCTGTGACTATTTTCTTTAAATGTTGTTGAAGAGGCAAAAAGCCACCAAGTAGAGACTTTACCCCATATTAGCTAAGGAGCTGACAAACAAATCTTTTGTTCCTGCATTACAAGTAAACACTGGCATAGGATATCATAAAATACAAAGATTAAAATCCGCTTTGGTTGCTGTAGTTTTAGTTTGTGAGATGAAACCAATTCCTATTCATCTATTTCTATCTACAATGCTCTATTACCCACTGATTCTCAAGGTAGCAAATCCTGAGGAAATTCTTGCAAAGGTTTTTAAATTTTACTAAACTTTTTTTGTTAGTATCGCAGTTGGCATATGCTGGCACACCTTTATGAAAGAATGACTATGAATGATGAAACACCATCTGGTTAAGCACACTGTATATGAACACAGAACAGTATGCGAACTTGAAAAGTTGACACCTTTTCAACTGCCTAGCACTTTTTTTTAGCTTGTTTCTAGTATGACTAAATTGCACAATATGACGTCACTGCTTGTGATCTATTTTTAAATAATGCTGTTGATATTTTTTCTTCAAAGATAAAAGTAAATCCGATAATCATCTGAAAACCAGAAAAAGACTAAATCATAATTACATCCTAAATTGCAATCTTGGATCCAAAACTGCTGTATTAACTAACTGTATGTTGCGCTCGCATGGATGTGTGAGTGTGATAAGTACTGTGTTTCTTTGATTGTTGCCTCTCTTACACTGTGCTCCACGGCAATCACTTTCACAGCTCGGTTGGCATCTGATTATCTCTCTCTCACACACAGAAATACAATTACAGAAATACTCACAGATACACATTCTGCATTATTCGCATACCGCTTCAATCTTGAAATTGTTATTTTGGTAATCAGACAGACAAAGAGAGGAAACATAATTAGAGAACTGACTTCCACTTAGTAACAGCAAGGTGTTTGTGAGTGTATGTTTGCACACATAAGTGTCGCCTTTCTTTGTTACCATTTTGTTCCAGAAAAGCCTCGCTTTGCAAATCCACCTCAGTCCCTGTACATCAAGGCAGGTTATTAACACATTTATTTACAATGTAGGCGGATTTAGAAGAAACCACATTGCTCATGTTAAGGTTCACATAATTGAGGAAGGAGAGTACAAACAACCAGGTCCAGAAGATCTTGGTCAAACAATTGATTTTAATGAATACACGCGTGGGAAGACCACTGTACGCAGACAGCACTTGATCTTCGACTTAATCAAAGCATACACAGATTTTTATAGCATCAGGGTTTGAATTAATGACGCCCCTTCATACGTCACAGACAGAATACATACATACGTCAAATCAAAACCACAATGACTTTTAACACAGTTTAAAAGAATGTTGTCTTCTATCTCGTCTGGAACACGAGCCCCACATCCTGCCAGACGCTGTTCCTCTTTCCAGAGACAAACATGACCAACTTCTCACCTATAAATGAGTCTAACTAGTGTGTGTGTGTGTATGTGTTGACCTTACATGCTCTCTCATCTCACCCGTTGCACTTCTGACCTTTTACCAGACCAGAGGCTCATCCTTATGTGTAATATCCTAACTGAAACTACATGCACTATGTTGAATAAATGTTTTAATCAAGAACCTCTACTAAGAGCTTAGTAAAAGAATATAAAAGTATAACAGACAATTTGAATAACCTAGTAATTCAAATAGCCTCGTCTAACTTGCTACTCAGAATAACTTAGACTCTGCTTTCACTTCTGCTTTCACTTCTGCAACTTCCTGTCAACTGCTGCACTTAGTCTTTCTGAAAGACACACACACTGTTTAAACCTCTGAATACAATATCAATGCTGTAAATTATATTATTAATGCAATGGTAATGATGATGATTATTTAACAATAGCAGTAAAATAATTTCCCTGCTCCACACTCAAAAGGAAACAAAATTGTTGGTTTGAGGCCCAGTAATGTTCATTATTCTGCACATACTTTAAATTAAGAATTTTATGTATTTTTGGATAAATTCCAGTGTAAGTTGGTGCAGATTTGCATAAAGTATATACTTTTTGACCCTAAGTGACTGTACAAGAAATAACGATTACACTTGGAAAAAATGATTCTTCTTAACTTGGCCCCAGAGGGCTCTAATAATGAGTTCATTTTAGTGGCTTGAATTTTGTTTCTAATACTAAATGCTTTTCTTACTTCTTGGGAACTATAATATATTTACTGTATATATTTTTTAAATATACAGTGGGATGCAAAAGTTTGGGCAACCTTGTTAATAGTCATTATTTTCCTGTATAAATCGTTGGTTGTTACAATAAAAAATGTCAGTCAAATATATCATATAGGAGACACACACGGTGATATTTAAGAAGTGAAATGAAGTTTATTGGATTTATACAAAGTGTGCAATATTTGTTTAAACAAAATCGGGCAGGTGCAGAAATTTGGGCACCACAAAAAAAGAAATGAAATCAATACTTAGTAGATCCACCTTTTGCAGAAATTACAGCCTCTAAACGCTTCCTGTAGGTTCCAATGAGAGTCTGGATTGTGGTTGAAGGTATTTTGGACCATTGCTCTTTACAAAATATCTCTAGTTCATTCAGGTTTGATGGCTTCCGAGCATGGACAGCTCTCTTTAACTCACACCACAGATTTACAATAATATTCAGGTCTGGGGATTGAGATGTCCGTTCCAGAACGTTGTACTTGTTCCTCTGCATGATGCCTTAGTGGATTTTGAGCAGTGTTTCGGGTCGTTGTCTTGTTGAAACATCCAGCCCCGGCGCAGCTTCAGCTTTGTCACTGATTCCTGGACATTGGTCTCCAGAATCTGCTGATACTGAGTGGAATCCATGTGTCCCTCAACTTTGACAAGATTCCCAGTCCCTGCACTGGCCACACAGCCCCACAGCATGATGGAACCACCACCATATTTTCCTGTAGGTAGCAGGTGTTTTTCTTGGAATGCTGTGTTCTTTTTCCTCCATGCATAACGCCCCTTGTTATGCCCAGGTAACTCAATTTTAGTTTCATTAGTCCACAAGTGGCTCTGTTTGTGCTGTGGGCGGAGAAAAGGCTTCCTCTGCATCACTCTCGCATACAGAATCTCCTTGTGTAAAGTGCGCCGAATGGTTGAACGATGCACAGTGACTCCATCTGCTGCAAGATGATGTTGTAGGTCTTTGGTGCTGGTCTGTGGGTTGACTCTGACTGTTCTCACCATTCGTCGCTTTTTTCTATCCGAGATTTTTCTTGGTCTGACAACAGTGCCCAAATTTCTGCACCTGCCTGATTTTGTTTAAACAATTATTGCACACTTTCTGTAAATCCAATAAACTTCTTTTCACTTCTTAAATATCACTGTGTGTGTCTCCTATATGATATATTTAACTGACATTTTTTATTGTAACAACCAATGATTTATACAGGAAAATAATGACTATTAACAAGGTTGCCCAAACTTTTGCATCCCACTGTAATTTATGTAATATATATAATTGCAAAAAAGAAGAGTATGATACTCAGCTGCAAATATGTATGCAACAATAAGGTGCACACACACACACTTGTACACAAAAGTGAAAAGACAAAAAGAAACCATTATATACTCTTTTGATGACACAGCAGAAACTGTAATTGATAAACAGGTAGAGAATAATACCCTCCACACATCCACAGGAGCACTGCTGCAGAGGAACAAAATTTGTCTCCAAGTGTGCGTTGCGATTACGGCTTTGCTTATTTGCTTTCAGTGACAGTCATGATGGCCCAATTACCATCTCGTCTCCTTTACTCACACCTCCCCACAGTCCTCCTCCTCCTGTTTCCTCTCCTCCTCCTCTTCGCTTGCCCTCGCTCCTCTTATTTTTGACACATCTGCTGTACGTGCCTTTGACCATTTTGTAAATAGCTCTGTCTTCTACTCCCCTTCTTGTCTTTATATCATCACTCTGCACTCCCATCGCTCTGCATCACTACACCATTTGTTGAATAATTCAGCATATCTCTCATTGAACTGTTTGGTAAATATTACCCAGTCTCTCTGTCATTTACTGAATGATTCTCACAATATCCATTTGCCAGTACAACCTCATAATCATCTTCTCCTCTTCTCCATTTCTGCCTTGCTTTATCTCTGTCCTTCTATTTCCCCTCTTCAGCCCTTTTTGGGTGTTTACTGATCTGCACTAACTCTCTTTCTCCTGATATGTGTTGAATAATCACCTATCAAAGATGTGCATGTATGTCCAGAATATTTTCTACAGATGTGATGGGAAAAATCTATTACACCCTTGAGCTTATGCACGTGTGTCACAGAGAGAGGGTGGCTATTTATTTTTGCCTAACTAACTTTAAGCTAAAACACAATCTATGTGTGATATTATGGCTTTCAGTTAAATTGCAGATGAGTGAATTTGTTCTCAGTTCAGGTTAATATGAATGCAACACTGACCTTGACATAGTTTTCCTGGTAAGCAGAGCCTTTCAGTTGAAAAAATATCTGGTTCTGGTGTACTGTGAGCAGTCATTTCTTACAAAAAAGGTCATTTTATCTTGGTAATGTATTAAACTATTGTGGCCGATGCAGCTCAGGAAGGTTGGCTTTGTTTGTTTTGTGATTTCAAGGTCCTGGTTTTGAACCCACCCTCTCTTTTGCCATGCAGTTAGTGGGGTTAGGTGAAGTGGTGATTCCAAATTAGCTCTGTTTTTTGTTTTGTTTTGTTTTGTTTTGTTTTGGGGGTTTTCCCCAGCAGAGAATCTATACTGAAATTACAGACATTTGTCGACATTTTAAAACTGATCATCTGAACATAACTTGCTCCTGGCCAGGTTATAAGTTACCAGGCTGATTTAGCCAGGTAAAAAAAAGCGCCACTTTCATGACACAGAAAGCTCTGACTTTAAGGTCGACATAGCTCGCTAACCCATTCATCGTGCCTCATAGTGCACCCCTCAGGACTACTTAAGCTCTGCGCAGAGCCATATACTGTGAAGATGTGTAGAGTGTAGAGGCTAGGACCTCAACCCAGGAGGCTTAAAGCTGAAGCAAAAATGTTTCTTTTAATGCTGAAATAAATCCCATTTAACAAAGTCCAAAGACACAGGGATACTTATGAAGGGAAAAGAAAAACGTAGAAAACATACTTTACAACAAAGACTAAGGGAAAGACTGGACTACTTAAAGAAACAAGACTCATTTGGGAGTTAAGAAAGAAAAGCTGATGCAAAGGGAAAAGAACAAATCTAAAACAAAAAAAGCAAATAACAAAATGAGATCAATATGATGATAACTATAATGATAACACACTCTGAAGAAGCATGAGACAAGACATCTCACAATGAACATGGATAGAGACAAGGGAAGACAAAACACAGAAAGATGCGACAGTGGTAGGAGTGGATGGGGAAACACTGAGGGAACTGAAACTAATATTAATGTTTATTATGTGTATTATTATGTTTTAATGTGAGTGTCAGTGGTTTTATCTTGTGTTTTACCCTTTTGTTTCTGTACAGCACTTTGGCTTCTGTTTTTAATTGTGCTATATAAATAAATTGGGTTTGGATTTTAGATTTAATAAAAGGCAAAAGATGAACTGGAACGCCAAAAGTAAAATCCATTAATAAAATAAGCATAGAGTAAAATAAAAAAAATCACAGACACAAAATCGCATGAACTGACTCTAAACAGGAATTCCAAGATTAAAAAACAAACAAACAGAAAACTGAACTACTGTCATGGTCTGCGGCCCGGTGTCCGAGGAGCTGATGGGATGCCCACGGGTGTGGCTGTTAACTCCACACCTGCATCCCATCTCAGGCGATTATCAGGCGATTATCAGGTGGACTATTTGATCCAGCCCAGCCAGCTGCTCCACGCCAGTCCGTTAGTCGTCTCACAGTGGTAACGTACACCCACGGGAAGGCGGTTGTGAAAACCCTCATTTACCTGAACAAACGCTAATCTTTTCCTTTGCGCTCAGGTAACAGCTCGGCGTGTTTTTGAGCCACCTGCCTGTCTGGAGTTTGGATCGCCTCCGGTACCAATCACCTCTACTTTCCTGGAGCTCCCCCGCGGACCCTCACCCCTCCCTCCGGCTCCCACGGCCCCGCTTTGACTGTAAGACTCATACTCTCCCCCACGTATGCTGTTATTTCCCCGCTCCCCAGTAACTCTCTTCCTCTTTCTGTTGCAGCCTCCCACAGTCCCGATTACTGCGTTCCTGCGTAACTCATCTCCCGGTCCCTTGGTTTTTCTAGTTTCTCGCGTGTTTTCCTTTGACCCTTCCGGGACACCTTTAGTTGAAATAAAGTTTATTTTTCGTACTCCTGTGCGTGTTGTCTCTGCTTCTGGGTCCAGCTTGTGTACTGAACTTTGGTTCATGACAACTTCAAAATCTTGAATAACAGTAGATCCGAAACATGCAAACTCAAAAATATTCACAGTCTTCAAATCACCTGACCAACAAAAAAAACAATAACGACAAAACCTCCAGAAAACAAAAACAAACAAACAAAAAACAACAACAACACAGGGCTGTGACATATGCAGGTGTTCCCAAATCAGCTTAAATCTAATAGGATGAATAGTAAGGGGAGGGTCTGATATGACATATCATTGTTCCCAAAAGCAAATATTTGTTAACATTTACCCACATTTCAACCAGTGAAATAGAATATGGAAGTTGTGAACGCTACATTGTGACATTTTAAGAAATGACATAAAACACGTAAACAACATTAGAACCACTACAGTAAGGCAGGCAGAGCAGGTATCATTGATTGCATGGGTATCTTTTGATATCCTTTAAGTGAATAAAGTATCTCCAAGATAATGTGTCTTGTGAAATGTTCTTGGTCACAGCATACCAAGAACATTGTGAAATGTTCTTGGTATGCTGTGGTTAGTGCTGAAATGTCTAAGAAAGGATGACCAGTGAACTGGCAACAATAGAAAGATATTAGATTGTTTGTATTTGTATTAGATTGCTGCACCTAACGTTACATAGCCACGGACCATCCAAAATGCTCATGTTGACACCTTCCCACTGACCAAGTAACTAAAACGGCCATGAAAGCAGCTTATTCCGTTGGATCACATTTTCTTTTGCATCATGTGCATGGCAGGGTGCTGGTATGTCCTTTAAAATGGGGAAAAATGGCAGCAGGAGGCACTGTTAAAAAACAACAACAAAACAGAAACAGGACACCTCTGAGCTCTAGTCTGAGCAATTATTCTGCTAGGAAATGAGGGGTCCTGCATTCATGTTACTTGTAGTGATCACCTCCATGTCCATTATTCATTGTTGCAGACCATATTGTCCACTTCATGGCAATGATATTCCCTAATGGCACTGGTGTCTAATGTCCCCAGAGACACTTTAAGCCTTATTTAGGAAAAGTTCTACAAACCTGACAGAACCTTCAGGGTGTTCACTTGACCTCCAAATTCCTTATATTTCAATCCAGTTGAGCATTTGTGGAATTTGCTGTAAAAGCAAGTCCAATCCATGGTGATCCCAGATTGCTACTTAAAGTATCCGCTGCTAACATCTTTGTGACTGATAGCACAGGACACCTTCAGAGGTCTTGTGAAGTCCATGCTTTGACATGTCAGAACTATTTTGGTGGCCAGAGGGTGACACACACACGCAGTATTAAAAAGTATAGTTGTGATGCAGTGACTCATTATTGTACGTGACAATATACAAAGTGACATTTGTTGTCTGTCAAGTGGGGTAAGCTTGCTTAAGCGTGTTTATGTTGTGTTTATGCATGAGGAATTTTAATGGAATATAATTATCATGTTAACAAGGATGTCCTAGTGCAACACCGTCATTCACTTGCAGTTGTGCAAATCAAAATGATGAATGTGTTAAAAGAATTAGCAAGATTCTAGTGTACACCAGGTTTTTAGCATGTTGATAGCCTCCAAAATATTGTTTGGTGTCTCATTAAAAATACAAAAGTGAGATATGAAGGGCCATTATGCGGATGAGCTGAATTATTAAAAACAGAGAAAAAAGTATCTATACTTTCGACTCCTTATATCTTTAAAAACCTTTGGCTTCACGCATTTGAAGGGAGTTATTATTTGACATCACTGTGGGCCTTCAAACTTCAAACCGATTTGAGCCTAAACAGTAACACATGAAAGACAATCTGTTTGTGTATTAATCACTAGGGGTTATGGCATACAAAGAGATGAAAGAGTCAAAACCACGTGTTATAGTCAGGAGTTAAGTTGTTTGATTTTTGACATAACACTTGAACGGCAGATGTCCATAGGTTGCGGTCACTGTACTTTAGCATCTAGCAGCCTTATAAAAGAGGAGCTGACATAAAGGGAGCGCAAGATAAGAGGAAAGCAAGAAGAGAGGTTATAGAAGAGAGTTAAGGACTGCTCTGTGGTATTTGATTAACTGGAAATTTAAAGCTTACATGTAAGTCCTCATTTGTTAGATCAGATGTTGGGTCTGTACATGTGACATTATGTTTTTCATGTTGTGAAATATGCTGCAAAAAAAAACCCTATAGTGTGTTATTTACATGCTCCATGAAATACTATGCAAATTAGTGCAGGTTAGTTTGCTGTACAGTGAAAGTAAAGAACAGTGTGTTACTGGTGCACAGTGGCTGTGGTGCTTCAGTTAGGTTACATCAAGTAAATGACATGAGAGATGAGTTTGAAGCTAAGCTGATGATGCTTACATTCATTTGTTGAATTTCACCATCATACCTACATTATGCAGTGTAATATTAAAGCAGCATGGAAATCAACCAGGACAACTTATGAAACATCTGTTTACATCTTCTTAAATACAGTTTTGCAAAGAAGAATGGGCAAGGATTTCAGTCTGTAGATGTGCAAAGCTGGTAGAGACATACCCTAAAAGACTGGCAGCTGTAATTGCAGCAAAAGGTGGTTCTACAAAGTATTGACTCAGGGGGCTGAATAATTACACACCCCCCACTTTTCAGTTATTTATTTGTAAAAGATGTTTGGAATCATGTAGGATTTTCGTTCCACTTCTCACGTGTACACCACTTTGTATCGGTCTTTCATGTGGAATTCCAGTAAAATTCATGTTTGTGGCTGTAATGTGACAAAATGCTGGAAAGTTCAAGGGGGCCGAATACTTTTGCGAGCCACTGTACTTTATTAGTATTTTTTAATTCTTGTATCTGTACTTTTACTTAAGTACAGAATGTCTGCAGTTTTGCTACATCTGTTGGAGTTTTACCGATTGCCTAACTTTTTTTAAATGATCTAAATATTCAGTGAATAAAATATTTTTTTTTCTAATATTCCAAAAACCTTTCACTTTTTCAAAAAATTCTGAATCCCTCAGTACTGTATAACACTAAAAAACTCTTTCCTAGCAGACTGGTTGATTATACAAGTTTCTGAAAATAGGAATCCAAATAGTTCAAGCTCATTTGAGTGGAAGTCAGATTTGAGTAGCTTTTAGTTATTGCCTTCTGAAATATTCCCAAAGATGTTTGGTGAGCCTGATGTCTACTGACTGTGAGGGGAAAGCCACGCATGTCAGTACTCTTTGCCTTCCCAGGACTTCAAACAGGCATGGCACAGTGTCACTGTATGTCTAGGCCAATTGTCCGGCTGCAAAATGAATCATTTTTTTCAGACAATTTCAAGCCAGAGGGGATGGCATGCCACTGAAGAATGGAGTGGAACTCCTTTCTTGTCAGTGTGTAGTTCATCTTGTCTCCAGTTCCTG
The DNA here is from genome assembly GCF_018398535.1 of Haplochromis burtoni. Classification (NCBI taxonomy): domain Eukaryota; kingdom Metazoa; phylum Chordata; class Actinopteri; order Cichliformes; family Cichlidae; genus Haplochromis; species Haplochromis burtoni. The sequence continues at coordinate 457,723 of NW_024582386.1, forward strand.
AAAAGACAGAGCATCTGCGCACCTGAATATTTCTATCATGTTTCACTATGAGCTTCATGCTTTGTTATACTAACTTTTCATTTGGTGCCAGGTTGGCCTGACCTAGAGTTGGATGAAAAATTATTTATCTGTAGAAATAATTGCAATGTGGGTTATACTCCCAATGCAAAACATTTCATTTCAGCTGCATTTTAGATGTCAAATACTTTGACTATAAAGACAATCTACCTTTAAAATAATTCAAAACCTTTTTAGATGAAAGCTTAACTAACTGTAAAACCTAAATTTTCAGTAATTTGAGAAGTATTTGTTATAAGGATATGTTAATAATTGTTAACAATTAACATAATTATTTTGGATGTGGAAGATAAATACATCTGATTATCTTGAATATCTAAATTTGTATTGGTTCAGAATTTATTAAATGACAAAATGTTTCAATAAATAATAAAATCAAATAGTTATTCAGTGGAGCTGATTTGGAATAAATCACTGTATTTATGATATTCTTAGTGTTCCTGATGACACATTGTTTTCTTTTGTAAAACAGTAACACCATATCTCCTCACATAACCAGAATCTACCATTTACACAAACAGTTTTTTAGCACTTATACAGTTATATTATTAAAAAATAAAAAAAATCACAGGATTCTATATGATAAGATAACTTGTCTGAAACATTCAGGTGTGCATTAAAAGATACAACCCAGCAGCAAATTTACCATGAGACCAGACTGCAAAGTTGCATCATAATACACACAAGATTTCTGTAACAATGTCCTTTGGACAGAAAAGACCAAAATGAAGATGACTGAAAATTGTATACAACATTACTTTTTGGAGAAAACCAAACACAGTATTTCAGCACAAACACCTCATACCTGTTGTTGCGCATGGTACTGGAGGGGTGAGCTTGCTTTGTAGCCACAGGACCTGAGCACCTTGCAATCATTGTGTTGTCCGTAAACACCTCTGTACACCGAGGTTTTCTAGTCAAATGTGAAGCCATCTGTCTGACAGTTAAAGCTTGGTTGAAATTCATGCAACAGGACAATGATGCTGCACAGCATAGAAGCAAATCTACAACAGAATGGTTGACACAATAAAAAAATAAATAAAATAAAGGTGTTGCAATAGTCCTGTCATCCTGTCAAAGTCCAGAGCTTAACCTGCCTGAAATGCTGTGGCAGGACATTAATAGAGTGGTGCATAAACAAAAATCCACAATGACTGTGAGACACTGATAAAGTTATAAAGAAAATGATTACTTCAAGTTATTGCTGTTCAAGGTGGTTTTACAAGCTACTGAATCCTTAGGCGTCTTACTAAAAATTTAAATTACTGGCTAAAAAGTGTCTTAATTTTTTCAAACACATAAGTGGTTACTGCTTAGAATTAAGTGCGGAGTACTGCCACACACACCTACAGCAATATTATAACATTTTCCATGTGTAGTACTTTTAGTTTGTTTGGGGTTTTTTGGTGTTGTTTTGCTATTCTCTTGTCCTTGGACAACATGGCAGTTCACAGTTCTGCCAGCTGGCTGAAGCCCTTGTCAAATTTTGTAAATATTTTATGGATGACACAGGAAATACATGACATATCCTGTAAATATGCTGTATATATATGTATATACACACACAAACACACACATATATATATTTGTTTATTTATTTATTTTTGCGACATTCCACTTTGAGTTGCACGGTAGTGAAACAGAGTGGACACTCTTATCGCGTAAACCAGTGGTTCCCAAACTTTTTTTGCTGGGCCCCCTTTGTTTTACAAGAAAAATGTTCGAACCGCCCCCCCGCGCGTTATTTCACACCGCAAACATTTAGTAAACAATTAACCAAATACAAGTGATCTGCAATAAATTACAGGTCGTAAGAAAGTAAACTACTAACCCTTTTACGCTACGTCCGCTCCTACACTGGTATTTTTGAAAACGCAGCTGTTTCGTCCACATGTAAACGGCGTTTGGAGTTACCGAAAACGGAGATTTTTAAAACTCCTTTTCTGCGTTTACGTGTGGACGAGGAATACAGAGTTTATCACGCAATGTCAAAGGTATGTGCCTTTTTTCACATCACGCTGTGCGCCACGTTATTGTTTACATGAGATGAATTGCAGAATGGCAGATAGTCAGATTAACAGTATTTCATCTCTATCTGCAGGTTTTACACACTTACATACACACACGCAGTTACTGTCCCTCCATTTACAAAGGCAGAGGCGTCACGGTTTGATTATTTTACATGTAGTTGTTTTTTTCCTGTGTAATAATGTTCAACATTGCTATCAATACATTTTTCAAAAAATGCCTCTCTGTGCAAAATGGGTTCAAAAACATAAACAGCTGTGGGATACTGTTTGTCCAGGATTTGAACCGGGGGAACAAACTGTGGCAGGATCAGCCTGATTTGTATCCCACTGTAACTTTACTGTATAAAGAGCTAACATCTCCAACATGTCAGGAGTAGTTAGTCATTACGACAAGTGTTTGTGAACTAAAAATCAAGAATGTGGGATAATGTTTGTCCGTGATTTAAACAGCCCAGCGCTGCTCCTGATGCAGGGAAAACCAATTCTGCAGGGGAGACCTACCTTGGCACTTGTGTAGGTGAAACCAAAGGGCAGATATGCTTCACCATATTTTCTAGTCTTTGGCTTAGAATGAAGTTGGTTTGGAAACATAGTCAGCGATGCTTCATCTCCTGCTTTGCGTTTGTGTGGGAGCCCCGTCAAAAAACCTGTCCATTATGCTAACAGTATCTAAGCGTTGTTTTTTTGTTTTTTTTCCCCCTTTTCATACCGCGCCCCCCCTGCAATGGCTCTGCCCCCCCCCCAGGGGGTGGGCCCCACACTTTGGGAAGGTCTGGCGTAAACGATTTTGCATGAGTTTAAAACTTTGGCTTAGTGAGACAACTTTTTAAAGCCTGTTGTCCTCTCACATACCAAATTAATTTTAATTAGAAAAGCTGATTTCTGATTGTTTGCTAATTTAATACCTCTGATCAGCTACTTATGTGCACTACAGAAACAAAGGTGTTTTTATAGTGTTGTCTAATTAAACCTCTTTGAAGTATATTGTTGCGAGGGGCTGATTTCGCTTGATTGAAATTAGTCTGCAATGAGACACCCATCCATCATCCATGTGTGTATGCATATGTATAGAAAAATAGATAGCAAATATCTGGCAACTGACTAAAACCACATGACTGCACAACATTTAACAGATCAACAGATATGAATGGATATTAATAATTAATATGTGGAATGCAACTAATATGCAATTAATAAATCTTCTGCATGTATCTGGAACACCATAATTATGAACCACATCATCAGCAAAGCTCTGTCCATGTGTAGGTGTACTGTTTTTAGATGTGTTGCTGTGTTTCTATAAAGAGGAAAAAAGTTCAGTAAAAGAAATAAAAGAGTAAGTGGAAGAAGGTTTTGGCACCTAAGGATTTATCCCTGGGAAAAAGTTTTTATGTTGGGTCTGAAAAACTGACTTGTCTCCTGTTCGAAATATCGATAGTTTAATATTGCATCTGTATCTCATCTTTCTTGTCCTTCATCAAGGCATGTGTGTGTGTATGAGGGAGACTGTGCGCAATAAAGTGTAATCTTTCTGCTGTTTCACATCAAACACAGTAAGCATGCATCTGCGTGTGTATGTTTGTGTGCCTGTGCGTGAGCATTTGAAAACCCATCACAAGCTTTTTGAGCCAATAAACGTTACAAAGTGTGTAAATGTGTGCATGCCTCTGTAATGTATCTGTGCCTGTATATGAGTATAACACTGTTTTGTGCAGACCCTTTCAACACAGTATACTTACAAACATACAGGGTTCAAAGTAGCTTACTGTAACATAAAATGGACACATTAAAAGAGGGAATCAGCAAAGTTGAACCTAGCTGGTTGGATCCTCCAGGGAGATCACTAAGTGCTTGTTGTGGGCTTTAATACACCCTCTTCTTTTTCTTAATCTCATTCAAGGGTTCATGATAGAGCGAAAGAAAAGGCTGTACAATTATGGTCTGACTGTAGTGAGTCACTGGTAAGGTGCTGCTTCCTTAAGCACAACAACAAAAACTAATACATTATTAATATCCAAAGTCATGTTAATAAGGGCACCAATAATACAGGCAAAACCCAACAATCAAATAATCACTTTTGAGTAAGCACTTGGCAAAAGTGGGAAGGAAAAACTCAGTTTTAACAGGAAACCTCCAGCAGAATCAAGCTTAAGACGGGGCAGCCATCTGGCTGGGGGTGATAGCAGATCATGAATGTCCTTATTCACAGTGTTTACTTTGAGGAGTCTCCAGGCAACTACCTGGTCAAGCACAGCAGTTCCTGTGGGTGGCCAAGACAAGAACGGAGAGGTGGAGGTTCAGCTGATCTACATAGTGGTGACTGTAGTGAGCATCTTTGTAGACATCTGTTATCTTAAGCTGCAGCCCATTGGCAGCTCCTCTCGTTAAAGCCACCCCGTTATAATCTTGGCTGATATGTTTGGCCTTGTACTCATTTGGGAGTGTTGTACTCAGCAGCAGTGCTGTCGAGATGGTCCTGGTACTTGCACTCTGGATGATTATTAACTAAAAAAAACACTCTAATGTAACACAAGTGCCAGCTATGAGTCAGTGGAAATGTCATTATTCTCATCTGCTTGCATGGTGATAATATCAATATTCTACATTTCCTGAGGACTGGAGTGATTTAAAAGAGACAGCATGCAGTCCAACTGGTTGATTTTGACCATCTTTGAAAACCATAAAATGTCTTAAGGTGCTTCTTCTATTCTGTTGCATGGCTAACACAGAGAGACAGACAACCATTCACAACTATGTATGGCTGAAAAATGCCAGTTAACATAACCCATGCATATCTTTGGACTGTGGGAGGACACCAGAATACCCGGAGGGAACCCACGCATGCACAGGATGAGCATGAAATCTCCACATAGAAAAAGCCTAACTGGCCCAAAGATTCAAGCCAAAGACTTTCTTGCTTTATACCTTACAATATAATGATATCTGCTGTTGTGATTTGGCCCTTTGCAAATAAAACTGAGTTGAAATTGAACTGCTACAATTGAACTGCTTTCCAGTCCTTCAGAGACACCTGGAACTTTGACCCTTACATAGTCTTGGCTTAGTGTGCGGATTTTGTACCAAGTAACTTTCAAAATAAAAATAGAAGTGAGACCCAAATGGGGAAAACACAGTCACATGAATGGACTTTATGTGTCTGTAGTCGAGTTGACACAAGAGGGTTGAAAACACAGAGGAAACAAACTAAAATCTAAAGCTAGGACTCAGTCACATGAAGAACTAAGACTCCAAAATACCAAAAACAGTTCAGAAAAAAAAGGTTCCACCACAAAGCCCCACAATCAGACCCAGGATCATGACACAAGAACACAGCTAAAGGACTTAAGGTCAGGTGAGAAGCTCAGTTCATAACTTCTAGAAGATTTGAGATTGTAAAATTCAGGATAACTCAGACAACTATGCACAAGACCAAAATTGTGTTGCATCCAGTGTAAATGTGTAAGAGAAAATTAATATGAATAAGAATGATAGCACTGGGAGAACCATAGAGACTGTGTAATATTGTAAAGCGTGATGCTGTGATGTGGTCAGTGTCTCCCTGTAAATGTTTTAAGGTCTGGTGGTATTTAGCCAGGGAAAAAAATGTTAGAGCTCATGATGCAACAAAGTGTCTGCAAGTAATACTTGCTTGTTCTTGTTCATTCGGTGGAGACAGGATTTCTGTCCAGTTTGTGGAGATGATCAAAAAATGATATGGTTGAGATAGCTATCTTTATTATATCCCACATAACATTTAACAGAAAAATTGTTTACTTAATGAACTAACTGTTTACTGAAAATATACTGCAAATTGCTATTAGGGACAATGGTGTTCAAACTTTAACACTCATAACCTTCACTTAGACATGGGCATGTGTTCATTCAGAATCACTTCCATCCAACCAGCTTTATTGAAAATTTAAGCTAATGGTCTATCTTTTACAGGTGTATAGTACATTCCTGAAGTAAGCCAAGGAGTAGTTCTTGTTCCCTAAGCACCTCATCAGTGTAACACTCTTACATGGTGAGTTGTTCCCACAACACAGTGCGAAGTTCCCTGATGAAACAACGGTGAAAGAATACTTTGTGCTGAACAAGGCAAATGCTCAAAAACAGAAATGCCATTCATTTATGAGAACAGTGAGTTCAAGAGTGACAGTGGTGTCATGCCTCTGTATCAACAACCTACAGACATCTTCCACAGAGGCCGTTCGTCTTCTCAAGGTCTTCCTCACCACACCCACCACACAACAGCTGAATATGAGAGGTGCTTTTCTACTTTGTAAAGGATCAAAACTTTGCTGAGAATCACCATGACACAGGATTGTCTTAATGCTCTGGTTATGCTCTCCATGGAGAAGAAACTCGACAGAGACTTTTAAGAACAAGGTCAACAAGAGGTTTTCCACTCAGACAGAGAGAAGAACAAAGTTCCTGCACAATACAAATGTTTTCCTAGGACATTACCTTGAGTTTTTGGTAGCCGTTTACCAGGTTTTATTATTATTCCAGGTTTTTATTAGTCTTAATACTCTATATTTAGATATATAAGAGGTGCATAATTTATTCACGTTGTTAGTACAGGTATTTTTTTACTATTTTCATGTCAGGTGTGGTATTTGGTTGCTGACACTTAGTAGATAGCATTTGCTTTTCCATTGTCTACAAGGTGCAAACTGTGTATGAAGGTCCAATAAATGGAAAATATGAATACTGCTATTTTTTCAACATATGACAGTATACATCAAAAACATATACAGATAACACACAACATACTCAGCAGATGCACATTCTGGTGCGTGAGATCCATCTTGTGTAGTGTTTCTGGAAGCTCTAATGAAAGAAATCAACTGCGTATGACTATCATACAAAGTCTTATTTTCAATGCATCACTGTGATTATTGTGTTGACTTTTTGTTTTGCTCTGTATGCATCTCAAAGACATGCAACTGGCCAAACAAAGCAGATGAAAAAATCGAACACAGGTGAAATTAGTGATATCGTAAACATTCCAATGCAGCAAGAACAAAGGATATAGTTAATAATATAGTTTATCTGAAGCTTAGTTTGGTATACATCCAAGAAATATGATGATACTTCAATTCCCTAGCTATACTCAAACTCCAGCTTTTCAAAGACTCTCCTCTTAAACCAACCTCTATTTTTGATTGAAGCTGTTGACAAACTGGGCAGTTACTGGACAGCATCAATCAATATCATAGATTTGGATCTATGACTTCTAAGAATGTCTCCTGCAAGATAGGGCCAATTAAGGACATTGACCCAAGACACATTATACACAATAACATGTCAGCTGTGTGTGTATAAGTTTCAGGGGATCGGACGAGGAGCAAAGATTAATTAAACATTAGTTACACCAAATGGGTGCCTTGCCATTGCAATAAGCGTAAGTAAGTTTGGAAAAAATAAATACAGGGAGACAAAATACAAATAATAAATTAAGAAATAAGCAATCTGTGACACATAAGAAATCCATATAAATCAATAAGTATATGCAATAAAAAGGCTAAGCAATAAAAAACACTTAATTTAAACTCAGGGTGATTTGGTGGGTTTCAGCTCATTTGTTGTTGAGGCTATCAGAAAACACAGGGTGGGAAAAAATCATCTAGTTTTAAATCTAAAGCATGGACCAGTGGCAAAGAAAAACATAATCCAAATGATATTAAATATTGTTAGCCACTGTAATGATGTGAAACAGTAGTTGTGATACGTATAAAGTTTAATGCAAAAATTGTGCTATCCTTTAGCTAGTGTGTGCCTTTTGTGTGGATGAGCGTGTGTCCCGTGAAAGGGTTGTTCTCTCTCAAAGTTTCTTAGTTTATAAAATGTTTTCCCCAAGTAATCCGGTGAAATATTCATGTCATTACATTATGCACAGTAAACATTACGTAAAAGAAAACTTTAAAAAACATGGTTAATTAAGTATACATGCTGGTCAATAGGCCAATAAGTGCAAACCAGAAGTTGTTAGCTGCAGTATCAGGCTGGAAAGTAGCACATATCAAATAGTATTGTACAGGGAGTGCAGAATTATTAGGCAAATGAGTATTTTGTCCACATCATCCTCTTCATGCATGTTGTCTTACTCCAAGCTGTATAGGCTCAAAAGCCTACTACCAATTAAGCATATTAGGTGATGTGCATCTCTGTAATGAGAAGGGGTGTGGTCTAATGACATCAACACCCTATATCAGGTGTGCATAATTATTAGGCAACTTCCTTTCCTTTGGCAAAATGGGTCAAAAGAAGGACTTGACAGGCTCAGAAAAGTCAAAAATAGTGAGATATCTTGCAGAGGGATGCAGCAGTCTCAAAATTGCAAAGCTTCTGAAGCGTGATCATCGAACAATCAAGCGTTTCATTCAAAATAGTCAACAGGGTCGCAAGAAGCGTGTGGAAAAACCAAGGCGCAAAATAACTGCCCATGAACTGAGAAAAGTCAAGCGTGCAGCTGCCAAGATGCCACTTGCCACCAGTTTGGCCATATTTCAGAGCTGCAACATCACTGGAGTGCCCAAAAGCACAAGGTGTGCAATACTCAGAGACATGGCCAAGGTAAGAAAGGCTGAAAGACGACCACCACTGAACAAGACACACAAGCTGAAACGTCAAGACTGGGCCAAGAAATATCTCAAGACTGATTTTTCTAAGGTTTTATGGACTGATGAAATGAGAGTGAGTCTTGATGGGCCAGATGGATGGGCCCGTGGCTGGATTGGTAAAGGGCAGAGAGCTCCAGTCCGACTCAGACGCCAGCAAGGTGGAGGTGGAGTACTGGTTTGGGCTGGTATCATCAAAGATGAGCTTGTGGGGCCTTTTCGGGTTGAGGATGGAGTCAAGCTCAACTCCCAGTCCTACTGCCAGTTTCTGGAAGACACCTTCTTCAAGCAGTGGTACAGGAAGAAGTCTGCATCCTTCAAGAAAAACATGATTTTCATGCAGGACAATGCTCCATCACACGCGTCCAAGTACTCCACAGCGTGGCTGGCAAGAAAGGGTATAAAAGAAGAAAAACTAATGACATGGCCACCTTGTTCACCTGATCTGAACCCCATTGAGAACCTGTGGTCCATCATCAAATGTGAGATTTACAAGGAGGGAAAACAGTACACCTCTCTGAACAGTGTCTGGGAGGCTGTGGTTGCTGCTGCACGCAATGTTGATGGTGAACAGATCAAAACACTGACAGAATCCATGGATGGCAGGCTTTTGAGTGTCCTTGCAAAGAAAGGTGGCTATATTGGTCGCTGATTTGTTTTTGTTTTGTTTTTGAATGTCAGAAATGTATATTTGTGAATGTGGAGATGTTATATTGGTTTCACTGGTAAAAATAAATAATTGAAATGGGTATATATTTGTTTTTTGTTAAGTTGCCTAATAATTATGCACAGTAATAGTCACCTGCACACACAGATATCCCCCTAAAATAGCTAAAACTAAAAACAAACTAAAAACTACTTCCAAAAACATTCAGCTTTGATATTAATGAGTTTTTTGGGTTCATTGAGAACATGGTTGTTGTTCAATAATAAAATTATTCCTCAGAAATACAACTTGCCTAATAATTCTGCACTCCCTGTATAGTATATCAGCTGCATGTCTGTCGCAAGTATTTTTATTGCATGTGTGTTTTGTTCTGTGAATCTCTCATTTGTAGTTAAACTTGTTGTCGCAGATTAAAGAGGTATGTGTCACTACATCTGGAAGAAAAAGAAAGGATGTGAAAGCAGTTGACATGAGTCACTGGTGGTTACCATAGCATTTTGTGGCCAGATTTCAGTCCTTGATCTTCATCCTTGATTTAAAGGCTTTTTAGCAAGAGTGTGTTGCTAGGCCCCAAAAAAGATTAGCAGATCCTTGCTAGAAAAATAAGCACGCTGCTGTTAAAATAATAAGCCTGAAATCTGTGAATGGTAAGGACATCACGCATTCCCTCCTTTGCATATTCATGCACACTGTGGGATGATAGTATAACAACTATCTGGTTATGTCCATAACCAACTTTGGTTCACAGAGGTCTGGACCTTGCATTATTATTATTATTATTATTATTATTATTATTATTATTATTATTATTATTATTATTATTATTATTATTATTATTATTATTATTATTATTTTGGTTACAAAACAAGACAGTAAAAAATGTCACAGGCCAATATGTGATGAAAATGTGTTGGGTTGGGCACATAATGTGAATAAAGTGCACAGTAGTAAATCAAAATAAAGTCATAAATGTGTAAATGAGTTTGTGACTCTGTCCCCATAATAATAATGAGACACTGAACATAATACTCATTATTTATCAAAATCTAATAATAAATTAAAGCTACATTCAGGTCTGCACTCCATCGCACACCTTCAGAAGTAAAATTGGTCTTAACAGAATGAAAGCTCCTCCTCAGTCTTATCACACATTTCTGCTTGCTTTTTCTTAGAAAAAGAAACCTGCTAACTCTCAGCTTACAATGTCTTATTTTTCTCTCTATTATGGTAGGGTCTTTACCTTACAATATAAAACACCTTGAGGCGAATGTTGTTGTGATTTGGTGCTATAGAAATAAAATTGAATCGAACTGACTTCTTCAGAGTAACACTTCACTCCCCCGTATCAGTCATAGCAATACTAGAAAAGCAATAAGGCTGTAATTTTGGAATTATCTCAGATCTGACTGCTTGTAATTGAAAAATCTATTGTTAACTACACTTTAAATTTTAAGAGGATCTGTCACGCTCATTTCAACTCTGTATTTTAAAATTTCGGCTCTACTGGAGTAGCTTTGATGGACTGACAAAAGAAATTCTTATGTTCCAACACCTCTTTTTAAGGCCATTCTCCCTTTAAGGCAAGTTTCTTCTAGCTGGCTCCCACTTGAAAACAGTTTGAACTGCGGTGGGTGGGGCTGCTGTGATCACAGCCAAAGCTGTGCACCTTTGATGAACATATGAAGAGTATCTCCCTGCAATGGCATACAGTGAAAAGAAGAATTTAAAACCCTTTGGAGCAGTTTGAAGCCTGAACGTTTGCTCACATGATTTACTTATACATAATCTGAGGTCATTTTTTGTAATTGTGGCTATATTTTACATGAGGATCCTCAACTAAAACAGTAGATAATGACAGAAAATAAGCAAAAGTGAGCCAAACGTGTTTAAACAAAAGCTCCAAAAAAGCTGTGGAGATCCTTCATAAGTAGTCAGCTTAGTACCTGTAAGCTCAGTGAGTGATTTTGTATTATTTTCCAAGGTTTTTATTTTTTTTAAAAAGTACTCAAAGCGTTTGAGCCCCAGAGTGAGCTGGTGTAATATACAACGCACCATGAGAGATCCCACAATAAGCACAAGTATTAGGCTATTCTAGAATCAAGGCTCGTTAAAGCATATTACAGCTTTTTCATGTTAGAAAATAGACTTTGAACATAACAGACTCAAAAACATTTTTGGTCTTGACCTGCGGTCTCAGAAATGAGACTCAGAGTTGTCCATAAGTGAGCAGGAACACCATCTCATCATCCAAATTCTTTTGGCCTTCGCTGGACTATATTTTCCCCATCAGTCATCCTGTTGCTAATAGCGCCAAGAGAGGGTTGGCCCAGAGGTCATTCAACCAATCAGCATCTAACACTGTAAGTGGAAAGTGGGATGATTATCTCTGTCTTTCTTTGCGCCTTCTCTCATCATGATTATCTTTCCCACACTCTCCCTCCTTGATTATCTCTTGCTCTCATTCTGTTCCTGCCTCACTTTCCTTTTTCCCTCTCAGTCAATGGTTAGCTCTTCATGGTAAAGCCCCCCCCCCCCCCCCCATCCCCATCTTTCATTTATTTCCATGTCTGCCTCTCTCCATCTTCCATTAATCACTGTGCCATCCGCTTATAGAAAGTGCAGTTAACAGACAGATGACTACAATCAGCCTCAGTTCACCAACAGGTCATTTGGCAGCACGTATAGATGTGCGTGAGTGTGTGTAGAAACTTGCCCGCAAACACGAATGTATGCATAAAAGCCTTTGTGAGTGTGAGAGTGCACATACATTATGGAGTGCAGTTGCATATGTATGCTGTTGGATTTACTGCTGTGTGTATGTGCCAATGTGTTATTTTGTACAACATGGATTGAAGCATGGTGCTTTTTCTCTTTATGAGTGATATGTCAATTCACAGTTCTATTCAATTCCACAGTAGATTGGATGGAATATGATCTGCATATTATAGCAATATCATTATTGCCAGTGTTCTGATTACACCGCCTTTTTTAAAACCATGATTAAATGATTTTACCCATATATATATATATATATAAAAGATACAGAGACTCTTTGGTCATGCTAAGTTGCTAAAAACAAAATTATAAAAGCAAAACCATTTTAAACTGGATAAAGTACATGGTTTGAACACACAAACTTTGGAAGAAAATAGACCTTCAGATACAGTAAATTAGCTGAAAGTCATATTTCACCCAATTTCTTTGAAGAGTGCTAAAGATTGAAAGTGGGGATGGAAATGCAACCACAGTTCTAAGAAAGTTGGGAAAATATGAAAGAATAAAAACAGAATGCAGTGATTTGAAAATGTTGACAGTGCAACACAGAAAACATATCATATGTACTAATTTAAGAAAATTCTTTTCTTATTTTGAATTTGACAGCAAAAGTCAGGAGGGTAGAAACATAACAAGTAACAGCTGAAGAAACATATTGCAACTAATTACATTTATTGGCAGCAGGTCAATAACATGACAGGCTGTAAAAAGAGCATCTTAGAAAGGCAGAGTTTCTCAAATGTAAAGATCTGCAAAAACCGCATCTGCAAATTTCATAATGTTCTTTCATGTAAAATTGTCTTTTAATATCTCAACATCTACAGTACATAATATAATCAAAACTGAATTAGAGAATTTGGAGAAATCTCTGTGCACAAGGGAAATAAAATCAAGAACAAAAATCAGTAGTGTTATTTGGGACACCATATTAGAAATAGACATAATTCTGTAATGAAAATCACTGCATGGGCAAGGAAGGGGGGAAGGCGATTAAAGCTCTGTCACGCAAAGAAGAAACTGTATGTGTAAGTGTTCTGTTCACTAAAAATGGACTGAGCCAAAATGGAAACCCAAAGAAAAGAAAACCAAAGAAGGGAGGAACTACCATGCTATCAGCACTCAGAAGTCTACATCGCCGATCGTATGGGGCTTCAACTATGCAACTATGGAGATCAAATTATCCAATGGAAGTGGCAGCTTGGACAGGTGGAAAATCAACAGTGCTAAGAAAGAAATATGCAAGGCCTTCTTTTCAGGGAAGGCCTTGCATATTTCAGTAAGACAATGCTAAACCATATGCTGCATGTATTACAATAGCATGGCTTTGTAGAAGAGTCTGGGTGTTGAACTGGCCTACCAGCAGTCCAGACCTTTCACCAGATGGAAACATTTGGCACATTATGTAACAAAGAAATACAACAAAGAAGTCCAGGGACTGTTGAAGAGCTTGAATCCCATATCAGATATGAATGGGATGAACCCAAAAGTCTTAAAACCCAGTAGCTTTGCGCAGTCCTCAGACATATATGGCCTGTTGTTAATAGAAGAGGGGATGCTACAAGTGGTAAACATGACTGTGTCCCAACTTTCTGAGGTGCTGTCATCAAATTTAAAATGAGATAATATTATTCTTTGAATGGTACGTTTTCTCAGTTGAAGCATTTGATGTTTTCTGTATTTTACTGTGATTAAAATATGGCTTTACAAAAATGTAAAGATTTGCATTCCTTCTTGTATTTACATTCTACATAGCATCCCAACTTCTTCTGGAACTGATGTTTTAAAATAAACAGATCAAAAATCAGCTGGGTGAATCACGATCCTCAACTTACACCTATTTACTCACTGACCTTAATAATTGTTTTTTCTTTTTTTGTTTTAACAGGATCCTCTGTGACAGCAGCTTGAATATGCAGTCTCTCTAACCGGACAAACCTGCTTTACTCACATTAAACATATGAGTAAAGCAGACCTTTCTTTCCATGATTGGTTGGGAGCTGTTTATGCTGTGAACTTGATATAAATGCCCTAGCAGATGATGAAGTCAAGGAAACATCCCCCTAAGAAAGATATTGTAGTAATATGAATCTGAAAATGCAAAATATCCATTGTTAAGAATGAGCTGTGGAAAAGACAAATGATTCATGCGGTTGAATCCAGGCAACAGGAAAGAGGAAAGGGGATTTGTAATGTTAATTAAGATGAGAGGAACAGCTTGAGTACTTTCTGAAAGTGAACAATGCAGCAGCAGTGGTGACAAAGACATGAAGAGAAACAGCATGAGATATGAATGAGACTGTAAAGGAATATAAGACAAGGGGAATGTGGAGATACAGTAAAAGAAGAGTTTAAAAATAGGTCAGGGAGGCAAGATTAGAAGTACAAAGGAACTGAATGAACGCAAGAGGTAAATAAGACAATAACGAAGGGTGGGACGAGTTTGCCTGAGAGAACAAAAGTGGGAATAACTACCTGAGGTGAGGAGGTAACGGGTTGTGAAGAGGACACAGGAACCAGAGGAGGAGCAAAAAGAAGAAGACCAGAAACATGAAGGGGAAAAACTGATGAAGAAGACAAGGGTGGAGAAGTTCAGGGGAGGAGATGTACTGTACAAGATAAGGTGATAAATTCTTGTTCGAGAAAAGAATCCAGAGAAATTAATAAATAAAATAGTGAAGCCCTGTTGTAATGTGAGGATGGAGAAGACAGGGTTGATGTGTTTTATCAGTCAATGGGTGCATGTTTGTTTCGACTGAGAAATTACAAAAATCTCTTTCAATGTACAACAAATATGTCTACTGAATATCAAATTAAGACTGAGCTGAAGAAAATCTAGGTGCAAGTGTCGCTTTAACGGCAATGGTTACATGTGATCGCTTGCAGAACTTACTTCTTAACATAAGCCAGAACAGGTTCACTACTGTGTTAACATAAACCCATCTCAAACTTGCCAAAACCCATTGTAATCCAGACTGCTGTTCGCTGATTGGCAAACCTGTAGTGATTTTAAAGCTGGTGAAAGTGGATAAAGGAAAGCATTGAATGATGAATGCGGAAGGAGAGAAGAAACACTGATGTGGCTTCATAGATTTGAAAAGAAAAAGGGGCCGATGTGATCACAGGATGAAGAGAAAACGAGGATTTTCAACACTGGCACCACAAAAGCAGATTAGACTGGTCATATATAATGGAAATCGGAGAAGAAGCCGTTGATTAGATAGGAGAGAAGAGGAGAAAGCATGCAAGTGGGGAAAACAGAAGAAACAGAAGAAAATGTGATGAGAAAAGCAATGACAGCTCAGGGTGCCACTAGGGATATGGGGTCCTGTGTGGGACCAATCCATGCCAACCCTAAAATATAACATCTCGTAGACGTGGATCAGTATTCTCCCGAGATTTTGTGCAACATTGATGAGATATGTGAAAGCCTTGTTTACATAATGATAACATCTATATATATATAGCTTGAGGGTCTTGCGCAGTATCTTTGCTGTCCTGTTCCTAGAACTGCGCTCTTCTGGACAGAGATTTTGGATGTTATTCCTAGGATCTGCTAGACCCACTACCTCGGGGGTCACTGCACCGAGCACTCCGATTATGATGTTCCAACATAATTGTTCTTCACAGCAAGGTCCACAAAACGTTAGATGAAAAAGTTTAGTGTTTAGTTTAGAAGACTGTGCACCTGATCGCCCCATTTTAGAACATTTCAGACATTTCAATCGTCTCTTATACTCTCTTTAAATACAGCTGATTTTGCTATATTATCAGTAAATTGTTGCACGCATTGTTTGATAAGTACAATAAAATGGATTATTTTTAATTTATGCTGAAATATTCACTGAAGAGGTGTGACTTGCCTTCCAATCTGTGCTATGCCCAGAGATAATTATGCTGTTTTCATGATGGTGCTGGTGGCTAATACTCATAGATATCAAACTCACAGAATACAAACTCATGTCGCACATAGAAGTAATTGTATGTGTCACTGTATGTCTAAATGAATTGTATAGTCTCCTTTATGTGTATAATCGGTACAAAAGTTCAACTAGGGGACAAGCGTTGGGGGTGGGGGGGCGGGTGAGAACACACAGGAAAGAAAGTGTTTCTGGAGAGGGAAAGAGACTGATTCATAACTCAAAGTAATCCACACTGATAAAAGGGAGAGCTGGAGTGACAGAAGAAACGTTTTAAAACATTTTATGAATTCTTACTGAAGTCACTTCATCTTTTTGCTTCAGCTTCCTGTGCTGTTCACATTGTACCAGATTATCAGGAACCACTGATGCCTGTAAGAGCTTCGAGTAAGTGGCCAGAAACCAAGTGGGACTGAATGTTCATCCCTAAATTGAACAAACACCTCAGTCATGACAGAATGAGAGACCCACACCTAAATCACGTGTATAACTACATGTTGCTTAATACTGTTCTGTTCTGTAGGTGAACCATTACACAGGCATGTTATGCAATCAGTTATCTTTTTTTCAAATGAAATTAAAAGGTTACTGAACTTTAAATGGTATGCTTACTACTTTTGCATGCAGCTATTATGAAATTCATCGTCTCATTCAAAAGAGAACAGCGAAATGGCAGAGATCTGGTTCACAGCACTTTCTTAAGCAAAAAAAGAGCTATCTTGTCATCATCTCAGCAGACTCCACTGACTGCATTCCTTAGGTCACAGTTTCACTAATATAATATGAGGGTAAACTCAGCTTGTGCAACTGAACTACAAACCTAACAACTTATTATCTTTGAACAAGAGTAACGATGACCATGACGGTCTTTCACGTTCAGTCATAGTTTCTGCTTATGCTTACCTGGTGTTTTCTCCCTGTGGTTCCCAGGAATTCTCTTGTTCATCACTTCCACATAGGGCAATACTCACCCATTTCAGGACGCTGGTATTCACAGCAATCACGGTCACAGCTCGAATCTGTTCATTATCTGCTCCACCTGCCTGCCTCCCTGCCACAGCAAAAGAAATCTATGAAACGCTCCACCCGGATTATATGTTTCTGGACGCTCACCCGGACCACTTCGACTGGCTTACTGCCATGTTGGCTTCCACCTGTAAAACCAGTAAGATGCTCAAAGTTAAAACACTCCTACTTGCCTAACCAGTCGCACCCACTTTTCTGACATCTCACTCTCTCTCTCTGTGTTCCAATGACACTGACCATTGCCACAACCCTCTCCCTGAGTTCCCCCTTATGCCCTTCATAGTTCACAGCCTCCGTTTGACAT
Organism: Haplochromis burtoni; assembly: GCF_018398535.1. Classification (NCBI taxonomy): domain Eukaryota; kingdom Metazoa; phylum Chordata; class Actinopteri; order Cichliformes; family Cichlidae; genus Haplochromis; species Haplochromis burtoni. The sequence goes on from NW_024582386.1 coordinate 475,143, forward strand.
CATAGTTAATAGCTCATGTTTTGACTTCATAGTTCACAGTGCCAATCTGATAGTCAAAGTCCTTATTGGTAAATAAAGTTTTCTTTTAACATCTGAACCAGTGCCTCCATTCTGTGTCTGCATTTGGGTCCATTCACCTGCTCTGGCCACCCCGCTGCAACACTTACTCTCCCTGAGTTTCTCCATGTCTCCTCCATCTAGCAGAGACTGAAGCAGGTGTCAGACATTAATAATGTCAGACATCGGACAATCAATTCTGAATTAATTAATTTGCATAGACTTTGCATTTCTTGTACTTTCATTTCTTGATGACTACAGATGTGAACTTTATGGTTTTTCTGTCACAATCCATCATTTACTAGAAAAATGTTCTCCAACCACAGTTTCCTTTTTCCTTTCCTTTTTTTTTTGCGAAACTGTTCATACAGATGTAATAAAAGTATCCTAAAATGTCCAGATCATAATTACGTAGTGTTCCCTGAGCACAAACCTCTACGGACGGAGAACTCCTGAAATCCTTTAGTTGTAATTCCTATTCTATATATGTATATACTATACTTTTATACTAAACTAGAGTCCCTCTTTTTTCTTCTTTTTTTGCAGTTTCCCAATGTAATAAGTTGTATTCATGACTCATATCAATATCAATTCTTCTTCATTTGCTGAAGGACACTAATGTCACCAAAGAGCTTTCAGTGGCTGAAAGACTTGATAACAGCTGCATAAAGGAAAAATGTATTCTTTCTTTAACACATTTAAAATATATCCACTATATATTTTCAGGAAAGTTATAACAATCTGCATGGCAACCACAGACTATCTTACTCCTTATCTAGACCCTTAGCTACCCTCAGTGTTCCTCTGTGGAAACAACTGGTCCCCACCACAGGTTAAGATGACAAAGGCAAACTCAAATAATGTCAGTATAATGGCTGTGCAGTCAGCATGACTCCAGAGGGCATGTAACTTTGTTGCAGCACGTGTTGTTCTTCATTATATTGCCACAATTAGATGAGAGCAGGACACATGAAAGAGCTTGAAGAACACTATGTAATCCAACTTGGAGATTTCCAGAATGGAAAAGATGTCCAGGACACAATTTTCTGGAATCAGTTCACATATTAAGCAAACAACATTCGCAGCAGTCAAATAAAGATAACTAATTTCATTCTTTTGTTCTTAAAAATACAAATGCAGCAAACCTACTTATAACTAGTGTTCTAGTAACTCAATTTAAAGCTTTATCCTTCTAATCTGGCTCTCCAATTATACTACTTCTTTTTCAGTTTTTGGCCCCTTTTGATGAGATTGCATAACACCTCTACTGGCAACTAGGAAAACACAACACAAACTTAGCCTGACACTCAATGAATATCTCATTGTGTTGACATTTGCTGGTTAATTAACTCTTTTTCATGATGGCCTAAGTTATTCTTTTCTTGAAGTATTCTAGTGTTTTTTCTTTCCTTTGTTCTCTGTATTTTTGTGTGTTCCATTCTTGTGCCAAAATAACGAGCATGGTGAAGTAAAACACTTTCCATGGTGAATCATTGTCGCAGGTCCATTGATAATGACTTGTCATCTTCATGCACATGCTGAAGTAAGAGTTAACATACTCAAAGGCTGATTGAAGGAAGTTTGATCAGCTGAACTCAAAACTTTGTTTTTGATCTCAGGGTTAATCAGGAGTTGAAAGGAATGTTCTATGAAACAGGATTTGGGGCTTAGTGAGATAACTTAACCTTAGATTTTCAGCAGTCCCAATTAGAAATGTGCTGCACTTCTTACCCAGGTACATCGTCATGGTAACAAACCTGATCTACACTAAAGCAGGTTGGAAAAAGAAATCAACACATACAAACCACTGCCTGCTAACAATGTAATTCTCTTTAAAAGTGAACCACTATTTCTTCATGCCTACAAGCTCCAGTGGATCTCAATGTGCAGATTAAGAAAGTCTTTAGTTTTTGGCGACTCCCTCAAACTTTTGCCCTCTCTGATGAGACCCAACAAGAGACACAGATTATAAACAAAGCAAACATTAATTGCAAAAACATCATATCTATTTATTATTACAGTAATCCATTGTAATTTAAGTGAAAGAACAGAGAAAAAGGAAAACAGAAACCACAAAAAATCTGTTGACCTAAAAAACTTTGCACCGTACCTTACTTACTGGCTTGAATTCGGCACAGATGATTTAAACTGCACCATGTAGGCCCAGCCTATGTCCAAGAAACATGTCAGTCAATTTTACCTATAATTTAATGGCCTTTTAAGTAAAATAAAGAATGGCTAAACCATACTTTACTTAACAATCAATCAATAAATGGATAAAAAATACAGAATCTGTATAATCTGTTATTGCGTAATATAATATCACTGGAATGTAACAAAACATAGATATGACTGATGTGACATTTACTTTTAAATGTCACAATTTTTTAAATAAATTTTATCTTCTGACACCCTGACTTGTAGAATATTGTGAATACATGCGTTTTATTTTTTTTTTTTAAAGATTGCGTCTTGGATTTTTATTTATTTATTTTACTTAACTTATTTAAGTGTACGTGTATATACAGCCCTTTAAAGAGTACCTTAAAGAAAATCAATTTGAATCTAGGAAGTGCCCATGGCAGCCACTGAAGCTGATTGCAGGCGTTTAAGACAGTACTTGTGTGTCCACCAGATGTGCCTCGGCACCTTTCAGAAGCATCCCAGAAGTGGCTCTGTGCTCCACTCTGCTAAAAATGTGTGGCATACGTTCCATTTATTTTTGATGGAAGCCAAATCAAGCTACACGGAGCAGATGGAATAGAAGGAGGTCAGACACAGGCAGAGCAGAGTCAATCTTCAAAGTCATGTGAATGTAATGAAAAAAAAGGGACAATTTCGTGTCCATGTGAAGAACTGAACAGTCTGCTTTTTCATAACTATTTCATATTTTACCATGAGAGGAGCATGGAGGTAAATGTGCTCGGCAGGCATTGATGTGGGTGTTGACATTTGAGCAAATTAGAATACTTTTTAAAAACACACCTGGATCTAGCAATAGAGTATATATTATATATATATATGTTAAATTACACACTCAAATTGTTTTCTAGAATTTGGACATATTATAGACATTTAAGAGAAATAAGAGTACCAACCATACCTGCGTGGTTAATAATAAAAATGAAATCATTTACATCTGGACCTTCACCCTGGTTAACATTGAAGTGTGACAACCTTCTTGGTGAAAGTTGCGACTGTAAGGCGAATACTAGCAGTGGACTATGCAGTTGCAAAATTGAAAACTCACTTAGGTGCACAGTTGGATGTGGCAGCCAAGTAAGTGTGAAAGGTGATCTGTGATTTGGACCCAAACGTCTCTAACTGAGGTGCAGTGCCAGAGAGGTGAGGTGTTCTGCATGCTGTGTGTGTAATTATCTTATTTGCAAAATCGCATTTGATGTAATTTTTCACTAGTATAGTGTCTTCTATGAATGATTTTATTTAGCATCTGTTGTAAATATGTGTTTTTGATGCTTTTGAAGATATTATTGCAAATTTGAATCCAAAAGTCATCATCGGTGCTGAGCCGTGGTGGGAGTAATTGAGCCATTTAAGGAAGTGTTTTATATAATTCAAATTTTGGGGTTTCTAATCCCCCATGGAAAAATCTACTTCAATTGTGATAGCTGTTTCACATTTAGATAAGCACTCCAAGTGATTACTTCGGTTTAACAGATTTACTGTGTGAATTAAAATCGTGTAAATGTTTTTGCTTTGTTAATATATAACACCCAGCACGCCCCTGCGGGCAGTTTTATCCTTCAAGCTCGGGTCCTCTACCA
>NW_024582386.1:480860-507195 GCF_018398535.1 Haplochromis burtoni
CTGCAGAGGGTCAGGCAAATCAGAACAAGATCCGGGCCATCAACATGTACGCCCTGCCCGTGATCAGGTCACCCCAAGTCCAGCACCCTGAGGCTGTACGCTAAGCGGAAGGAAAGGGGCCGGGGACTGGTGAGTGTCAGCACCACAGTCCAGGATGAGACAACGAACATCCAAGAATACATTGGGAAGATGGCCCCAACTGACCGAGTGCTCAGTGAATACTCAGTGAATAATTTTTTTGGCACACTAAAAAAAAAAGATATTTAGCAAGCCAAAGCAAAAAGAAAGAAAGAAAGAAAAACAAAAATAGAGCTCAAAAAGGACAGAAGAAAAGAAGATGACTATACCGCTGGGACTTGGATTTTAGCGGTGTTATCTGTAGCTTTGATAAGTGCAATTCCCAAAAGATAAGCTCCAACTGGTGAGCTATTTGTGCTTTTGTAAAAGATTGAAACATTGTTACTACTTACATCTGTGATTTATTTAGAAGCTGGTCCACTGGAAATGATGGTGAATGAGGAAATCCGTGAGCTATCCAGTTAGTCTGAGACGGAGAGAGAGAGACAGAGAGAGAAAGAACAATGATGTGCTATGTAGAATTTGGCTGTAGGGCCCAAAAAGACATGACATCACTAATGCTAATAGCAGGAAATGCTGAGTGGGCAATTTCCCAACACTAGACCTCCATGGAGGCTCGGAACAAATGAGCAATTAATTGTAAGTATATGAACAAAGGAACAAACAATTGTTGCAGTGTTTTGCTAGTTATGACAAAATCACAGTAAACGAATATACAGCAAACACACAATATGCTGTAGTGTGTAAAATTAACATATCTGAGACAAAAGTATTCAATCTTTCTGAGCACTTTGTCATGCAGTCACATAGAACCCATAAAGTTTGTTGATTAGATTTCAGAGTTTTAATCTATGGTTTCTTCTTCAACCACATGAGATGTCAAGAGATCTGAATGATTTGATCCTTTTGGAGATGTTAAATGATGAAGACAGGGGAAGGAGGGTATCCTCAAAATGCATTTATAAATAACCATTTCTCTTTTTGCATACTTTACATTACTCCTGCCTGAGCTACCTGACGTCATCATCTTCCATTTATTGTTTCCCTGTCTTTTTGTAGTTATTTAACATGTTGCTATAACAACCAAGACTACCCTTAAGTATATTTGACTTGATCGTTAACCTTTTAAAACATGCACAAAATCAACACGTATACTCACACAAACTGACCTATGTACAGCCTGATCTTTTGCCCCCTGAGCTAACAAAAAAACAAAACAAAAAAACAAACAAACAAACCTTGTGTGTGCCTGTGTATTTTATGTAGAAAATGAGCATTTTACATTTTGCAAATTTTTCTGGATATAGGTCTTCTATTGCCAACCTATGGAGTTTAGCAGAAATATATAGCTTGACATTTCAGCCCTGTTTCCTTGTTATTCTACAGAAAATGCTGCAAATCTTTCAAGGTAATAGGCCACAGCAACATAATATGTACACAGTTACCTTCAAACACTGAAAAAGGCTGTATAGATGTATAGATGTATAATGTATAGATGGCATCCTATGTTAAAGCATCAAGCACTATTACAACTATACTGTTATCAGTATCTTCTAATCAAACTGTGACCAAATGTGTTACAAATTGTTTGTTTGTTTTTTGCACCTAATGTCTTGCCTCATAGTACTCCATTAGTAAAACAATATTATTCAAGTATAATCATCTTTAATCTATGCTATTACTTGGTTATTACTTAGATATTACTTTGGTAGTTAAGGCGTTAGTAACTTGCTATGTTCATACTATTACCTTCTTGTTTCCACTTAATTGCCCCACTAAGTAGTGACCCATAATATTTGTAGTGCACTGTACCAGAAGCATGTGTACATTATTGAGTCCTAATTTAACATTAGGACTTAGGAGGACTTAGGCGTTATAAGATTTCTCAAATTTTTTTAGTGAAGAATAACACCAGGTATACACTGCTGACTAACTGACAGCAGTAATTCAGGTAGGTGCTAGTTGTAATTATTGAGGTTACTGTTAATGGGCTGTTCCCTATCATCAAATGCAATAAAAGACGTTTGGTCATATAAAAAAAAAAAAAGGAAAAGAATATTGCTTGCATTATTAAAGTGCATTTAAATACACAGCTTTAACTTTGTTATGGGGGGTATTCCCCCCCAATCCTTAGCATTTGTGTTTCCTGACACACATATTTTTTTGGTTACCATTAATCAGTCGGCATGTTGTTACACAACTTTTCATAATATTTTAATTAACTATGATGAAGGGACAACAGTGTTTTAGGGGCCTGAGTAGGTTTCACATTATTCATTTTATTCATTAATGTGCCCACCTACTCTTCAGTGGATGCTGGCGTGATGAACAAACCTAGAAAGAAACGACAGACTAATGAAAAATAGCATTTCCAAAATCAAAAGAAAATTAGGTGCAAGCCAGTTTTGGTCAAATCAGTGCATTTAAAGCATATGCTTTAGCACACAGCTATAGGTGAAAGATAAAGAAAGAGAAATTAGTAAAAGAAAAGGAGAAATTTTAAACATACTTATAGATCACATATGGTATACAGTAGCTGTCAGACAGCAGTCTTATGATACAAAAAAAAGTCATGTTTTGTTAATAAGCTGAAAAGCTTCTGATGGTTAATTAGCTCTTTTGTGATTTCAAAGTACTGCATCTGAGCAGAAATGTACTAATACTCATTTTTTTGGATGGGTTTAGTTCTTATTGTTGTTTTGCTCTTTGGGAATCCACATTAGCATTTGTACAGGTATACAGACACCTAAATATGCATGATGTGTAAAAAGGCATTATTCTCAAGCATGCATAGGCACATGCAGCTCTAGGTGGAAGCTTTTTACTCTGGATGCATTTCAAACACAAAAATATTTCTTCAGCAAAGGCAGTGCTTTATCATTCATGAATATGAAATGTTATTCACATGAAATAAGACAGAAATTAAAGAATGAGAGATTGAGAGAGCTGCAGGAATGATAAGAGAATGAGGAAAAAGAGAATGACTGTGGAAATTAGAAATTTGACTAGTCTAATAATAAGGTCTGACATTTTAATTTTTCTAAGCTTTACAGATTCAGAAAACAGAGCAGCTTTTGGTAAAGCCATACAATCTGTTGTAGATCTAACTATATTATTGGAACCCAGTCACATTGGATCTAGATGCAAAACACAAAAGCACTTGGCCCAAAGTAAAAGCACACACAAACTCAGTTTACAAATGAGGAAAATAATTCAAAAGCATGCTCAGAATACAGGAGTAGCGTGGCATTGTTTGTCCCACTTGGTGTAAACAGGAGTCAGTGCTATTCTACTAGGCATACACCTAAGGAAAAACAGTAAATAATCTAGAAAACATGCTGAGAAGGGATTCCGTATCACAAAATCTGTGCACCGACATCTAAACGGAGACGCAGACAGCATTTGGAACACTGAAAACCATCTTTGAGGCACTTCCTGCTACAGTAGGTGTCTCCAGGATCACATTTTACCATGGTGAGACAAACAAACATACAGACTCAGAGGGTGAGAACAATACCAGTCGTGCTCTTGCACCTGGTAAAAATGTGGTGCAGACAGCCTCATTCAATTAACATGATGTAGACAGATCTGTTTTTAGTATGACCATTAAGTTGTTTTGTCTGATTTCCTTTCCTGGCACAGTCTAGTCTTATTTAGAATTCCATATATAATAATAAAGTAATAAAAGAGGAAACAGCCATAGCCACTGCAGTATAATTACTTACACAGAACGTAATGAGATAATACGAACCAGCTGTGGAAACAGATGCCCAGAGCACAAGGGCTGGTGATAAGATGAGCAGCAGGTGTGCAGAGCAGGGAAACACTCAGAGGACACCTTGTGGACAGGTGAGGAATGACTGGACGTGAAAGATGTTACACTCAAAAGAGGGGGGAAAATGACAGTAAAGTATTATGGGAAGACACAGATAAATGAAGATGGAGATGCCATTGCAGTGACACACAGTGCAGTGCTGGAAATTGAAGCCAGTGGGCCCGCAATTGGGAAATAATTGCACAATTCAGTGGTGCTGACAATACTCTGAGCATTTGTGAGCCCATTTGAATAAGCTACTGGGTGCACGCACTAGGAAAAGTAAATATTATCAGCAATATGTCAAAAAAGAAAAGAAAATGGCACGTAAGTAGGCGGCATATACCACGAGTGAACCGAGCTGTCTTTTTTTCCTTTATGATTCATAAATCCACGCTTAGTAGGAAAACACACTCTCTCCCTCTCAGAATCAACTCTTAATTTTCTTATTTAATGATATACTTATTTATAATGTTGCTCATTTTAATTTTATACAAAACAATAAGCTGCTGGCTGTGTGTAGGTACAGGTATAGATAGATCCTATATTAAGAATTTCAGTTTTCTATAATAGACCCGAACACCACTCATCCATTAAATTCCTATCACACACTCACTGATAAATTGGCTCTGAAAACACCCACCTTGGTGTTTGGAAACAAATCCCTGTTAGTTCCACAGCTGTTGCTAAAAATGGAATGACTTGATGGGGCAAATCCTGGAAAAATCTGTCAAAATATTCTTTGGCTCAATACCTGTTTATCCACCAAATTTCCAGGAAATAATTTCCACAAATATGGGTGTGAAACTGCTTCCATTAGACCTGCATTACCTAAGAAGCCAGACTTAAAAGACAGCAAAAGTGTGGGCTTCTGTCTGGGAAGATGAAATCCAGGATGATATCTAGGTGTGTATAAGATTTGTTTATGTGTGATGTAGACTTCAATAGGAGCTAGTGGGTTGTTTTGTGCTGTTACCAGGGTTACACCAATACTGGCCCCTGGAGCTTAAAAGAAAGGTTGCGCAAAGTCACCGCACAATACCCAAAGAAAACTAGATTGCTCTTCATCTTAGATTCTCCCTCCAGTGTCAGTGTCTGAATATCTAGCAGTGTGCCTGCCCATCTGTCTTTAAAGTAACTCGCAAATGTCTGCAGCATGTCATTTGTGTAAAGGAAAGTGGTAACTTTTTCATTGGAGCTGGCACATTTCAGCCCTCTGTCTGAGAGCAATTTCAAAAGTAATTCTCCAGGCTTTTTAGAAGTTAACTCATTTGCCAGATGAGTCACTAAACCCAATTTGGATGAAGCGGACTTGAGAGGTCCATATTTTATAAACCCCCTGAAATAATTATGAATCAGAATAAAGACTTTTTAATTGCTCTAGCATGGCTCAGTTTCAGCTGCGCTGATAATTACGGCAGATGCCTTGATACTGTATTTCAGCCAACGGTGTAAGGGAGCATCTTTTAGGCATCATTGTCATTTTTTCACCCCCTTATTTTTAGTAAAAAATCTACTTCCAAAGTTGCTGGTTTTGTTGTGTCACTGAAATCAGATCAGAGTTGATTACAAAGAAGGTACAGAGGCAATCGTCTCCGGACCCATCTGTCTGTGACTCACTGTGTAGTTGCACTTATGTCTATGTCATTCTTGGGCAGGTTTCAGTATATTTGAGACATTACCGCTGTTTTTGTGGATAAATGATACATGTTTTCTTTTTCCTAGTGTGTAGCTCTGTGCAACATCTATGACTATCTCAAAGGGACAGCAAGCTTCCTGTTTTTCACACTTGGTCAACAAAGCATGACTATGTGTGTGTGCTGTTCATCCACTTGTGCATGTGGCCTGGATGTAAGCCCGAGGTGTTTGAAGAGAAGTGTTTTAATGGTTACGACAAATCCCTTTCTTTCCTCTTGGTGAATTAGACTCAGAAAGACTAAGCGCCTACAGTCATGCTAACGGCTGTGTGAGAGTATACTTATACACAGCTGTGCTTTGGGCTTCATGCGGAATTAACATGCGAACATTGGCCTGAATGTTTGAAGCAGATACAACATTTACAGTGTTGATGATGATCAGGATTTTAGTTTAGCATGCTGACATTCTTACAAGGGGAATAAGTTCAGGTCAGGCTGAAGGCAAAGTCATTAATCTTGCAAAGACAATGCACAGTGGCTATGTCCACACGTACACGGGTATTTTGGAAAACGGAGATTTTCCGTTTTCACTTAAAAAAAAATAAAATCCTGTCCACACGTGCAGTTTGGAAAAAATATCTCCATTCACAAGTAAATACTAAAAACCCTGTCAAGAATATGCCAAATCCTAACCGTGTAGAAATGCTAGCCAATCATAAGTCTAGAATCCCGGGAGGGAAAGAATAAACAGGGTTTTGTTCCCGCACAAAAAAAGGACTTGTGAAAAGTTTTTGTGTTTTTCTGGAAAGGCAGCTAATTTTGTGTTACTTTTCAATTACCGTCATCATTTCAAATGTTAATGTTATTAACTCAAAAATACAGCATGCAGCATATATAAATTTCATTTAAAAAAATGAAATTTATTCCAAACAGAAGTCGGAATTTTGGGTTGTGAGAACGTCTGTGTTGAATGTAGAAGCCACGTCCAAAGTTCACTCTGACACCTCTGTCTTTCTAAATGGAGGGACAGTAACTGCATTTGTATATGTAAGCATGTTAAAACTGCAGATAGTAAGATTAACAGCAACATTTTTTTGTCTATATCCGCCATTGTAGATATTCATCTTATGGAAACAATAACATGGCGCACAGCGTGAAGTCAAAAACAACGCACACCTTTGAAGTTGCGTGAGTAAATCTCCGGTTTCCTCGTCCACACCTAAACACAAAAACTGAGTTTTCAAAAATCTCCACCCTGGCAGGAGTTTTTTAAAAATCTCTGTTTTAGGTGACCCAAAACACCATTTAGGTGTGGACGAAAGGCCCAGACGTATAAAAAAATTGGCATTTTTAAAAATACTTGTGTATGTGTGGATGTAGCCTGTATTTAACTGAAATTTAGCATGACGATGAGAGTTTATTAAAAGCTAATGACAATAACACACTACAAAAACAACATCTAGCAAGTGATGAGCTCAGTAAAGTTTTCATAAAGTTTATCTCAAAAATTAAGATTTGCTTTGACGACAAGCAAAGCTTCTCATTTCATCTAACATCGCCCTATACTTGTTCTAATATGTTTTTTCAAAGCTGTAACATAACAAGCATTTTTGAGTTTCTGCTACAGAAGACTAATTTTCCCATGAGGAAACCCTGTAGATAAGGGGATGTGCACCTCCTTGTCAGTGAATCCACATGCACTTTGCACTTGTCTGAGCAGCACTCAACCACACTGACTGTTAGTAAAACTTGAATGGATGCACAAGTTTTAACTGGTCTTGTTTACTGTGGTGAAACTGAAGTGTATAGATACACACTTTTGTTTTCAGTATGTATGTCCTCTTTGCCTTTGAAGAATACAGTTGTGGCATTATTAGTTTGTTTAAAATGGACATTTCACGTTGATCACCTAAGATGTGCTTAGATATTCAAATACTGGGTATTGGGGGTTTATCAATTTTCCAAAGGCATAGTTAATACCTCAGTTGCTGGGCCACAAACTTTGCTGATATCTTGACATTTCTTTAGAGCGAGATGGACCAGTCTGTTTACCAAAGATGTTAACACCTTATCATGTTGTTCATGCACCATGAACAAAAAGTAAACTTTATTATTGTAAGTAATGAGCTGCAAAAGATTGCAGCTTTTACCATGCCTTGACCGCTCATTAACATACTGTCACAGTTGCAGATGTTTAAAAAAAGATATGTGGTATTTGAACTCATTTTCTGAAAGATAAAATTCAATAATACTGTACAACACACATATGTTTTATTTAAGCACGTTGTACTTGACGTCAGACAGTATGTACCTTCTCAAAACCATGTGATGTTTCACAGAATAAGCAATGCTGAAATCATTGCTCTAAGGTTCAGTCATCTTCTTGCCCTCCTTCTCCGAGTGAATGAACCTTAATTCTGTGTATTATTTATATTCTTCTGTCATTCTGACTTTCATTCATGCAACCTGTCTCCTCCTCATCTCCGCCTCACCCTGGTCACTCAGAACTCCATCCAAGCCTCATCTTCATTTTTACCACCACCGTCCATACTCTACTTTTCTATGATGGGTCATTGGAGTCTGTTCACCAAATAGCTTAATTGATTTCTTTATCTGGATAAATCAAGTTCAAGTTCAGTTCTTCTAAATGATGCGACTGAAATGTAGTTATATAGTAATGAATAACTTTTGAATTGTCAAGAGAAAGTTTTGAAAAGTTTTGTCAGAAACCCCAGTTTACATGCAAGAGTGTTGGTTTTCATTAGGTGTTTATTAGGATTCATTCTCTGAAAATCAAAATTGTGTAAATTTCATAGTCATTGCTTATTCTGTGGAACGCCATGAAACAGTAATAGCACTCTGAACTTTAATGTTCCTAGTTGAAAAACTTCACAGAAAAACCAAACCCCGTAGTGACAGAGTCTGGGTTCAAAGGATCACCATTGCTAACCTTAGGAAAGTGAGGAAAAGTAGCGCAATTCTGGTCCTCAATTGCTTATGCAAATCATGTTGCAGTCAACATGGAAACACCAGAAGGAATGTCAAAGTAAAACGTTACATAAAACATTGTTATAAGGAACTACAAAGTAAAAGAAAATGTCAAGGAATGGAGAATTTTAGGGGATGAGAGACTGATGATGCACTTTTGCCATTTCTGTCTGCATGGACTTGTTCGCAATCATTCTTCATGAGTTAATCATTTGCTCGCACTTACATTTTCTTCTCCCTTTCTGCCTCTACCTTTTTCCTGTCTAGCCTACTGCTTTCTCAAGCTCAGAGTCTGTGCGGATTATTGCTGGATGAGCAGTCATACTATGAGAACCCTAATCCGTCATTAAGAGACAGAGGAGTTAGACAGGATTTCAAAGACAGCAAGACCTGATTTGTGCATGGAAACACAAATACAAAGTTGGAAAATGCACATAGCATGCAAATGAATATAAAAAAAATATGTAGTTTCACTTATTTGTTGCATCATTTTACTACTTCAGATGGATAAAAGTGGAAGGAAACAAATCCGCATCCATCAATTTCAGAAATCAAACCTATTTTAAAATTTTTCTGTGTCTTACACCTACATCCTAAACAAGATGTCAATTATGGAACATTGTGCAAAACAACACCTCCGAAAAGAAGTGCACCTCATCAAAAATCCGATTAGGTTTTCCATCTCCATGCTGTTGAATAAATATAATTTATTCAATGAATATTGCTGCTCTTAGGAAAAACAATGATGATGACAACAACAACAGTTCAACAAAAAAGATCTTCAGTGAGTGGCTGATAATTTACATGATGAGTGGAAATTATTTATTGAGTTAGATGTTACTGACAAAGCAAAAGTGAAGGGATGGGCAGGTATTCTTTTACTTATTCCTGAGAACAGATTTCTGCAGCTTTTTCTGACAGAAGTGATAGTCTGACCTCCTTGCTACCTTTGTCTGTTGGTGAGCCAATCATCCCTTTGTAAATACAGCTAAATCACACTATAAAACTCAGTTTCATTGTCCCAATTACCAGCGCTTGAAAGTGAGATGTGAACACCTCTGCTTATAATTAAGAATAGCTAAGTAGTGGGCTGTGTGCTGCAGCAGCTGTCACATCAACATATCAACCTTCAAATGCAACCTGACACTATGTTGCAGTCTGCGTCTCCTCTGCCTCCTCCATTTACAAGGACGAGGTCCAACTTGTTTATCCTGCTGGGCAGCTGATTGGTTGGCAGGCACCCTTCCTGAAGGGTGAGTAAAAGGGCAGGAAGGACCGCATCGCCCTGCACAGCCAGGCAACCACCTGTTTCAACAGCGCTTTTTTTTTTTTGGAGGAGGAGGAGGAGGTGGGGATTGCAAATATTTAATGTGAAGCCCATTCACCCACCTCTGCAGCTTCCTTGATAAAAGATATCACACATTAGTCAATTTCAGGATTCCCTATAAGGCTAATGTTTCATTCATTATTACTGCCTAAATGCTGTTGGCTCAGCCCTACACATTACCTCATGTTTAATGGATGTGATACTTAAGTCTCAGGAAATATGTCCATGCATTTTATAACTGAACCACCATACACCACTACCTTGCCCTGCGATGAAAGGCCTTATTTTCCACATTCTGCATTTATTTTTATTTTACAATATAAAAAATGCATTCCGATATGAAGTGGGCCGAACACATCCAGAGCTGCTATTTTAGCTGAAAAATGTCTGTTACCTTTTTGAAATGCAGTGAGGCAGCACCACTCCATAAGACACAAACACGGTGACCTTGAAGAAAAGCAGAAGTGAATTTGCTTCATGCAGATGAAAATATATTTAATTATGTTCGTAGGTCATGATGACAAGCAGATCAACAAGAGTAATCAAGAATTTCTACACTTTCACGTGAGGTCCAGTCAGGAAAAAACATAAAGGATCTCGTCACAAATAAGAGTTATTATTTGCATTAAATGCAGTATTAACACTCTTGTAAAATTGAGGTCATACGTTTAAAGACCATCGTGTGTGACACACTCCAGTGTAAGTGCTAAATTTAGAAAATTTAAAATTCACTTGTGAAAAGGTTAAAAAGGCTTGGGGAGCTGCATGGAATAACAGTTCTAATGTTGTGCCAAGGTTTGAGCCTGCCTGCAACTCTGTGTCTCTGAGCCATCGTGATACTATTGAGCATGTGAGTGGTGTCACAGTCTGACCTTTAGAGAAAGGTCATTTGGAAGAGGAATTGACCATGCCAGACACACATGATGACTGGTGATATAGATCCACTCCAAACAACTAAACCAGACTTTGTTAACCTTTTTCTATCTATAGATGTATCTGTCTATAAACATATATACATACACATATATATAATCACGAGTATGTGCTAGCCTTTATAAAATGGTGGACTTAATGCTTTGTCAGAAACTGTAAAGCATCAGTCTGTCTACATGCACTTTCAGTAAGCAGACAGCACTGACTGATCAGATTAGCTGGACTAAATGCAGGATGCGTCACTGTGCATGTTGCTAAATGCAGACATTACGTATATCCATATTTTTTTTTACATGTTTCCTGCTTTATTCATCAGCCTCAGCCAAGATTATTTTAAAGTGAGTCTGCATTTTTCAATTTGCTTTTAAAATTCTTGAGATATTTGTGGAGAATCTTCCACTATGTAAGTATGTTGCAGTCCAGGAAAATGCAGTACAATTGGCATGTATGGTACCACTTCATGAGCTGGAGCAAAGCAGCCTAGTGTCTCTCCACGGACATGAAGAGTGGGCCAGCAGTACAGCCCTGGCTGTGATACTTAGAGGTAGAAATTACGATGAGGTCGGTCTGGTGTGCAGTTGAGGTGGCCTCTGCATTCCCCATGGATCCTTTCAGCAGAAATGACATGAATTTTTTGGCTGCATTTTAGGAAAGTGCAGTTACTATTGTACTGGCACATGCATAACTATTGCTGATTATAGTTATTTAAAATGCTAAACACCCCTCACATTAGATAGAGTTAATGCTTTGGTATGATTAATATCGCTAAATTAAATGCTAAAGTAACAGGGTGGTTACAAAGCCAAGCCATCACATAGTCATGTGACATCCCTCTGTGTTTCTTTGCAATACAGGCTACTTCAGTGATATTTTTCAGCTTCCAGGGTTGTAGAAAGGACTTCAACAGAATAAGATAAGAAATACTTTATTTATCCCCAAAGTTGGGAAATTACTGTGTTAGAAGAGCCAAAACATGAAAAACAACTGAGCTCGATAAAATAAAAACAACATCAGGAAAGGTGAGAAAAAAAAATACTGGAGATAATACTACTGGAGAAGGAGCTCAGCTAAACAGAAAATACAACATAATCAAAGAACTCAATAAATCCCAATCTAAATATGACACAATAAGGAGCTTATAGTAAATCTAACACAAATGCAGTTATTGTGGTGTACAGTGGTAAAGAATTTCTGTATCTTTTCTTATGCTTCCGGAGCTGAGTCATTATGCATTTCCCCGTGTTCAGCCACATGTCCAGTGCAGAGGGGTGTTAGCATCCATTAATTATCCATAGCTCCTTACCCCAGTCATAGTCAGGGGGGTTCTGCATCAGCTGATGGAGGAACATTGCTTTGTAGTAACATGTTTTTAAGATTGCACTACTTTTTAATCTCAGCTAATCTCAGTCTATCCACATTGAAACTATAGCAAAATATTTTCCACTGAATATTTTCAATCACTGTTTTGATGCTTATAATGAAGACAACTGAAAAGAGACCTGTTGTAAATGGGAGTTTGCCCTCTAACATTTATGAAAGAGTGCAATTTAACCCTCACCATGATCGCTTATTTGTGGCACCGAAATGAAAAGAAAATGCAACCAGGAAAAGAAAGCAAATAATAGTAATTTAAATCGGATTTAAATTCATGTTTTGAAGGTAATGTATGTCAACACCCCCTGCCCCCCTCAATGGATGTTCTCACAAAGCAATATCTTATTCTGGAGTGCGCTGAACACTGTCACTGAAGAAGTAGCCAGTGCAATGAATTGTGAGAAATGGCCCTGACCAGTGTAAGTAAGGAACATCTGTGAATAAGAATGTGTTAACAGGAAACACTTTGAAGTGACCCTAGACTTGATATGTTCAATGAGCTTTTAGAGACAAAATTTCACTTAAACTATTCTACTATACATTTTTTTTCAGACCACCAACGTCCAGTTTTGGTTTTTATGTGCAGTAGATCAAAAGGAACTGCCATTTGTGTTTGGCACTTTAAATTCACACCAACCACTTATAAACTAGTTATATTAGGATTTACAGCTAGAAATGTTAAGGACCAACCCTTCTGGTACACCTAGAAGCATCAACTCTTGTATTGTCAAAACCTTCGTAGTGAGAACAAAGAAAGTGTGGATGTAGACATGTGTTAAAAAACTATTTGCTTTATCCAGAGTGCATACAAGACAAAGTGAGTGTCACACTAAACTGGGCTCACCTGGTCTGACTAAAGATATAGTTGCCTTCCTACTGTTGATAAAGCTAACTTGAATATGAACAACTTTTAAGTGTTATTTAACTGACTTCTTATGTATTAATATGTCCATTGTCCATGTTCCATTTAAGTATGTATTATAAGCCTTAAAAGGATAAATAGTCATAACTTATACATTGCATCAAAATATGCTCATATAATTCTCTCTTTCTTTCTCTGTGTTGCACACACACAAAAAGGCAGCTTAAAATATGGTGACACAAATGGTGCACTGCCCTGTAGGTCATGCATAACTGATTGCCATCAACTCACTGAGATGATTTCTTAATTACTGTTGTTGTATTTGTGAGTCACACACACAGTGGCACGTTATAATGGTCTTAATGTCACATATATTAATGTTTCGCTCATGTAGTCATGTGTGGCAGAGGGAATGTGTGTTTTTAATAGGCAGAAAGATGTTAATAAGGGATTTATCAGTGTCATTGTGGCACAGTGTTGCATACTGTTCTGACACGATGGAAATTAATTGTGTGTTATACTTTGCTTAACAGGGGTGTGGCTGTAATATCAGTAACTGCACAATTTATTTTAGAAATCATTTAATACATACAAAATACGATTTTCAAGCAGTTGGCAAATACTGAAGATGTGCATTTGAAACCAAACAGATTTTGTTTCTGTTTAAGTCCGTATGTTTTACTTCACCTACCGTTTGTCAAACACATGGTGACAAAGCAGGCAAGAAAGTCTGACAGAGAATAAAAGAGTTGGCATGTTAATTAGGTGACTTAACTGGCTAATTAGCAAATGATGAAGTGTCATGATGCCCCTGGGAGACCCACACATGTGTGTATGTACATACGCGCGCGCACACACACAGGGACAGCTGTCAAGGTTCCCTGTTGAGAGTTGAGACAGCCACAACTCAAGAAAGCGCACACCCACGTCCACATGCATGTATTCTTAGCACTGGTGCATGTTCATGCTGATTGTTGGACTTATGATTCATTGTGTGTGCATATTTCTGTGTATGTGTGTGTATGTGGCACCTGCAGGTTCAATTGAATTTTTTTCCCCTCTTTCTACTGCTGTGTGCTCTGTTGCAAGTCGGCTGTTTTGAGTAAGAATGTGTTAAATGACTTTGCTCAGTAAAATAGAAATGTGTTCTGATTCAACTTCCTTTTTTCTGCCACAGTATAAACATGAAAAAAGAAAAAGAAAAAAGAAACAAGCCCAGCTTTTTTGTTCCCTCTACAAAGGCAATAAATGGTGCATGGCTTGGCTCAGTTATTTATATTCTAAAATGGACTAAAAACAGAGATTCAAAGTAGTAGATGATATATATTTCTAGATTCTGATATGTGATTCTTCTGTTTATGTTTGATGAATATCCTTATCAGTTTTACACAAATCCTTTGTGTGACTTGATTATACAGTAAAATGTATATAATGACATTTTTGTTGTAGTGGAAAATTTCCAAAAACACCAAATCTGACCTAGTAAGATTTTCTCTATGAATTTTAAGACTCATCATGCATGTCCCTGTTTTCTGGTTGTTTTACCTTTAGAAGTCTCTTAATTGTCCATGGCATAGATTCAACAGGGTGCTGGAAACATTCCTCAGAGATTCCTGGTCCATATTGACATAATAGTATCACATATGCTTTAATCACATTCCCTATTTTGATCCTCAGTTTTAACATCACTGAATGCACTGACTTGCTAGTGGGTATTACCAATAAAGTGTCTAGTGAGTGTTTATACTTTAATATAAAATGTGGATGTTTCTATTAAACATGGTCAACATTGCAAATAACAAGGACAGTGTATGAGTTGCCCCTATGAGCCCACAGGTCAAGCTTCAGGCTGTTCTGAATGCTGGGTTTCAGACAGCTTTTTCCTCTATTGGCCATGTATGATGTAAGCTTCTCAACTCTAAATATGAGCATAGAGGCCCAGCCTAGCACTGTTCAAATCTTCTGTTTACTATTTGGGGCTTAATGGAAGGCCTAAAACGCCTTGTTTAAAACATTGGATGAACTGACTGTTTCATGCAAAGTTAATTCTCAAAATATTGGGTCAGAAATTAGCATAATAGGCCTCTTTTAAAGAAAAGTGAACAGCAAGCCTGACCCACATGATATTTATATGTTAAACTGCCTTCTATTTACCAAAAAAAAAAAAAAAGGGTCTGTAGGCTTAGCTATTAATTTTTGAAAACCTGCATAGTTATATTTTGAACAAAAATCAGGATTACCCCATTCAGCTAAATGGTGGCTAACCCTGTGGAAAGCAAACAAGCTTACTTTTCATCCACAGTGTCCTCTGTGACTAGTGAAACAGCAGGGTTACTTGTTAATCAGCTCTGCAACAAGTCTGATAGCTGCACCCCCTGCCATGACACTGACTTGAACATTAAGCCATGTAGCATGCAGCTTGCTAAAGGCTGCCACTCTCTAGCTATTTATTTGCAAGTCAGATGGAGCCCAGTTATTAAGGTTTCTGCATTCTGCTTTTTTTTTTTTTGGAATACTTTATGACCAAAATGGAGGTTTAAATGAGACAGATGGAGAACGCAAGAGACAGAAGCACAGAGCATAATGTTTATGGATAGCCTTTTTAGCGGGAGGAGTGGGCTGTGTGGCGCTTGCACAGTTTGTCAGTTTTATCTGACTTTCTTTCTGAGTTTTCAGCATGATAAGCAGCATTAATCTGTTTACCGGTCATGGCAGCGGCCTCATCACTGCATACGCCCACACACACACTGAGACTAGTCAGCTCCATTTAACTCCATACACTTATCTGACAGTAGATACTTTTTTTCAGTGACCCTACCTTTTGAGTGACTTGCAGTCGCAATTTAAACTCTGCCACCTTTACCTCGGGGTGAAGCCAGGCAGAAATAAACAGCTGCAATGCATTAAATAGGTCTTCGCTTTTATTTATTCTAAAAAAAGGCTGGCAATTATCTGCTTTGATGAAGTTATAGCAATCTGTCTTAATAAGTACATAAACCTTTGGGATAATTAATCACGATTCAGTAGCATCTTTGCAAGCATCCAATTTTGATGGTTGTATATAGGGCCTCTCTGGCTTGACATGTAAGATATAGTGGTGTGAACAAATATTTGTCATTTTTCCATTTTTTTGCACCTCAGATATTCTAGAACATCAAATGAATTTGAATGCTGGACAAAGATCACCAAGGTTAATGCAAAATGCAGTTTTTAAATGATTATTTAATTTATTAAGGGAAAACATTATCCAAACCCACCCACCCTTTGTGAAAAATTAATTGCTTCCTCATGCCAAAGCATTTCAATTAGATTTAAGTCCAGAGTTTGACTAGACCACTCTAAAACCTTCATTTTGCTCCTTTGTTAACCTTTCAGTGATCAACCTGCTGGTATGTTTGAATCATTATTAAATCTACTGCAATAACCCAAGTACTACTGAGTTTCAAGAGCAAAAACAAAACTCGTGGTCCAACATTATACTGCTGGATTTTCTTGGAGAAAACAGAATTAATGGTTCCATCAATTAGCAGCCCCGGTAGATCACACTACTACATCTATGTTTCACTGTTGGAAAACTTTTCTTGTTAGGAAATGCTCTGTTAGTTTTACATCAGATGTAATGAGACCCAAATCTTCTAAAAGTTCAACTTTGTCTCATCAGTCCACAGAATACTTTTATTATGTTTTTTCTGGGAAATGTGAGACAAGCCTTTGTGTTCTTTTAGGTCCACAGTGGTTTTCAACTTGGAGTTCTGCCAAGGATCCCATTTTTCCCCAGTCTCTTTCGTATGATGATGAATCACGAACTCTGACCTTAACACATAAGAGTCCACACCCATTTTTACTTTTAGGAAAAATTTGGGAGAATCAGTGTTAAAACTTTACAGGAACTGTCCTCAGTGTGTAAAGGGGTTGTGGGTTCTTATGGGTTAACTAAGACAAATGAGACGTGAAGTTCTTTAGCTGTTGTTCTGAGTCCTTTTGTGAGGTGCTAATCTGCTCCTGGAGTAATTTTTAGTAAGCCAGCCACTCCTGGAAATGTTCACCACTCTTCCAAGTTTCTCTCTCTATTCATTAGTAGATAATGGCTCTTAATGGTTTGGTAAAGTCTCAAAGCCTTAGAAATGGCTTTGCAGCTCTTTCCAGACAATGACTTTGTTTCTCATTTTTATTTCTTTGAGTTTTATTAGATCGTGGCATGAAGTGAGCTTTGAGATCCTATAGCCTACTTCACTCTTCAGACAGTTTGTCTTGAAGTGATTTCTTGATTCAACAGGTCTACCAGCTGAACTTAGATTTCTAAAAAAATGTTCATTTAATGCTTTTTCACAGATATGGTCGCATTGCTTTTAACCCTTAATATATGAAATAATCATTGAAAACTTCTTCCTTTTACTATTTAATGTTAAAATGAGTTTGAAACATAGAAGTGTGACAACTATAACTAGAAATGTATGTAAGAGTGTGTGTATTCATAGCTCAACTTCTGTCTATTACATAAGTTATTTTTTTTCTTGGGGGAACTGCATATAAACATCCTCAACCTTTTGTAATCTACATCCATTCTCTTCCATAAACACGCTGTGTTACATAGTAACGTATTCCAGCAAGAGAACTATACTAATTCATATCACTAATTTAATTTACATGTAAACATATTTTTTGTGTTTGTTTGATTAAATGTGTTCATAGTAAATAAAAAAATATTTCTGTCTGCATTTTGTTTTATTTCTTTTAATAAGTGATAAGTGATCCATTATTAGTTGGATGATGTGTGAGATGGGGAGAGAGGCAGCAGAAAAAATAGTTGATGAGGTATTTACTGACTGTGATACCAAAGTTGGTGTTTTGGATTGTCAGCTAGATAATCTTCAAACTCCCATGCTCTTGTAATGGATCATTTCACATCATTTACACATCTGGCCCCTAATGTAAACACAAACCAAAACATAGCTGTTAAATTACAGAGAAGTAAAATATTGTCACATCTTTTCTTCTAGAAGGTTTTTCACTGACTTTACAAATATAACCTCTGTTGGACAGTGTCATTAGCTACCTTAACACCCTTAGAGGTCAGACCATATGCACATCAAAGAACACTTCCTTTACTGAAGTGAATATATGCTGTTGAAGTACAAGTCTACCTGCTCCTGTCATATATTGGTCGTGTGACAAGCAAAGAGTGGAACCAAATGCAGGAAGACAAACTTCAACTTAAAACACAGCTTTATTAGCTGGCAAATGGCTGATAGAGCAAAAGATAAGGCATAGTCAAGCTGGAGCAAACTGACTGAAGAAAAAAACAAAAAACTAAACACTGACAGACAAGAAAACACAACACGAGGGAGCTCATGATGAGGAACTGAAGAAAACCAAGAGCTTAAATGACACAATTTAAGCTGGGAGATGGAATATACCAGGGAACACAGGTGAACTAAATCTCACTAACAGGACAAGGGAAGCAAAACTGAATATATGCGTGCAAGACAGGGGACTAACAATATAAAAACGGAAGCAGCACACACTGAACACACGATGAACACACATGGAGACATGACATGACTGGGAAGACTTGAAATAAACATCAAGTCCAGAACAAAACTCAAAATACTGTGTCAAAAACCCAGAATCGTGACAGCTCCTGCTTTAGGGACAGTCAAGTCAAACCTATCTGCTCAAGGAACACCACTGCACACCACCTCCTTTCTGTCTGAAGCAATTCTGAAGCAGCCTGAACCTTCTGCCACACTGAATAAAGTCTTTCTGCCTTGACTACACACACAGTCTCAATATTAAACAGACATGCCACTCAGACTTATGTATGGAGTTGAACACATCACTGTTCAATTTGTGGTTTCACTTTTATTTTATTTTTTCAGTCAAAAAATGAGAGGCCAGCATTTTAGTTTAAAGCTGCAAACCTTCAAATCAGTTCTGCACTTGTTTAACACTCTAGGCTGGACAGCCAAGGTTGTTGGTTTAACTATAGCTAGACTCAGCCCAACCAAACCTGCCCAATTCGCCAAAAAACAATGTCTTAGATTGTTTAACCAGTTGTTTGAGCAGCAGAGGGATCGACAACTATGAACTCAGAACAACACAATAAGTAATGCACACACTTACAGACACGCTTTAAATTTTGAGGCAATTTAGAGGCAATTGTTATTTTCTAACAATTAACTATAACTGTGTATATATATGGACGTTCCGAGTTCAAAATGGGAGATGGTGGTGGAGAATGACCGAGCTAAGATCCTGTGGGACTTCCAGATACAGACGGAAAAAATGGTGGTAGCTAACCAACCGGACAAAGTGGTGGTAGACAAACAGAAGAAGACGGCTGTAGTGATCGATGTAGCGGTTCCGAATGACAGCAATATCAGGAAGAAGGAACACGAGAAGCTGGAGAAATACCAAGGGCTCAGAGAAGAGCTCGAGAGGATGTGGAGGGTGAAGGTAACGGTGGTCCCCGTGGTAATCGGAGCACTAGGTGCGGTGACTCCCAAGCTAGGCGAGTGGCTCCAGCAGATCCCGGGAATAACATCGGAGATCTCTGTCCAGAAGAGCGCAGTCCTGGGAACAGCTAAGATACTGCGCAGGACCCTCAAGCTCCCAGGCCTCTGGTAGAGGACCCGAGCTTGAAGGATAAACCGCCCGCAGGGGCGTGCTGGGTGTTTTTTTTTTTTTTTATATATATCTATAGATATAGATATATAAAACTATATTTATTACAATACATTATACTACTTTTTATAGGTAGGGCAAATTGGTTCTAGGTGAGGGACCAGACAAAGAGCCATTCAAAAACCTACCTGTGATGTGGCTACCGAAGCCTTGCCCTGGAGCCACATGTGGGAAGGATGCCCGGGGGCAAGTGGTAGTCGCGAAAAAGGGAAATTGGCCTCCTCCCTGTAGACCCACCCCCTGCAGGCGGTGCCGTAGGGGTTGGGGGTGTGCTGGGCACCAGCGAGGGGAGGAGACTGGCGGACTGATCCCCGGCTAATGAGACTAGCAATTGGGAATAATGATGACAATCATAATATAGCTGTAGATCTGGGCTTTGTCCGGCACAAATTGCCTATTATCTATTATTTTTAGCTCTCCACCACAACATAGCAGACTACAGTACAACCAGCCCTCTGGCCAACTATCATTACAACAAGCCAACCCTTAAACTAAAACCAAGCTTGTGAAAACCAGACCGTTTAGCGTTTTCACGCTATGTTATGCTTTACTGTAGAACTGTGTATTTTGATAGATCTTGTCAAACAAAACATTTTTTGATACTGATTCAGAAATCAGATTTACCAAGCAGTGAATGAATTTCAGCCCACTTTAAATACCCAGATCACTCTCTGTTTATAAAGAGCTTTTTCACCTACCAATGTGGGTGTTCAGAACATTATTGTGAAACCTTTAATGAACAGATGTAATGTCTTTGGAAAGGAAAAAAACATTAATACAGAAGTGCTGCTGATTATAACTGTAAATGAAGATATGTTTTGTTCTCTTATTTTTTGCTTTTAATCAGTCACCTGGGATAAAGCTTTATTGTTAGTTGGTCAGGTTAACTAAAAGCACTTTAAAACATGTTACTTTAGCATCTGTCAGATGAGCTTGTGGTTAATGAAGCCATATAAGTTGTGGGTTCATAATTAGTTCTGCCCCTCAGGAAAAAAAGTATGTGGGAGCTTAACATTTCCTGTGCGCTACAGTATGTGATCTGCAAACTACATTTCAGCCTCAGCAGTGCGTTAATATCAGTCTGATGGTTCTGGCATTCAAATCAAATGCACTCAAGTGTTTTAATATGTAAAACAATGCTTATGGTGTTTGGCAGTGTTTGTCTGAATGATACGTTAGATGTTGGGCTCCTCAGTTTAGTCCACTGTGTGTCTTTTCTGCCTCTCTGTGTAAAGCAGCAATTTTAAAAGGCTGGGGATTGTGTTATCATTTGGATAAATGTCAAATATTCAGTACTTACAGTCAAATCCCATCCTTCCCTTTCTCCATCCCTTCCCCTCTTCATCCCATTCCCCACTCATTAGCAGTCTCCTCTCTCCTTCCCCCATCACTCCACCCCTGCTCATTTCTTAGTCAGATGGGGCTTTGCGACGCAGAAGGTCACAGAAATGTCTCTCTTACGTACACACAGCCTCTTCGCCTCTCTGGGTTCCTTCCCCCTTGTTTCACACATTCACACTTTTCTCATGTGCGAATGCATATATTATCAAACGTCTCTGTCTTTCCAAATAGTTTCTATTCT
Organism: Haplochromis burtoni; assembly: GCF_018398535.1. Classification (NCBI taxonomy): domain Eukaryota; kingdom Metazoa; phylum Chordata; class Actinopteri; order Cichliformes; family Cichlidae; genus Haplochromis; species Haplochromis burtoni. Next base: position 502,140 of record NW_024582386.1, read on the forward strand.
TACATCTCTCTTTCACTGACTATAGTATATATAAAATGCTAAATGCTCAAAGTCCCTAGACTGATAAGACAACAAGAGACAGAGTTTTGGGCTGTGACTAAAAAACGCAAAGCTAAATTCGTTGCACAGAAAAAGAAAGCAAGCATGGTGGCACTGCTATACAAAACATCCAGTTACTCTGTAAAATTTTGATCACTTAATATACAATTTGTGCAGATCAAAAGGCTGAAAGATGAAGTATTAAAGACGTCATAGACCATTGAATCGACTGGAGATGGGGATTGATTCAAACACACGACAACTTGGTTAAGTGACAAGAGAATTAGAAAAGTGAGGCAGTATGATTATCTGGTTTCCTGGATGGCATTTCCTTTTAAGGACCATGGTCCTTAAACGATATAGATATTTTATTCTGGAAAGTGATTGACACCAGTGTGCTGTTTTATTCACTATAGCTAGCTTTCAGCTGTCCTAAAAGAAAAATTGTGAAGATTTTTACTGGTTGTTTTTAGTGTTTGTTTTGAGCTTGTATTTGTAAGCTGTAGCATCCTATTTAAATTGAACTACAAATGTAGTTTGATAACCAAGCTAGCATTCATAAATAGAATAGAATAGAATAGAATAGAATAGAATAGAATAGAATAGAATAGAATAGAATAGACACCAGCTGTGCTAGAATTAAACAGTAATAGTAGACAGCAGGAATGAATAGCAAACAATAGAAATATATACAATCACGAGGAATATATACAAAAGAATAGAAGGCACACATTAGAGAACAAGTTGCAAGTTCAGAACAAATGTTTGGAAGTAGTGGGGTGGGGATTCAAACAGGTAGTGAGGGGGTGTGAGGGGTCACCTATGATGGCCCTGGTTTTCCTGAGATGGAAGGAGCTACCTGTGGCAGTGTTAATCCCTCTCTGCACAGCCCTCCTGTTCTCACTTGTGGCCCCTGTATATGAAACACCCAGGTAGAAAAGCACGCTATCCACTGAGGACTGGTAGAAGACCAGCAGCGACTTCTGGTCCAGGTTATTCTTCCACAGCACATGGAGGAAGTGCAGCCGCTGATGGGCTTTCTTTACCAGGGCATTGGTGTTGTGGGTCCAAGCGATCGCTGGGTGCCCAAAATCCTGAAGGTGGAGACAGATTCTATCCATTCTCCATTTCCAATGAGAAGGGAGTGGACCTGTCTGTGCCTCCTGATGATTTCTTGTGTTTTAAGCACATTCAGCTTCAGGTTATTTTCTGCACAACAGCAGGACAACTTCTCTACCTCAGCCCTGCATGCTGTCTCATATCCATCAGTGATGAGCCCAACCAACTTGGTGTCATTGGCATACAGTACTTGACAATGACGTTGGTTGGATGGGTTGGTTTCAGTCATAGTTGTACAGGGTGTAGGTGGCTGAGAGACAGGCCTGCAGGGATTCAATGACAGTGAAGGAGGAGAGTTGGGAGTCAAGTCAGACTGACTGAGGACAGAGGGTCAGGAAATCTTTGTGATCTAAGACAACGACAGCCGAAATGCTACACCTTTAGCCTGACAAAGGAAAAATAATTAGGGTGTGCTGATGTCTGTGCTTTTTCATATTTGTTATTTCTGTTTCTCTTTTGCCTCTGATCATAATTGAAAGTGCCTGTAGAACTGTTTTGGTCATTTTACAATATCCATTGATTCTGAATCTCTCTCATGGAACCCTTAAAAACATTTTTTTTTTGCCATTTAAAACCACTTCTGAATTCTGCAGTCCTTGACATTGTATTTTCTCTGTTTTCTTCAAGTGCAGTGTAACAAGTGGAATCACACCTGTCTGGCTGGTGAAGAGAAAGGTAATTGTACTATGGTCCAAAAAGCATTTGAAGTGAGTGACAGAAAAGAGAAGAAAAGGTAGGCAGGGGTGTACAGCTGTGTTGCATCCACAGAAGACATCAACAGAGAGGTAGAATCAATAGTCCTACACTGTGTTTGCTTTTACTGAGACATAAACAGTGTGACCCCACAATAACCACTGAGATAAGCTGTCACACTCTTGTCAACTTTGGACTTCTTTTGTACAGTGATGACTGGTTGTGACTCTGTGTGTCCCAACATGTGTGTGATATGTTTCTCACAAAATATTTTATATACTGAATGTCCCTATACACTGCACTTGTGGATAAACCAAAGGCAGTAGATCGATAAAATGTGTGTGTGGCCACTGTGACATCACACACCGATGTCGGAAGTTGATTGGATTGCTAGTGCTGCTTCTTAATGACTAGGCTGTATCCATAGAATAAACAGGGCAACACAATAGAACAGAGATATTATGATCTCGCTCACTGAAACCAAAGCACAAATGTTTTGAACAGGAAGTACCACACAGTAAGGAATATTATGTGTCATGCAATTCACTAAAAATGCTCAGAATGACACAAAGAGCACAAGTGCACTCAGGATGCCAGTCATTCAAAGAAGCCTGGTTCTCATGATTCAGTCTTAACAGGATTACAAGTTATAAAAATGTCCACCACTATAAAGTTGTTATGAAGGGGGAAACTATCCATAGAGGCCAACCTGTTTTTGTTCCAGGTCGTAAAGATGCTTTTCAGTTCTGTTTAGTCAAGCGTTTCAACATGGGAGTCTTTAGGTTTGACTCACTTTTGTAGCAAGCCTCAAATGGGTATTTCAGGAAGCTTTTGGCACTTCTCTGTTGCCTTAATTTATTTTTGCTCCAGTAGTTGCTGCTAGTCTTATACACACACTATGTTTGATGCCTGTGAATGTAAGATGACAATAACTGTAAAAGTTTCCAGCATACCTTTTGCATTTATTGCAATTATCATCTGTTGACTTTTTTCTCGTACCCTCTTATCCTGCTGGTGCTCAAAGACTACTTCAACAACAGCAACATCCACCTTGTTCTCATTCTTACACATACTATGCCCACAAACACAATAGACATAGATAGATTGAAACCTGCAGTAGACAACTCAGCAAACTGGCCACTAAAAATATAATAATGGACTGGTAAACGATATAGATATATATAGATATAGATATAGATATCAAACAACTTCTTTTTTTTTTTTTTGCATTTGCTACTTGCAAAAACATATAATGAAAAAAACTATCAACAGTAGATGAGTACTCTCAAAGTCATAGCCTTAAGAAATTGGGGAAAAAATACAAAAGTTCTGACACAGGACCAAAACAATGCATTAGTACCTTCTGTTGATCCATCTCCTGCAGGGGTGGGCAACTCCAGGCCTTGAGGGCCAGTGTCTCACAGGTTTTTAGATGTGTCCTTGATCCAACACAGCTAATTCAAATGGCTAAATGGCCTCCTAAATATTAATTGAAGTTCTCCAGAGGCCTGGTAATGAACTAAACATATGATTCCAGTGTGCTGACCCAGGTTGAGATTTAAAACCTGCAGGACACCGGCCCTTGAGGCCTGGAGTTGCCTACCCCTGATCTACTGTATTAGAAGCCTCATCAGAAATGGTCTCAGTACAAGGGTGGCTGTCAAAAAGTCATTGTTAAGGAAAGGAAATGGTGAGAAAAGGTGAAGGTTTGCCAAATTACATAAAGAACTGCACTACAAATCAGTGGGAACAGGTCTTATGGAGTGATAAATCCATGCAACATCATCTGGAAACCGTATGACTGGCAGCAGCATCATCATTTTACAGCATGACAATGATCCAGTTCAGTAAAAGCGTACCTTGATAGAAAAACACACAATGGAAAACTATCATGAATTGGTGTTCTCAGAGCCTGGACTGCAACATGACTGAATAAGTGTGGGACCATCTTGACAGTGCGTAGAAGAATATCAGTTGCCACGGTTACTAGTATTGTACAGACATTATTTTTCATTATATACTGTATTTCTGTATAAGTTTGCAAGTATTAAAAAAATGCTGTGAACCATTTACTATTTTTCTACCAAAATGTAATGAAATGAGGAGAATTTCTGACCAGACTGGCCATAGGTACATTACTGTCTCCTGACCTACATGTGAAGAACTGTAATAATTAAAACATACCGTGAGTTATGTTTGCCTGGGTTCCTTTAGCTGCTTCACTCATGATTCACTCTGACTCATTTTTTTCATGTCTACAGCTGATAGCTTACTACTGTCACTCAGTCAATGATGTCATACACTACAGCCCCATTTTGTAATTTATTTATTTATTTATTTGTTGCGGAGTGGGTAGATAATGGAAAGGTGGAGAAGGTGGAGAAGGTATAAATAGCACAATCTTTCAAGTCATATAACCTGTTTTCTGATTAATCAGAAAAGTCTTAAGGCTAATTGTTCCACTATGGTAACCTACAAGACTTCCTGTTATTGTAACCTAGCAACAGATTGTTCTGCCATTTCTTAGCAGTGTTCCCTACCTCTGTATAAACCCTTAAATGTTGTTTCCTCACATTAGCGGTGCTCTATAAACAACTTCCTCTTTCCAAACATTCATCTGTGAGTGTATGTGTGCTCTGATCTTAGCTCGTGTGCATGCTCGTACCAACACATGCATGTGTGTGTTATCACCAGCAGAGCAGCAAAGTTAATTGGCTTCAGCTGAGAGGAGAAGCAAGACAATAGCTTTAAAGACACACATGCAAACACACATACATGCACTGTCAGAAAAACGTCCATAGAGAGCTACACCACACACTTTGCTCAAAAGGCACACATACACACACGCTCCTGCTGCATAGCTTGGCTGAATCTAAACACCGAAGCGTGTTGTTGTGTCTTTATTTAGACACATGGCTTACATGGGCCACAACTGCACCTGATAACAATGTGTGTACGTGGCTTTATGTGAGTGTTTAGGTCCTCAGGGTAGTATGTGAGCCATAAAACAGACCTCATGGTTTAATGGCCATGGTGCATGGCAAGAGAAGTTTACCAGTCCATTATTATATTTTTAGTGGCCAGTTTGCTGAGTTGTCTGCTGCAGGTTTCTATCAGATAGATAGATAGATAGATAGATAGATAGATAGATAGATAGATAGATAGATAGATAGATAGATAGATAGATAGATAGATAGATAGATAG
>NW_024582386.1:507215-571055 GCF_018398535.1 Haplochromis burtoni
ATAGATAGATAGATAGATAGATAGATAGATAGATAGATAGATAGATAGATAGATAGATAGATAGATAGATAGATAGATAGATAGATAGATAGATGATTCATTTTTATGAAGCCCAGACATGCTCAAGCACCTGTACTCAAAATCTAATTCTACACGCATGGTAAGAAATACACACACACACACACACCCACACACCCATACTAATCCAGCACCACTGCCTCTTAGGCACTCCTTGGTGGAAAGAGAGAAAAGAAAGAGCCAAGGAGTACGAAGTGAATTTAGAGTTGAAGTGTTTTGTTGGCCTTACTCTACATCACACATGCGGACATGCGGTCTCTCTCTCTCTCTCACACACACACACATACACATAAGCACAGACCCTATCTCAAGTATTGTGGAGAAATGACTTTCAGATTAACTCTTCACAGAATCACTTTTACCAGCTGAGAAACAAACACTGCATTATTAAAATATCAGAAATCCAAGTCAGCAATAGATTTTTACTGATGCTACAGTACGTACATTTAGTCTATGTTAACACTGTGTATTTTTGAAAGTAAAAGAAAAAAGATTTTGTCACATGCCTCTCAGCCTTTTTTGTCACATCTTGTGAAAGCTGACTCTATCCTACCAACTGGATCAAGGCAAAGTTAGACTGGGTTGATGGTTACAGCAATATCTGACCAGTTTTTGGGCTCTGCTGAGACACCTGTTCGCCCTCTGAATTTTGAAAGGCTTTAGACACAGAGAAGGTGCAGAGAAAGAAAAATAACAGAGCTTAAGATATTGTTTGACCACAAACAGAAGTTATATGGAGAAAAAACAGTTTAAATGTCATCACTTTTAGATGTAAATTGAAATTTCTCGTATGTCACTACATGCTTTTTTTCAATTTTTTAACCACTTTGTCATTTAACACTGGTGTCACATGTAACTTTGAAAGGTTTCTTGATTCCTCATTGTTGCCATCCTGGAGCGCTGATCCAGGAACTGTCAGTGAGGAGCTGTCCAAGGTGCTAGCCTTTGTTAATGCCAGAAGGCAGAAATGTTGCACATTGGAGTACATTGCCAAACAATTTGCCTGTCATTTCACAGTCCCCTTCTTTTCCCAGCAGTGTGTCACAAATTGCTCAGTGTTGGGCTCAGCTACACCAGATAACACCGGTCAAGCCAGTTTCTCTTTATGTAGTGGAAGGCAGTAGTAGTTTCTGTTCAGTTGTTTGGTACAGTCCTGTTTTTGGTGCCTTTCCCTCGTCCACAGTAACTGTTCGCCTAGCTCTTGTTGTGTTGCAAGCTGTGTTTTGTTGTTTTGTATTGGTTGTCCTGCTGACTCATATATAAAGAGACTTTTACCTCTTCCCAGCATCTTTGTCATCTCTGAAATTGGGCACAACCTACACAAAGTTACAGCATGCTCTAAGAAGAACTAATCATGCAAGAAGAGAGACGAAAAATAAATGACTCCCTCCTGTTCTTTTCCTTTTCCTCGACATAGATAAGAGGCCATCCTATGCACCTCCACCCTGCTTTTGTGTCTTCAGGGAAGGTTTTACATGCCCTTTGCATAGGAGTTAAATCACTCTACCCGGTGTAACCGGGATTTATCTGAAGAATTTAGCAGGTTTAATAAAAAAATAATGTCTTCACAGGAGGACCAAATTATTGCGACTTAATTGTAGCAACAGAAGAAAAGAGAGGGAGAAATGAAAGAAGCAGGAGCATGAAATATTGAAGTCAGCACACTCACTGCAGTAAATATGCTTAACACTAAAAGTGAAATTACATATTGTTCTAAACTAATTCACTGGTTGTAAATTTAAAAAAACTCTTAGCTGGCTAAAACTAATTGGTATTTTCTTTTTTTAATTTTAGTTTGTGGTTACATTAACTGGCACTGACCATTTAATACAGCAGATATAATAAAACAAGTGTTTTACTCTTTCTAAATCAAAGCTTATGCATTTTTGTCAGCAAGTAGGCTGTTTGAGCCGAAGTAAACCTTTAACAGATGTTAAATGTTGATAATTAAACATATTTGGAGTTTGAATTTAATGTGATTTTTTTAGCAGTGGTTATGAAAATCTATCTTTAATGTAAAAATTGGAATGCTGTGCTCTATCTATTCTAAAGTGAAATGTAAACATTCTTAGAAATAAAATAGAAGTAGAAATATATAGTGCAAATGGAAGAAAAAAAATTTCATTTATTTATAACATTGTAAATAAGGTAAATTGGAAACTTGTGGTAAAAACTTCAGAATTGAAATTAAGTTGTCCCACTTTTATTCAAGCTTTTAAAGGTCAGGGCAACATGTATTTGTCTGCTTTAATTATAAAAAAGTGTATGCAAGTGTTGGAGTTACTTAAAAAGATAAATACAAATTGAATTTTTAACTTCATCCAATGTATTCTTTTAATGCAAAAGTAGTTTGTCATGACATTCAGTGTGCTTACTCAGATCAACTATTTGTATTGATTAGAAAAACAGCTCGAGGCTAAAACCCCCTCGTGAACCTTGAGCTTTAAGTAATACTCCTAGAGTACGAATTACTGGCATACAGGCAGGGAAATCGCTATTTGACCAGCATGCCCTGGTCTTTCCAGAATAATACAGATCGGTCCAGTCATGAGCACAGGCTGATTAGAGTAGCTGTCAAAGGTGTGGTGCACCCATGCTGGAATCACTCCTTAGCCACGTGTATAATGGGCTTAATTTAAGAAGATATCTGTGGTAGGACAAAATATCCGTAGAAGGATAAGCTCTCTTCATAACCTCACTGACATTACTGGAACCAAACTATTTGAGCACATCTGCTACACATATGCACAGGCCAGAAGTTACTGTGCAAATGCCCCAGCTAGCTTCCATCTGTTACTAAATTTGCATCCATCTGCATGACCAGTAGGTACATCCTCTAATGCAGATTTTCACAGCATAGACTGTAAACATTTTGTTTTGGTGTTTCTGATTCATAAAAGATTTAAGCTCTGAGTTTGAAGAGTAGGTCACAAACGCTTGGGTTTTTCTTTATGGGTGGTGGGGGGTTAATTAGACAGTTGTTACTGAAGCCGTGTAATGTTGTTCACTGACTTGGAAAGTGTATATTCCTTTCTACCCTGGCAGAGCTATTATTGATCTAAAGTTTAGTATGTATCAGCAAAAAAACTGTGATCTTGTCACTGCTTCTGTTTACCCAGCTCTGACTTTCAATCATTTATAGAGCTGGCGTTTATTAAATTGCGCATGGTGTTGTCTGTAAGACTATTACATTACCCTTTTGGTAATGAATCAGTGTCTAGGACTTTCCGCAGGCCAGTTTAACCCGGAGGAAAGGAGTGGTTGTTATTGTGACTGGAACTGTAGATAACTGTTTAAATCGTAACAAAAGCTCTTCTTTTGATCAATCAAAAGGCCAGTTAAAGTGTCTGCCCTTTTTGATGAGCATGTCACATTGTTTGCAGCGATGTTGTTTCTTTTCTTTTAAAAGAAAATAAATGAATAAAATAATAAATGAAATAAAACTTGATGATTTTTGCATTGGATGTGCTCACTTTCTCAGCCGATATGCATTAAACCTATCTAAATCTTGATCTTCTTCATCAGTCTGTGGGCATCTAAGTTTACGCAGGTATATGTTATGCAGTGAGAACAAACTTTAAGTAATTGTGATTCCAAAACTGTTCCAGCCCAATTTTAAGCCCAAAATCCTATAGTGTTATGGAAAGCTTCAGTTTACTGCAGCATGGTTTCCTCTCCTTGGGTCTAAGACCAAAAAAAAAGTTGAAGAGGATCTTGTCTCACATTTGGCTCCTCTAACAGAATGATAACCACACACACATATACACAAACACACGCGCATACACACACACAAAAAGCAGAGTTAGAACAATATACTGACAGCAAGACTGTGTCCTCTGTGTGTGTGCGGCACAGCAAGTGTGTGTCTGAGGTATTACTGCAGACATGCTTGGGAGGTTTTCATCTGCTGAAGTCTGTTCCTTAAATCCTGCAGAGAGATAGGGAAGGGGAGAAAACAAGAAGGTGAAGCGGAGAAACCCGACAATAGAGAAAGTGAAGAAGAGAGTGCTGGAGAGAGGTGTTTTTAGTGGAATTAGATTGTTCCTGAGTGTGAGTCAGGCTCTCCGCTTCAGCCTAATGGTGATGGATGGTCCACCACTTTGAGACAATGGGACACACACAAATGTACAGCGCACTGAGACATACACACACTTACAATGCATAGTTTCAAAAACCTGCACGTTTTGGCACTGGGTTGATGGTACTTGATAAGGGTCTTAGCATTGGTTCTTTCTTCAGAATTTCAATACAAATGAGTCAAAGTGAAAAAAGTGAAAACATAAAATAAGTCATTTTAGGGAAATTTGATGAAAGGAAAATCCTGGAATTCTGGATAACACCTTAGTGAAATATTAAAGAACAAAAGATACTGGCTCAAACTCAATTTGTAATAGTTATTGGATTAGTACAAGAAACGCTGATATTTCAAAAAAGAAGGGGGGAAAAAGTTGAATCTAGTGCTGAAAAACAGTGATAGTGACTGAGGTTAGTGGTAGTCAGGGGTTTTTCTTGGGACCCACATATATACTGAGGGAGAATGCGAGAGAAAGACCACATACAGGAGTAAAACATTAAAAGTGAAAAGCTCACAAAATATAGAAAAGAAATTCCGATCTATAAATTAACAACAACACAAGTTATACTGAAATAACCCACATCCTATCTCTAAACCTCACCATAGTTAGCATTAGGAACACGTCAGATGCCAACGTTGCATCACCTAAAGCTAACCTGAATACCAATGGACTGGGAGATTTTCCCCTACACACTTTGAAATGTGTTTTGTAAGACATAAATGTCTGCAGTTTATGTTTTCTTTTTTTTTAACCATCAGCATTAATCAATATAGTTGAGTCACAAGGACTAGTGTACATATCAGGACATCAGGGAACTGAATATAAATAACACAATACTTCAGGCATCTACATTTACTCTGAAAAACAACGAATAAATGAAAATGTAAAAATACAGTACAACATACTTTTTTCTGTATTTTTACATTTTCATTTACCATTTAAAGGAAAAGGCCAAAGGTTTCCACTGAAAACAAACTAACAGATAAAACATTACATACTGGCAGAAAATAATGAGGACATTTTAAATTTTTTACAGTGCATAGTCAATGATCAAAGAAATGAATTGTTAAAAAATGCAAATAAAGCATACAAAAATGCTCATATGCTTTTTTTTTATATCAAGCTGGCTGCACAGGAATCAAGTGATCATCTGAAAAGGTTAGGGTATTGTAGAATGAATGAGATATACTAAAAAGCTTCATGCTGCTTTTTTAGTATTACTCACAGTATACTGTGTGTCACAGACTTTGCTATGTGTCATATACTGTTAATGAGGAGAAATGTTCCACAGTCTGGCTGATAAAGAACCTTTGATTGATGCTACAGTGAAATGAAAAGATTTCCATATTGCATGAATAAAAAAAAGAGACAGAAATATAATGCTTGCCTCTGTTGCCACTGGGAATGGTAATTATAGTATTCAATTACAAAATTATAAAATAGCATGCGTCGTATATTACTGCAGGGAAATGTAAACAGATGTCTGCTAATTGTAATAGCCCACTATGCAGATGATATTCCATATGCAGATAATTATATTAACTATGTATAACTGTATATAATTTTAATCCTAGTTCCTATGGCTAAAATTAAATATTATATCAATTGGGGTAAGACTTTTAAAAATGTTACTTCATGGTAAATAAAACTTTTAGTGTTCTTATATTGATGTAGCATTATTTTATCTCTGCATTAAATTGCAGAAGCATTTTTAGGTATGACTGAATCTGAATCTTCTTTTTTTTGGATAAATACAAAATTTTATACTAGGCTTATCCTTTCTCAGTCGATAATTGCACATAACAATAAACCACACTTTCATTCATTTCTTTCCAAATGTTTAGTAAAAATATAAACTTCAGTGGGAATTTTGATATTTCCTAGAGATCTATTCCTAAAGAATTAATAATTTTTCCACTCCCTGAGGCAAGCATACGTGAGTAAAGTGACTTGGGTCATAACTCTTTGCTGTCTGCAACGGACATTGTTTAAAAACCTTCAATGTTAACGTCTCTCTGTAAAGACGTTACATATAGTATGTCACATCATGTCTCAGCCCTTTGACATTGTTTGCTTGTTGACAAAATGGAAAATAAAGTTTATGACCATTAAAGTAAATACAGTTTTTTTTCTAAATGCAGTATTTTGAATATAAAGTATAACCCTCTTTAGGGACCTTCCTATCCATTTATGTGCATATGTGGAAAGTTTGAGGGAATCAGAGCAACAGCAACACCCTCTTACAGAACGGAGCAGTCACAAAGGACAATGGATATGACGCTGATTAACACAGACACAGCATGAACTGAGGAACAGGGGGATGGAGATGGGTTGCAAAACAGCTTACAGATTCTGTAGGCAGGGTAAAGAAACTTCATTAGTGCACATCAAATTATATGAGATTTGCCAGAAGGGAATCAGGTGATGTGGGTTATCTTTTTGTTTTTTATGTAACTTACACATTAGTCAAAGGAGCTTGTAAAGAAAAGCGTCTGGACTTCTTTAAGTTGCTTGAAGACGTTTCACCTCTCATCCGAGAAGCTTCTTCAGTTCTAAGGTCAAATGGTGGAGAGTCCCAGATTTACGCAACAACATTGTCATCCCCTATGTAGCCGGTGTATCAGAAAAACTCAGGAATTTTCTCCAAGCTTGACATTCCGGTGCATTTCAGACCCAGCAACACACTCAGACAAAAACTGGCTCACCCGAAAGACAAAACTCCAAAACACAGACTTAACAATGTGGTGTATGCTGTACAGTGCAGCGAGGAATGTCCAGACCGCTACATTGGAGAGACCAAACAGCCACTTCACAAGCGCATGGCACAACATAGAAGAGCCACCTCCACAGGACAAGACTCAGCAGTCCATCTGCATCTAAAGGATAAAGGTCACTCTTTCGAGGATGCTAATGTTCACATTTTGGACAGATGGTTTGAAATAGGAGTGAAAGAAGCCATCTATGTCCACTGTGAGCGACCATCTTTGAACAGAGGCGGTGGTTTACGACACCAACTCTCTGCCATCTATAATCCAGTTTTGAGTTCCCTTCCCAGACGCCTTAACGCCCACTCACATCCTGGGCCATCTGACCTCAGGAAATCACATGATAAGGTTGGGCCAGGTTTCACAATGAGCTCACCTGAAACCCTGGCTGATTGGGACCCACACCCGCTTTCACACCTTGGCTCAGGTGATAAGAGGATCATCAGGGGGTCCTTTTGTTCCTCTTTGGGGGGGATACTCCCACTGGGTTTAAATCTGGGACTCTCTGCCATTTGACCTTAGAACTGAAGAAGCTTCTCGGATGAGAGGTGAAACATCTTCAAGTAACTTAAAGAAGTCCAGACGCCTTTCTTTCCAAGCTCCTTTGACTACAATGACCTGGATGACTGAGAACCTTCACAGACAACTTACACATTAGTTACACTGATTATACTGACACAGTCAGTGGTTCTGGTTTTAAGCCTGCACAGTTCTAGTATGCAGCCTGCACATTTGTGTTGTGATTAGTAGGACCTAATTGCTCCTTTTACTTTCTAATCAGGCCTAAATGGTCATTTTGATGCAGACAGTAGGTTTGGCAGCTGTCTTGAATTTTGGTTGATGTTAAGAACGATTAAATAGTCCAGCGAAGGATCTTTCTCACAGTACAAAAAGTTCAAAGTTTTTTATTTGGTGGGGTTTTTTGTTTTTTTGTTATTTAAACTTTTGAGTTTGAGTATTCCTAATGATGGAAAAGCTAGAGTGAAGAATACAAAAAGAGCCCTTACTAGCTTTGAAAGTATTTTGAAAATGTTCCCGCATCATGAGTTTGATATGTTTTCAGTCCTTCAGTCAATTTAGGGCATGACAATCACCTCCTAATCACATTGATCAAAAAGCTTTTGTAGTGCTGGAGTGAGCATCAGAGCAAAAGTGTTGGCAGTTTCAGAGCAAGAAGCTAAAAATGTGGTCACTTCAGGGTATGACAAGGAAGAAACAGAAAAAGGGTGACCATAATCTGAGTCATGTCGCTACTGTGGGAGTGGGAGATTTAAATTACTAGAAGCAGTTGACTTATGGCTGGTCCTCTGTGGTTCTCGAATTAATATTGATTTATTCCATTATCTTAGGAGGGATCTTTGTAACTAGAGTGATTGAATTTTTTTCAGTAGCATGGAGGTTTGTGAATACGTAAACAGCTCTATAGTCCCTTTTTCTTCTTGGTTCTGGAAAACTTTCAGGAAAAGTAACAGTAGCTGATTCTCATTCAAAGGAATCAGTTACTGTTCTCAAGAAAGTTATGTCTCTCTTCTACACGTGATGGAATTTGGAAATTAAATATACTCTATAGAGCTTCACAACCATTAGCACGGTATGTCTTTTCTGTGTTTTCTTTTTCCTACATCCATATGCTGTGTATACCCTCTAAGTATATTCCTTTTTTTCTTCCCACTGTCGCCACAGTGCTTGCTCATAGGGGGTCATATGATTTTTGGGTTTTTCTCTGTATCTATTATTGCACGATCCACTGTACAATATAAAGCGCCTTCAGGCGACTGCTGTTGTGATTTGGCGCTATATAAATACAATTGGATTGAATTGAATTGAATATGTGTCTGTGTTTTCTCATTCCCAGCAATAAAGCAGTTCTAGATGACCGTGGATCAATCTCATATCTTCCACAGATGTTAGCGCTGGCTGACGTCCTATCTGACACTATGTTTCTACCTGGCAGTAGATTCAAGTGCTGTCCTGGCTTCTGTAGATGTTGGCTCACATTCACGCATCATTTTTTTTTATTGTCATTGCCTAATGTGTCTGTACTGCTATTTTGCAACTACCACGTACAGTGTAAAGTTTACTTGGGATTTTTTTCACAAATCAACATAAAGCAACTTTTTCTGTCTCTCTCTACATCCCTGTTAAGAAAGCTTTAATCTAAGAGCGCCTCAAGCAGGCCATCCAAGATTTAAAGTAGACTTGTCTCTTTGCTACAGTACCATGTCTAAATAAAGGCACAGCGGTAATACACCCTCCAGCTAAATAAAGTCTCTTAAGAGGTTGTCATGTTCAGTACACATTGATTGCTAATTTTACGTCTTCGTCTTATTTGCAGCTTTCCTCTTTTGGCTTCTGTGTGCTGTTTGTCCCCTGATCACTTGTTTATTGATCTAGCCTGACCGTTGGGTCTGCTAAACAGATACTCACTCTGTAACTCACAGAATACGATGCACGTGATATATTAAACACACACACATGCACGCACACACAATGTCCCAGAAACAGATAACATCCACATTGGTCTTTCAATGAGTCATTTTGCCAGGGGCTATGTAATGTGCCACCTGCATGCATGCGTCTTTGTGTTTGTCTGTCTGTTTGTGTATGCATGCGTTGGAGTGTGTAAATGTGTGCGCCCCATGCAAATGTATGTCTGATGATTAATTCCTGTCATTCACACCCATATTCCCCAAACCCTTTCTCTGCATTTGGCTTTTTATCTCCCTCTCTGTCGCTCTCTCTATTTCTCTCTATTTCATACTCATTTGCTCTCATCAGTGCTTCAGATTCTCCCTGACATTTTTCCCATAATCCTTCAGTACCAGGAAGTTAAGCCCTACAGGGGCCACGCTGACATTTAGGAACTGCTCGTTAAGCAGTATAGCTCAAATGAGGCCCTTTATAAAGGGAGAGTCACTGTACATTAATGCATACAGCCACACTTGAAGTTACATATAGAATTCTGTTTTCATACATAAGCCTTCCACAGTGCATGTGCACACACAAGACAAAGCAAAAACGACTTCAGTATCCATTTATCTGTATTCATTGACCACTGAAACCCTTTTCCTAATAGAAACAACTGAATATGTTAGTCTTTGTATTCATTTGATGCATTTCTTCTACTTCGAAAATGACACATCTACTAACATTTTTATGTGTAAGAAAGTGCAGAAACCCAAAATTTAGGGATTCATATAAAGCAAAGATAATACGTTGATTAAAAATGGCCAATTCTCCCTTCAGTATCATCTTCACATTCCTCTCTAAACCTCTCTAAGTACTTAGCTGCTTTATTTTTCAGACCACTCAATCAAAGTCTAGCACTTGTGCATCTCTTTATAGTTGTTTATAAAATGAGAATTGACTCTTCTAATTTCTAAAGCTTTTGAAGCAGGCTTTATTGAGTTGGATTTTCCTGTGCATCCTGCTCTTGTTCTCTGAAACCTTTGTACCCTCTCTCTTTTTGTCAGTCTATTCATTCATCCATCCCTCCGAAATCCCCTTAGCTTTTTAGTTTTACCCTTAAAGCCTTATTAGAGCTCCTCCTGTGTGTATACACGTTCAACTGTCTGTCTCTCATGCTCTCTATCTTGTCTCCTCTCTTCCCTCATCCCTCACTATCTCCCTTCTATCCTCACACCCCACACCCCCAAAAGCAGCCTCTGGCCATGAAAAGTTTTACAGATGTGAGTTGGCAGACCTTGTGTGGTTGGCTTTCAGTGTGTTTGTGCATGTGTGTGTGTGCGTGCGTGAGTGTGTGTATGTTGGCAGACCTTGAGACCTGTCAGTGTCTCACTGTGTCAAACAAGGGTGCTGGCATCCTGCCGACCCCTCATCTCTCTCCCCCCCTCTCTCTGTCTCTCTCTCTCTCTCTCTCACCCACTCACACACACACGTCACAAATGCACACATACACTAACTTAGAGACAGTTGAGAAATCCCAGTTTAGAAACCTAAACTAGGCACAGATCAGAATGCTGCAAAGTAGTTGCTAACTACCCTGCAGACACTGTTCTATCAGACAGGCAGAGTTGGCCCTAAAAAGCAATTTTGCTGCCTGGTACTTGATTGGATGCACCATGCATGTCTGCCATATCTGCCTGGAATACATGCCAGTTCACCACCAACAAGTTAACTTGTTGGCCATGTTATGCATTTTGGCCTATTTAAATAGCTGCTGCTTTCTAATTTGGCCCGAAAGGTACGTTTCAGTTTGTGGCATTTCCCTTTAACCACTGTATGAGTCACAGCTGTTGAGCAACCTGAAACTAAAGGTTTCAAAATGCTTAGACCAAAGCACACGTTTGAGTGTTGGTGTGTGAAAACCTTTCCACCCACACCTGGGTACTTTTTCTGATTTACTGATCTCGCTTGCATTTTAATTCATGCGCTCAGTGACACACATACTTACTCATAGTTCACCTGTCGTCCCCAAGGGAGCACCAGTCGGTATGGTAATATTCACAGAAAATATCTTCTGTCACCTGCTTTTTCTGTCACAAATAGATACACATCTATATCGATCTATATTCTTTTCAGTTTAGCACGTTATTTCATTTCAGTATATACAGTGCTCAACAAATTAATTAAAATATCACCTGGTGTAAGGTTTTTGCACAGCTGCCCCAAATTAACAGTATTGGAAATTGATTCTGCAATGGTTAATCCACCAGTATATGAAAGTTCTTTAATCAAAATTTCATTTTAGGGCTAAAATATAACTGTTGCTTTGCATGAATTTTCAAATTAGAAGTAGTCAAACAGATTGTTATTTTTGGACTAAGATGCCAAATTACAGCTGCTTACTTGAATTCGTAAATAGCTGTAATTTATAAATTGCTAAAGAAAAACTTTTTAGTGGTTGAATATTAAGGTGGATTAATTTCTAATTTTATAGATCAGTCCAGTGTGCTTTAACTTGGATATGAAAAACATTTTAAAAATTTTTACTTTTTAAACCCCAAAAAAGCAGTTTTTGTTTAAATTGAATTTACTGGTGATGTTTCAGAGCTTTGTGTTTCACGCTGTTAAGAAATCATATAACAACAACCAAACAACCAGTCCTTTTTTTAAATACCAAAGAGTATTCACCTTTTCTTAACTAACCGAGATCAAACATACTGCCTCTTACAATCTGTTAAAAAAAATTTAAAAAAGAAAAGGAAGAAAACAGGTAAATGCAACATTTTAAAAAGGAATAGAATAGAGGGCTGTATTGAAGCTGTGATCTAAATGATACAAAATCCTTTAAATGTTTTTTTTGAACAATAAGACAGAGAAGTCAGATGTTTCTCACTGTCATGTGAAGCTCTGCTTTAAATGCCAAGTGAAAAAAGCCACAGGTGGAGACCAAAATGTGCTTTCACATCTGCTCTAGTGGGGCTTTACTAATTTTTGATATGTGGCCCACACCTCACTGCCACAAAGAAAGACGTACTTCATCAATGTTCAATATTATTAACCTTTCCCCCGTTTGATGCGTTTCCAGAATTATCTGGCATCTATTTTGGACTCATACGTCTGTACATGACATCAGGCTGTAAACTGACTGTATTTTGAATTACTGACCTTAAAAACTCTGGTGTGCCTCTTCAGTTTTTCAGGTTTTGGATCAAACATTATGTTTCTGTGCATGTAATTAAGCTTTGGCTATATGAGGAACAATGTGAAAAATAAGTACTGGAAACCATCAACAGTTTCTGCTACAATGTAACGGTTATATATAGTATAAAGCTGCAGGCTGATGTTTTTGTGAAAAATCTGTTGATGTAAAAATGGTGAATAAATTGTGATAAATGGTAAAGAGTGATGAAATCTTATGTATCTCAGTTAGTAGAAATGGAGCGAACCCTTTGTTGAGCTATACTTTCTGAATTTAGCAGATGTTTTCACTGGCTCTTTTTTAAATACGCCATATACGGTAGAAGTCAAATTCTTCATAGCACCCACTCACACAAACTTTTAACGTCATATGACATCTTGACAGTGATGTGACCTTCCAATATGACACACACAGCTGCCACAGGAAAAATACATTAATAGTCATTAAGTTTCATTTACATCAATTTCTCTTTCTGCTGTTGTGTGCTGGTTTTTTTTTTTACTCTTCTTTCTCTCTTGAGCATCTCTTTTCTCAACCCTTTTCTTTGTGTCCCTTAGTTTATCTAAGTCCGTCGCTGCTTCTCTTGATCTGGTTGCGGGCTGGCAGTGGTCCACAACTTAGTTAAGTGGCTGACTTTAACGAAAATGTGCATATACAGAGAAAGAAAGAAACACCAAGAAAGTTGAAGATTAAGAGAAAAAAAACAGATAAAAGCAGAAAGTCATGAATAGAGAACTTCAAACTCAATCTCATCCACTACATTTTAGATAAGGATGGTTGCATGAACCTAACATGTCCTAATACCTGAAAAACAAAACAGATAAAATGATAGTGTTATATAAGTTTTATTTTTAGTTTCCTTTAAGGCTGTGTATATAAGTAGTGATGAAGCAAAAAAAATAGATGTGCAGTCTTAGTTTTGTAACACTTGAACATGCCAGTGCAACTAAACTGGAGTCCTAAGGTGTTATAAACAAGCAGCAACATTAAGAGCTGAAAAATGAAATCAATAAGGAAGTACAAAATGAAAACAAAAAAACAAAACAAAAAACTGCAGTTTCTCTAACAGTCATTTGAGACTGGCTTCAAAAGCTAGTCAATCCCCATATGTTAAAATGTTCGACTTTACAGCATGAGAAAGCATGTTTACATCCTGGTACAAACAAGCTGTTTTGCCCTCTATGGATAGTTTGCCTCATCATAACAACTGTGTATTGGGTGGGGTTTTTTTCTTTCTTTTTTGTTGTTGTTGTTGTTATATAACTTATTTATTTGGAGTTAGGGGCACACTTGATTGACAGGTGTCCAGACACAAACAGCTATAGCCAGTAGGTTTCTGCTGGGATTCCCATCCACTAATTAGAGTCCCCAAACTGGACCTCTCCACCATGGTAGCACACAATGTGTAGAGCATTTTTAACGGACTTATCTTGACAAAATATAATGGCTTGCTTTGTGGCATAGGCCATTCAATAAATCTAGTTTGTTAGCCCCAATTATAGATAACATTAAATGAGATAAGATGTGCTGAATTTATGCCAGTTAGGAAATTCCTTAGTTACACTAATTCATTTAAACATGACAAACTTACTGTGTCCTACTATATTTTCTGTCTGCCTGCCTGTGTGTCTGTGATCCTCTCTTACCAGTTCAGGAGTTCACACTGCGGACACCTTTTCACTGCAGTTGCTTGTGTCTCATTGTGGACAAAAATTACATGGGGACAATCTTTTTAAAAATGAATCATATAAAAAAGAGCAAAAATGTTTCCAAGGTGCAGGAGCGGTCTTTCAAATGTTTCTTTTTTCACAAATTTCATGCTGTTCTCATACCTGATCATTTTCAGAGGAATGTTTTTATTTGTTAATCCACTTTACCCTCACCTATGACCAGTGTTGGGTACGTTACTTTAAATTAGTAACTTAGTTACTTTAAATTAGTAACTTAGTTACATTACTAGTTACTTCTATCAAAAGTAACTCAGTTGTTACTTGTTACTTTCAAAGTAACTAGTTACTAGGAAAAGTAACTTTGGTTTTACTCAGAATTCTCTTGTTAATGTGTTGCTTCCCTAACTGGATACCCAGCAAGGATGCCGGTCTTCTAGCTTGCCTTCCGAGTAGGAAGATGTAGGTAACTCCAGACTGCAGATGAGCTCCATATGTGTTTAGTAGTAATTTGTTTTTGTAGAGGGCTAGCAAAACAACCGTTTTCAAGCTCGCCATATTGGAATCCTGACTTCTCTGACGAGACTAACCAGAACGCTCGAGTGTGACATTATTCCCAGGTCCGTGTTCCGATTTCCGAGGTAAGTCGAACGCAACACACAAAGTAATGAATAACGACCCTATCTAAATCCCAGTAACGATAAACGCGTTCCTGATTTTGGCATAATAACTAGTTACCGTGCTCGTTACCACAATAATAACGTAGTTACTGTAACACGTTACTTAATAACGCGTTAGTTCCTACACTGCCTATGACTCAGTCAAGCACAAAAAGGCACCTAACACAAGGGATGAACCAGGTTTGTGTTGACACATAACAGACGACATAGATAAAATAAAAAACATAATAATAAAAATAATAATAATAATATATGGTGGTAGTTAATTTTAAAGATGTGTATTTTATTTTTCTAAGACGGACGATGGATGGATGTCACTTTAAGTTTTAAGTTTCTCAACTTTTAATTTCTGTTTGTTAAATATTTTCTGTTTGGCATGCTTATTGTTTCTATTTTTATCTGTATGCATTTGATTTTTAATCTATGTTAGTTGTAGTTGCTGCTCGTCCTTGATTTTTAGTTTGACTTTTGAAATTCCATCCATGCCATCCTTCTGTGTCCTGATTTATTTTGACAGTTATTTGTCTCCTTTGTTTTGTATTTAATTTGAGTTCCTATGTATTGTTTTTCTTGATTAGTTTCAGCTGTTGCTTGTCCTCTTCCTTCCTTTGCCCTCAGTGTGTCTTTAAGCATAAATAGTACCGACCTTGTGTTTGTCCCATGTTAGCATGCCATTTAAACTTATTTTGTGGTTGACTTGGTTTTGTTAGCGAGTTTCTGCTGTTAGTTCTCTGTTATGGATTTCTAAATTTCCACTTAATGAAAGGTGGAATTTCTGTTTTTGCATGTTGATCTGCCAGTCCTGTATTTTGGGTCCTTCTTACCCATGTGTGACACTTATTCTGTCAACAGCTATAAATATCAGAATGGTCCATTTTATTCGGTAGAATAAAACTTCGAATAACACCATGTTGTTTCATGCTAGTAATAAAAATTCAAATACTGCTGCTTCATAAAAATACTAGGTGACAAGTTTAGAAGAATGAAAGGCACGAAGGTAAAAATGGATACGAAAAATAAACAATGGTGACAAATAGAAACAGATATTGAATGTGAACTTTTAAATGTTAACCACTAAGAAACCTTCATCCAGTATATAAATCAACTGAAAAAACTAAAGAAAAACACCACACATACTCCCACACACTGAGATATTTACATAATACAAATCTTAATGTGTGGCTATTAGAAGCAGACAATAAAAGAACTGGAAAAGACTGGAAAGAATGTGATCATGATGGAAATACAATCTCCTTATCTCCTCATTTCCTCTCCCTTCCATCTTTTTACTATCAATTTCCTCTTTTCAGGCTGTTTCCGCTTTGTCTGTCTCACATCTTAAATCCCTTTTCGCTTCTGTTTTTTGTCACCCATTTTCTTTCTATTAATCTCTTTCCATCTCATCTCCTTCACCCATAAACCAAACTTCGATTGCCTTTTCAGCATTTTTTTTCTACTGTATACAAAATAATGATGTTTGTTTGTGTCTAAATCTCTTGCTGGAAAATGGGATTTCAGGTGCTAAAAGTCTCTGTCTCCACCTTAAGCACAGTTAAAGGGGAGTTTTAAGAACTAGAAAAGCTTGTCTTCTCAGAATAAGAAAGAGAAAATGTTCAACAGATTAAAAGAAGCCACTCTAAACATCTTCCAAATAAAATTTTGGCAACTGTTTTTTAATGATCACTCAAACTGACTGGTTAGTGACCTCCTGGTAATTCATTTTTCTCTAGGGAAAATTTGTATTCCTGACCTATGGGCAAGCAGTTGCAGGAGGTTGCTAACTATCTGTAAAATTGGTTGCTAAAGCCCCAGACACACAGGCCTAGAGATTGGTCAGTGTTCCCCTGGCAAGCACAGGCCTCAAGGAAAAAATGCATATACCCATATACCTATATGTGTGGTTGTTCGTTTTGACAGGAAGGTTTTTTGTATAATACCCTCTATGATTCCCCCTCACAACAGGGAACAACCTCCAGCCACAACCCATTGGAGAAAACCGGGAATATTTTCCCCTAGCAACTGTAAGTTGCCAAGTGCATCACCAACCACTCCCTAGGCTTGTGCAACTGAGGCCTTGCACTTTCAGAAGCTTTCACAAGATCGTTATTTGAAACAATCTCATACCTTGTTTTGGAAACATTTTGCTGATCATTGAAGTGTTCTCATTTACTATAAACTCATCTACCCAAAATAATTTCAGGCTTGTTCATGCATCAGAAAAATAATTCTCCTGAATGATGAATTAATCTCATATATTTTACGCTTTCACTTTAAAACTACTCTACATTTGAAACAACATGAGTAAAACTTCATGTAATGCAGTAATAAAATGATAATGTTACAAAATTGACATCAGCGCTCATATTGGACCTGTTTTACTGTCTGTTTCATTGTTTATATAACAGCAATGGATAAAACAGTGGCTATATAAAGGGGGAAGCTGTGAGTTAGATTTGGATTCATAATATCTCTGAACACCATCCCAGTTGGCAATAGCTACTGCTGATGATGTTTTTGCCTTGGGAGGAGGGTTTGTTGGTAGCTGGCATACTGTGCACCTGCCGGGTTCTCTGGCATAGCATGTCAAGTGTGTGACTGAAGGTCCTTTACTAGACTGATAGCATGTCATGGAGAGGGGTGGAGGTCATTGGCCATTATATCACAGAGTTTTGCTAACATCCTTTCCTCTAACAGTGCCAGTAAGCCCAGGCTCAGAGCTACTGAAGCCTTTTGCAGACCTCCTGTCCCCTGAGTTGATGTTGCCAACCCTGCATATTAGACAATAGCACAAAAAGGACACTGGCTGCAGCAATGTGATAGAAAATTCACAACAATATATTTTAGAAGTTAAGACAAAAGAGCGTCCTAAAGGAGATGAGCCTATTTGCTATTTAATCTATTTGTAGTGTAAATGCAACTCTCTATCAAACATTCTCACCTTAAACTTTTACACTTTGCTTTTTTTGTAATTTTAGTCAGGTTTACATAAAATCTCTTAGACAAGTATACACAGTGTCCAGTGAAATTGCTCTCAGCTGGGGGAAGCTTTTTCCCAAAGATATCAATGTGAAGACCGTTGGAAAATGGAGAAATCTTATTTTAAGTCACAATATATGTGCTCCATTTCAAACTCTAATATTAGTTTTATTACCTTGTGTGCCTAAACCCTGCGAGACAGGAGATGAAGCAAGTGAAACTCCATGGATGACACTAATGTCCTTGATGACTCCAGTGTTAAGGTACTGTAACAAATACCTAGTGTTTCACTTTTTATATTAGAAACTCATTTACAACTAAACTGAACAGTCTTTGTGGAATATGATAGATTTAAAAAAACAACAGAACAATAACACAGAATAAAATATATAGTATTATGATTTAGTATTTTATGGGAATTTTTTGCATCTTCTATGTCCTCCTTCTTCTTTTTTTGGTACTGTCGTGGATGGTGAGGGTTAAGGCACACTGGCCACAGCAAGCGCAAAAGATGGCTTATTGGGGCACACAACTGGTAGGCAGTGGCTCACTGAGGCCAAGGCACTGCTTCCCAATTGAAACAAAATTCAGGGTAGACCTCGTGCTGTAGTCTGCCTCAATCCATCTCATACACATCACTGAGCTTAAAGTGCTCTTGGAGGAAGGCTTAAGAGGAGGAAAGGAGGTAAGATGGGGAATCCACTGCCTGTCAGTGCATTTTCTTTGTTCATTCATTTATTACATGTAGGATTAAAAAAAAGGTTTTCATTCAAAAGACATCAAACGGGAATTATATGTATTGACCTTGTAGGTTTGACCCGACTGGTCTTGTGTGCTCATAAACATGGGGCATACAGGTTCTCACTGCACTTAGCCAACAAGAGTAGAGAGGAGTGAGTGTAAAGTATTAAATCTTAAAATTATGAATAACCAAATGCTTGTTAATAAATCATGAATGCATGTATTAGTAATTACCTTAAAAATGTTCCTCCCCGGTTTGCATCAGATTCTTGTTTTTTCAAAGAAGTAATGTGGATAAATTATTGGAGAAGTATTTTAAAGTATTTTAATGACATAATTAAATACCATCAATCAAGGAAATAATTATAAGAGTAAGGTGCTGTTTAATCAAATGACACGTTTTCATCCTTACAGCAAAGTAAATTAAAATGTCTGGACGACTGTATGTTCACAAGAATCGATTAATCAGTCAGTTTATCAATAAACACATTTACAAATAACACAGGTTGACAGAAGTGCTGCACAAAGTAAAAAAATAAAATATATATATGAAGGGATGTGATCATCAAAATCAACCTTATCTTGTGATGAAATATCTGCCTTGATCCTATATAACAGTGTGATACGTGGGGCTTTTGTATGTATCATATGCTTTCACATGCTATTTATAGTGTAAAAGTGCTTTGTACAACTGGGTGGACATCTCACAACCTTCAGGGCACAAATAAATTATTAAATTGTGGAACGGATGGTATGAGAGACAGCCGGTGAAAAAGCAAGAGTCAAAAACAGCATGTTTAAGATTGTAGCGAGTCTCAATCTTCAGCAAACTCAGCTATTGGAAGAGATTTGGCTTTTTCAGCAAAAATGAAAGCTACCAGGTTTTTGTTTGGTTTTTAGTCTACAGCGTTTAGTTTGGACAGATGGTGGTTGGTGCTCACAACAGTCTTTATGTAGACTATTTTCATCATTTTTTTATTTGATGTTTTTATATATTGGATTCGTATTTTATATTTATAGTGTTTATAACGATTTTGTGTATTTTGAATTGCATGTACAGCCCTTTGATCAACCGAAGTTGTTTTTAATGTGCTATAGAAATACATTTTGACTTCTTGTTTCTCTAAATGAGGTCTCTTCCATACAGCTGTGTTTCATCAAGTTTAGCTCCTCAGGAAGCCTGCTCTTTTCTTTTCTTTTCTGATTTAAGGTGCTTTAAAAACCGAGATGGAACTGCAGTTATGGTGAAAAAAACAATAGGAAGTACACTCACCTTCTTGATGCATGCTCAGTCATCCAGATAAGGGAATCCCAGAAAGTTAACTCGGTTCATCTGGACATATTCAGTGGGAGAAACTTGGGTAAGAGCCACTGAAAATGCTATGTACAGACAAACTGAGTCAACTTTCTGGGAGACAATCTACTGAGGATTTATGCATCAGGCCATAATAATAAAATGATCTGGTCTTTACCATTACTTAATTATTGTACAACCGTAGATGAACAACAATATATGAGATATCAAACTGTCATTATTTATTTTTAAAAAACTAAGCTAAAAATGTCAAAGCACTGCATGGGAGAATTTTCCATTCTTACTGTTTCGATAGAGGGTACATTCCAGCCGGGTGCTGAGTGTTAAATGCACTTAGCTGATCATCAACAAGGGTGAGCACCTCTATGTAGCAAAAGTTTTGGCCTTTGCTTGGCATTCTTGCTGCTTTTCAGTCAGGGAAGGGTTATAAGATCCATCATTCTACAGTGAGAAACCACAAACCACAAGATGTCTGGAACAATGTCCTTTGGACAACAAGTCAAGTGGAGATGTTTGGTCATAATGTACAGCGCCGTCTTTGCCAAAAAACAAAGAGAGCATATCCTTGCCAACTGTCAAGAAAAAGAATCAAGGTGTTGCATTGGCCCAGTCAAAATCTAGATCTTAACCTAGTTGAAATTTTGTAGACCTTAAGATAGTTGTGCATATACAAATCTCTGCAGACATCATTGAACTGAAGCCGCTCTTTAAACAAGAGTGGAACAAATGTGTCCACAATGATGTCAGAGACTGATAAAGTCATATAGAAAACAATTACTTCAAGGTATTGCTACTGAGGTGTCCTTAGTTTTTCACACATCTGCATTTTGGCTCAGTTTTTTGACAATTAAATAGTGTCACAGTGTCATATGTCATGTTTTGTTGTTGATCTGACATTATATTTAAATTATTTTTGAAGCTGATGAAGATCAGATTATTTTTTATGTCCTGATTTAAAAAAAAAAAAAAAGAAAGAAAATCTAGCACAAATTTACACTCATAAAAATGCACGTTCTTGAAAATTAAAGCTTTGTTGTAATGATTGCAAAATTAGTAAAAGAATCTTATCCACCTCCACTCAGGAGAATATGTTACATTTAACCAGAGTGTTTTTGTTAAACAAATGTAACTGCACCAGGAAAGAGCATACTTACTTGTAGGGGTATCACTGGTCTTTTGACAGTCTTTAAATGTTTAAAAAGTGTAGATGCCATGCCAAACACGTAATTCTTGGAAACACACATAGGTCCCTTGGTTTGACATAATAGCTGATATGCTAGGTCACGTTCAAAGCCACTCTGAGTATGTGTGTTTCTATGTGAATGTGTGCTTGCGTGCGATAACAAGTAGAGGACATGCAGCCTGGAGCAATGAATTCCAATAGATTTGTACACAAAAGATACACACATACACACCCCTGAAGCCACACATACAAATTATTCAAACCATCACACAAAATTTTGCAGCTTTTATACAAGCTGGGACCTAAGCAATGTTTTATTCAAAACAATAAAGGAGCCTAAAGGAAATGCTAATGACCAACTTGTGGATTTCTTACACCCTTCAAACGCAGAGATGGATTGATTGTTATGTGAGTTTGTAATGCAATGTTTTGCGGAGGGTGGATTCCCACAGATCATTGCATTGCATTATTCAAAACTGAACCGCAAACACAAATAATGCATAATATTCAGAATCCAGGAGTACAAATCCATGACATCACATGGTAGGTAGGGCTTTAGCATTGTTACAATAGTCAGGTTGTGCTTTGTTTAAGGACACACCTTTTTTCTTCTTAACCTGTGTCACTATGCTGCTGTCATCCCTCAGAAATATAGTAACAGCAAAATCAAAAACGATCCATCTTAATCTTATCAAATGGAGTGAAAGGCATGTCAGCCAGCATGTCAGTTGACATTTTCCCCAAGTGAAAGAATATTCAATCTGTATGAATATGATCATTGTTTGCTTCACTTAATGTGAGCTTCCTGACCTTCCTTACAATTCTTTATGTTCTTTTCTGTTTTAATATCTTTTATTAGTCTACAAACATAAAAATGGGAACAGAAACAGACATTTCAGATCATACTTATGCAGATGTGAAATAAAAAGTTGTGGAGGGGAAAAGTTGAAGAGAAATTCTGCTTTTATATCCTTAACTATTCTGTTTTAGCTGTTGTTTTGATGAAGATAATTTGTGCATTATTTTTGAAAATGATTTGAGGCAATGTTTTAGCATTAAGGTCAGAAGGTCCGTGAAATTACGCTCATGACTGAGGTTAGGCTAGGTTAGGGTTAAGCTTTGTTAGTCAGAGTCAGGGTTGTCACATTACTAGAATTTCAGACTTGATACTGATACCCTGGGAAAAAAAAAATATATATATATACACATATATACATATACACACACACACATATATATATATATATATACACACACACACACACACACACAACTAGGTACAGTAACTCCTACCAAGCTAGGCAAGTGGTTCTAGCAGATCCCAGGACCAACATCTGAGATCTCCGTGCAGAAGAGTGCAGTCCTAGGAACAGCTAAGATACTGCGCAGGACCCTCAAGCTCCCAGGTCTCTGGTAGAGGACCCGAGCTTGAAGGATAGACCGCCTGCATGAGTGACTAAGCCCATAAATTCAACAACAAAGGGTTCGCACAGGTCAAGACAGAAATTTGCTTTGCCATAGATTTTTACAGGGCCAGAAGCCTTTTTCTAAATCACAGCTATCGCCATCTGGTGGCCTTCAGATTAAATGCAGATTTAAGTTCTGTAAGTTATTTAAGTGTCAGTGGAGGCCGGTAAGCAACAGCTAAATGTGGCATTGATGGTATCTATGCTGATTAGTATCTGCGACCAGTCAGAGTTGCTGGCTAGTGAATACACCATAAGGGAGTAGGGACCTTGCACACTGCAGAGGCAAGTCTATATTAATGATCTAATTCAAAATCTAAGGAGTAATCATGTAACATTTAAATTTTCCATCTCTGTGCTGTCTCATTCAGATACTTTCACTCGGATATATATACACCCAGTTAAAGAAGCAAGTAAAAGTGACATTGTTTCTCATCGTCAGGTTGTGATCTTAGTGTTTTTATTCCAATTTGCTTGGCCCACAAGCTTGCCGTTAGCGGCGCCTGCAGCTGTGTGCCTTTGATTTGGATGAGACATGATCCTAATGCCAAGAGGCCATTTTAGGCAAAGTGAAATGTATAATTTTTTCATGCCAATGAATGACAAAAATTCTTTCGGTTTCTGCTGCAGACACATTTGGGGTGTCCCACTGCAACCTGCACAAATGACTCTGTGTAAACGTGTGTGCACTTTTCTCCTCCGTAGTCACTTTCTATTCATTGACAAAGAAAGCATAATAATCTCAAGAGCTACTTGTTCACCACAGTATACTTACATGAATGGCTAATAATGGAACGTTTTATAAAATTCAGCAGATATTTAATTAAAAATATATATATTAAAAGAGCTAGAAGCTCCATTATACCACACATTGAAAAAACATAAAGTGGCATTTGGTTCTGTAATTTTACATGTTTTTGTTCCCTCTCTTTGTTTGTGGAGACAAACTGAACATCAAACTTCATGCAGTACTACAAATAAGGGTTAGGTAATTTTTCATATCTTTTGCCCTATGACAGCTGGGAAAAGCATTCCCCCATAACCATGAATTGGATAAAGGGGAAAAAAGACAGATGAATGGGTGGTTTAATGTTGTGTTAAAAAAAAAAAAATCTGAAAACAGCAATAGGAAGCTAGAGTCAATAATATTCCCCGGTGAATCACTTGTTTCTTACACAGGCCTTATAAAATCTGTCTGCCCACTCTGTGGCAAACATCTGCCACTGATCACAAACCTCGAGGCTCTTGAATACTGTAGTGAAGTTTTTGACCACTGCAGCAAACAACTCTTCACGCCCTTCAGGCTTTATTTCTTCCAGATCAGTATCAGACACACTTTTTAGTCATTTGTCTGAAGAGAAATGCTTTCTTTTTATGATGTGGTCTGCACCAGCTCTGCGCAGGGTTGAGCTTTACCCCCACCAATCACACATTAGCACAACCTCCACCTCTGTTTTCATTTCATACGTTTTCATAAGGCTTTTGTTGACTACTTCAGAGTTTTGTATAGCTAATTTATACAATTAAGAATATTTCAATAGGCCATGGAGAGATCAAGTGAGCAAACTCAACTGGATGAATATATCAAAAATATCACAATTTGTGTACTGGCCTGACACTTTGTGAGGTGATGCCTTAATCGGTTTAGGTTTTATATGTGGAAAATAACAGTACAGTAGTATTTTTGAATTTCCACTATAAAGGGCTTGGTGTGATTTTCTTATGTGACTTAACTTTCAAAGCATCTTTGAAGTATTCAAGCATGCAATGAGCAATATAAAGCTACATTTGTAAAATTGCCACCTTGAGCAAAATATGGCACAAACACTGGAAGCAGATAATATTTGTTGCAAACTCCAGGCCAAAAGTGAGCACATCTTTTACTAGTGAGAGGAAAGAGGTCATGAATCAGAAGATGGCTGGAGAAAGATCAAGGAGGCAATTTATAACCAATGCCAAAAGCCAGCCTTGAACAGAGATCGGGGTTATGAAAGCTAGCAACTCAACCTTCCAGCTCAGGATTCTATAGCATGTAAGGGTTTTAGCAAAGCAGCATGTGTCACAATTGAGTTCTATTTTGTCCATTTTTATATATGGCAACTCGTCCGTACAAAGAGACAGTATAAAAAATTCATTTATTGTGTTAGTCCAACACTCTTTTCATACAATGAGTAGGTGTTTTACTGTATCTTCGGAAAATGTGGGATTCTTGGACAAAACTTACATTTGGAGAAGAATTAGAAGAAAAAGCTATTGGGATTTGTTAGTCAATTCTTCATCCCCTCATAATCTAAGAGATTTTTTACTTGTTTAATGTGAGTGACAAGGTTTGTATATTGTGCATATATCTCTAAACCATAAAAAGGCCTCAGTAAAAACAACAAAACACAAGAAAACACAAAGAAGAAAATAGATGATCAGTTTATCGTTGAATGATGTGGTGTGACAACAAATTAAAATTAGTAAATCTGTCTGAAAATCAAATGTTTTTGGCAGTCTAATTAAAAATAATAGGTAGACTACCAATAATATGCCAAATACGAACATTATTGAATGTTTTACTATATCTACAATTGCTTTAAAGCACTGTTCCTTTTCAATCATTGTCAGACACTTTCTGACATTGCAGTAAGGCTGTCTGGAATATAATAGTCAGTTGCATTGTCTCTGGTGCACCAACCTTTGGCCTGACACATGTGTTGGCAGGTGTAATGCTGCTTTGTTAAATCAGTGCTGCCTCTTTTAGAGGTTTTCTCTGATGGCTTTGCAGTAGAGTACTAGTTTAAAACAGCCAGCTGGTACCATAATTATTATGCTGCCAGATTATTAATAGTATTCACCTATCCCCTCTATAGCATCATGGGAACCAGTCACTTCTATTGTGTTAGAAATTCAACAACAATGAGAATTTTTTTTTTCTAAATCCAGGCAAGACACATACCCTTTTCTATTTTTTTCAGCTGGTATATCTGTGTTCTGTTCATTTTCATGTGCCTTTACCTGGCCATTCATTCTTTTTGTTGTACCACACCTAAACAGTTCTGGTAAGTCATCTAGCGCCCAGAGACCTGTTGGCGACTAGCCAAACCAGCTCCAAGTAGTTCCTGAAAGTAGCTGTCAGTCACTGTGAAATATCTTGCTAAAGCCTCATTCACCCAGGGCTAGAAATCATACAGTGACCCCCTCTGATAACCCCCAGTCAGCTCGTAAAAGTGCATATTCTGCAACCAGTTGGCAAGTGGTTGCTGGAGGTTGCTGGCAGTCTCTAGTGTGAAAATGGTCATAAAGAGGTATTTGCTGCTGCACCAAAAGCCTTGCTGACATCAAAACTAGTTTTCAATGAAGACACTGACTTGACTGCAAACATTTGCAAACTACTTTCCAAGCGGTGGTCAAACTGACAGTGTGATGTGGAAATGGAGATTGTTCAGCTTCAAAGTAAAAGTCGCACTTTACATTCCAAAACAATTATTTTGTACAATGATTCTAAGATATATATGGGGACTGAGAGGCAGCCAGTTCAAGTAAGCATTGCAGATACAGAATTCTGAACTAGTTGTAATTGATTAAAATATTTTAGGACAAAAGAGTTGCTGGCATCACTGGGGCAATGATGGCAGCTTGGCATAAAATGTGCATTAGTTTCTCTTTGTAAAAAAGAAATCCAAATTTGGTGCCTTGTAGTTAGTATAAGGGAATTTCAACAATCCAGACATTAAGCTATTATTTGCTTTTTAGATATTCTACAAGCTTTCATTTTCAAATGAAGTTCTTTGATTTCTGACCTAGAGAAAAAAAGATGGAGACTGTTGTGTAGATAGAAAAATTAGATAATAGTAAAGCCAATCATTTCCTTTAATTAACAGTGGCACTCTAAATGTAAAGCAGTTCAAATTTAGATGTGTACCAGTTCTGCATTCAAATGACTAGTAGAAAGCCTGCTGTTTATCAGTGTCTACACTTTATCATATTTATTGCGCCACGTTTAAGGAAAAGAAAGCACCCGATGTAATGATACAGATAATTTGCTCTTATTTCTATATTCTCAGACCCCAATAAATTTTGTCTTGCTACTATGATGGTTAAAATATGATTTCTCTGATTTGACTAAATTATCCTAACTATAACTGAGAAGTTTTCATTATTAAATAAGCCGTAAAAGTGGTTCTTGCTGTGCAACACATTACTGCTCTGCTTGCCAGGTAGGATATCTAATATGTGTCCTTAACATTAGCATGCCCTCTAGTTCTGTAGTGAGACATCAAACATTCTTTCTTGCTCATTTAGCCATATTTGATTACTATAGGAGGCTGCATTTAACACAGACACATTTTAAATAAGAAGCATCTCTCGGCATAGATATGTGAGCAAGCACAAAGTTTAAAGAGGGAAAAGAAAGTGAACTAGTAAATCCTTATAGCCTCACCTAAGGGTTACCTCTTTTTTGACATATTCAGGATTGAATATGTTCACACTTTTAGTTCACACTTTTAGATTAAACCTGTATTTTGTATGTTCTTGACCTTTTTACTTCTATAATAAAAGTTGTCCCTGATTTTAATTTTGACAGAGTATACTGTCATGTTTACCACTGATGAACTTGAACTGAGTAAGGAGCCTGATATTCAGTGTCTACCTCAAGGACCATTTGACATGATACATGGTTGCTGATAGACAGACAGTGGCTTTTTCTGTGATCACACCTGTGACCTTTAAGTAATTGGATGGTATCTCAAACCACTAGGTCACCTTGCCCATGCGATTGTCGTACTCATTGAAACTTTAGACCTCTGTCTCGTGCCTTGAGATCTCCTTTGCTAAATAATATGTACTGAACTACAGGATAAAATATCAGTGATAGATTTTTATCTGGTCAGTTTCCTCTTTAGCTTCTTTTGACTTTGACCTTGCTATTTAAGGTATTTGCAAACACTGTAGAAGAGTGTCTTAGGGCCTCTCAACCTGGTTCCCAGGAGTGTCGTCACGAACAGACAGAGTTTTAAAATGCACATATCTAAAATTGAACTTAAATTATTATGCATGTGATTATTGTTCTTAGTCTTTGGCTGTAGCACAACACTGGTAGGTGGTGACTTCAAAGTTTCAAGAAAATGGACTGTAAACGATGTCTTACAAGATTAAAACAAAGAAACAGGGAAGCAAATCTGAAAAATCTCACTCACTCACACACTAATCTCAGCTTTTATTGTTTAAATATGTCCAAAGTGTCTTTAAATTGACAACTGTAGCAAGTCTGCCATATAATTGTCAACAGGTAGAAATGAAGGCCACAATGTTACAAGCCCGATTGGCCATCTTTTTTTTTTGTTACCTTTTGAAAATTAGGCTCTGGCTGCTGAGCTGGGGTCTGCATGTACTCAGCTTTCATTTCTCAACATGACTCTGGGTTTTTAGCTAGATTTGCATTAGCATGCTGTCTGCGCAGATGCTTGTTATAATAATAGTATGCAGTTATTTCTGTCCTGGATCCA
Source organism: Haplochromis burtoni (assembly GCF_018398535.1). NCBI lineage: Eukaryota > Metazoa > Chordata > Actinopteri > Cichliformes > Cichlidae > Haplochromis > Haplochromis burtoni. The sequence continues at coordinate 535,260 of NW_024582386.1, forward strand.
GTTTGCATGTTATCATCAGACTTAGGATCTTTTGTGGAAATAGAATAAAAGCCCAGATCCCCAATCCTCAAAAACTGAAGTTTTTTTTTTTTTTGCTCCATCCACCTAATGTGCAAATAAATGAAGAACGTTTGTCATGCAAGTAACAAATTTAAATGTGATGTGAACATTTGATACACTAACTCATTGCATTGCTGTGTTAATGAAAAATGCAATGTCATTAATGTGTTAATTTGGAAGTTATTGCACGAAGACATTCTTAAGAATGGGAAACTGAGAGAAAACCCTGAGGTTTAACTTCCACAGGAACTGTAATGAAACTCAAGGGCAGGTCTTCAGCAGTGATGAATTTAAATATGAATTTTTGTTTCAAATCATCAATATATACAGAGGAATTCAAGAGAGTTTGAAAACTGAGTGTCTACAGCATCTCCAAAACACTGTGGAGGATATATCATGTTTAGGGTTCCATTTCAGCCAGTGATGTTGGGGAGCTTGTCAAAATTAATGAAATTATGTGATAAAAAACAAACAAACAAACATACAATGGAGGCCAATTCAGTGGTGAATTGACAGAAAATGGAACAAAAGACAGCCAATATCTAATAAAGAGCTTTGAATTTCCTTCAAGGAGCCTGGACAACTTTCTTGAAGACTACTTAAAGAAATTACAAAAAAGGTTGTTTAGGAGACTTCAGGCTATTTTCCTAAGTGTTAGGCTCAAAACATTTGCAGAACATACAAAAAACAAACAAACAAACAAACAAACAAACAAACAAACAAACAAACAAACAAACAAAAAAACCCTAAAAGCTAAAAAAAAGGCAGCACGGTGGCACAGTGGTGGTGGAGTTTGCATGTTCTCCCTGTGTTTGCGTGGGTTCTCTCCGGGTACTCCGGCTTCCTCCCACCGTCCAAAGACATGCAACTTTTGGGGATAGGTTAATTGGATAATCCAAATTGCCACTAGGTGTGAATGTGCGAGTGAATGTGAGTGTGAATGGTTGTCTGTCCCTATGTGTTAGCCCTGCGACAGACTGGCGACCTGTCCAGGGTGTACCCTGCCTTCGCCCTATGACAGCTGGGATAGGCTCCAGCGCCCCCCGCGACCCTGAAAAGGATAAGCGGAAGCGAATGGATGGATGGATGGATGGATAAACTAAAAAAAATATTAATTAATCAATGTACATTTTCTGCCCATGGGACAATTCTCCCAATTTTACATAATGGGAAATTATTTTCTGTTGTTGTATTTAGTCTTCCAAAAGAAAAATAGAAATAAAACCTCAATGTCTGGTTTAAATGTTGTGAGATATGTAAGGCTAGAGAAATTCGAACAGTGTGTCATTCATATTAGGATTCAGTCCTGTGTGATAAGGTGTCAGGCAACCATGCACCAACATAGTTCTACCATCTGGGTCCAGCCAAGACATCTACAACACCAAAACAGCAAGGTAGTGCTTTTCCTTCTATTCTCTGGTTGAACCTGTCATTCCTACCTAACAGTTTTTTCTGAGTTCATTAAAAGTCCCTTTGACAGCAAGTGAAGAGTTGCAAAGATAATAGTATATTAAAAAAGCACAGATTAATAAAGATACATAATTTTGATTCTGCTGAAAATTGGTAATTGCATGGTAATAACTTAGAAATTACCACATTATTACGCTCTTGTTTCCCTTGTTACCCTCCTATTACCCCTTTATTACTGAGCTGTAATAGAAAGTGCTACCCAGATATTTTGTTTTTTATTTCATTTCCATTCAGAAACAGCACAAATAGAAATTTGTTTATGAAAGCATTTGTTTACATAAAGAAAAAGCAGGGACATTAGATCAGATTCACCAAGTGCTCACCTAAGATGCACAGAGAGACACAGCCTAATGACGAACAATGTTGAAACAATGGAATTATAGTTGCTCTTTACTGCCAAGCATTTGCCAAGTTGTTTGTTACATCATAATGAGGAAAAATACCAAGGTAAAAAACATAAAAGCAGAAAAGGAAAGTTGCAGTGCTCAAATGAAACATTCTCTATCTTACACTCGGATTCAGTGCAGCCGAGTGTAGTTTATGTAGTGTCTGAAAAAAGCTGTTTTAGCTCATCACCCTTGCTTGACCGGCTACCCCGCACAAACATAAGGTTCGAGAAGCATGTGAGTGAGGCTTTTGTGCTTACGGCTGGACTGGCATACCTGAAATAACTATTGGGAACTGACATACTTAAAGGTGTCCTCATGTCTACTTCAAATTATCTAAGATACATATTAATACCTGCTGTGAAAAGGGACCTTTGTCTCCATCATGACAGCACATGAGCAGACAACCCAACACTACATCACACTTTTTTATGGTCTCTCACTGACTCTATTTTTCTTTTGCCTGGCTGTTCCTTTTATGTCTATCACAATGTTACTTCACCACTTTTTCTCTTCTCTCTCTCTGTCTCCAGATAATTCTCATAAGTCCCTGACTCAGACACTCAAACACAGCATTCATTAATGAAGAACAATTTCAAGCCTGCCATCCTTCAAATGATGATGCGTTTTCCAAGAATACAAAACATGGAATAAAATGCAATCTGTGCAAATGGAGGTAGATTTCAAAGCATCGCTTCATTAATGTAAATAACTCAATTTAATTCTTTTAGAATAATTTTGACTTTGCCTAAAGTGACCAGAAATAAACAAAAACTTAAATATTGTAGCAATTTATGGAGTTCAACTACAAGAGCTACAAATGTTTGTACCTTGAAGCTGTTCTGGGTCAAATTCGATCTGTATTTTTTTTAGATAAATTTTGGTTTCCACCAGTGTGAATCAAATCAAAGACAATCGTGGTTTTAGGGAATCCTAAAACTGTGAAACTGTACATGCTGTCTCTATGTGCTTTTATTATGGTGGTGTGATAGAGGTCAATGGGAACTTTGACATTGTTATGAGCACTGTCTGGGTTTCCGTCACATTTGCCCAGGTTCCCGCAGAGAGACATTTGCTGGTTTTTGAAAGATCATGGGGGAATCTTTGAACTGTGAAAAAGTAAAACAGCAAAGTAGTGATCAAATATGGTGCTCATAAAGAACAGAGGTTATGCAGAGGTCAGAGAATGTCTTGAGAGATGGTGCCATGACATCGAAACAAGATCTGAAATAGAGTGGCACAGTAGTGGGGTAGTTAACATTGTTTCCTCACAATAAAAAAGGCTCCAAACCTGGCCAGGCCAAATCCTGACTGGAACCTTTCTGTGTGAGGTTTCCATAAAATCTGGAGTGGGCATCCTCCCACAGTCCCAAGACATACATGTTAGGTTAATTGGTGATGCTAAATGGGCCATGTATGTGAGGCAGGGAAAGTCCTTGAAGTATATAGAACAAAGCACTGTAACAAACATGTCTGGAACACACACAAGGTTTCCTACCACTGTTTTGAATGACCAGACTTGTTTGGAATAAACAAGTGTTCTAATTGTTAATTAATAGTGAGTTAATGTTGCTAAATTTCAATGGTAAGTATGGGGATTTCTTATGAGAAAGCGCTACAGAATGCTGGTGCCTCAGTGAAATATGTTTAAATCATTTATGACTGTTTTGTGTTCATGTGTTACATAAAAATGAACACAATCTTGTGTGATTATAAATGTTTTTCTCCAAAAAATGTGTGTTGTAAAATCTAAACATACTCCCTCCTTGCTTTCTGAAACATTCATTAAGGATTAATAAGCCAAACAGGCTATTTATGCTTTCCAAATTCATCGTTCAAAATTTGTTACGGACAATTATTATTATTGGTTCATCGACCTAAGTCAAATTGAGAAAAACCATGCAGGTATGGAATATGAATCAGTGGAACTTTGTGCATCAGTAGTGTCTTACCAAATACATGTAATATGTTCACTGGCCTGATACCCATACTGTACAACTTATACTATGCAAAAGATAACTAAAAAACCTTTTTTTTCCTTTTTTTTTCACCGAATTATTGGGTCTAAAAAAAAGAAAAAAAAAAAAAAAACGGGGACCCATCTGGCAAACTCTGTGACTCTATCCACTCCCAAGCTGTTGATAAAGTGCTTTCCAGTTTTCATTAGCTGCACTTTGATTCTAACTTTCACCATGGCTGTTGCTAGGTAACTTCTTGTCCTTTGCCTGTTGCTCTTTCAAATGCAGGTTATCTCTATATGGTGATGTCCTTGAGATTGTTGCTACATGCTCAAAAATATAGCTTCTTGGGAGAACAGAATGGATATTTGTTTCCAGTACCACAATGAGCCTAATTTACAGATCTGCTGCAGGACAGATTCAAGGACGCCAAAGCAAAGAAACCTACTGCTGATTAGTTTCCGAGCACCTATAATAAGCTTCCTCAGTCTACAGATAGTTTGATATGTATGGAATGGAACTGGATCAGTTTAAACCATGCTGAGTTCTTCTGTTGGGGCAAAGTATTGTGATCATAAGCCTGTAACATGCACATACATTTGGCTTTTGAGACTGCTGTGAGTCAACAAGCACAAAGTTGACCCAGAATCAGAATCAACATTTATTGCCAAGTATGTTCCAAATAATTTGGAGCATAACAGTGACATAGAAGGGTAAAACAGTGCATAAGCAAATAATTCAAGGAACAAAAGTTTTCCCCCACCACCAGGAATCCTGGCCAACAACACATCTGCATGAGTCTAATACATGTCTCTCTCAGTGACCTGTCACCAAGGGTTACAAAAAAACCCCTCATATTTCCAGCATAGCCATCTATCTGGGACACGGACAGATGCATCCTCCCCTGAGGCTCCAACTTTTACTTAAATACTATAAAAAACCAAAGAACTGAGATAGGTCATCACCAAACCAACACAAAGCACCAGGCAGTAACAGCAAAAACAACTACCACTTGCGGCACAGCATGCACTCATACTTCCATTTGCATGAAGAGCAAGGAGAAATAATGTTTTTCTTCGTTTTTTTGTCATCATTTTGTCTTGAAAGGAGAACTAATTTGGACTCTAGCAGAGGAGCTTTGCATCTCTTGCAGTTCAAAACAATCCATATTTATCTCATAAGCCTTTGAACCCGATTGTGCTTTCTTTTACTCACATCTCAGTTACTTAACCTGAATATGGATGATGTCTCAAACAGCAAATAGGATTAGTGGAAAATATTGACATTGTATGAAATTATAATCTTTTTTGAACAACACTAAGTCTCTGACCTCTCTTTTTTGGCCAGAATGAAGGTTTATTTGTGTTATTACTGTGATGTGAATACTTTTTCATGACAGCTAATTCTTTATTGTACGTGAATTCTATGATTTTTTTTTTTTTTTTTTTTTTTTTAACAAATTTGATCTGACTCAAGTAAATCAGAATCCTTCATTTGAGCATGACAAATCCTTACACCAAGCTGGCTTAATATTTAAAGTAATAAAAAAAAACACTACAAAAAAACATGTGAGCAGAAGGGATTTTCTCAACTAATTCTTGGCAAGAAATAGACTCATTTCCCAATATGTTGAGCTATTTCTTTAATTGGCATGCGTGTGGCACGTTTTGATTGCTTCCACTGCAGAGGTGTTCCAGAAAACCTACACATTCGCACATTGGCGACATAGATTGTCCACTTCATTCCAATCAAGAAAACACTGATGTCCATCCTCTTGTTGTGCTTCAAGTACATTTCAGATTTATTTTCTTCCATTAGATCTGTGATAATATATTCTGCAGAAGCATGACACAGAGTGAAATGTAAAGTACAAGCAATGCATAAACAAAAGTCAGTGAATGCAGCTTAGTAAGACATTTATGGAGACACATAGGGGAGAAGAGGAAGAGGTAACAGACATAAATGCAACATGGAACAGGCTGTGCTGGTTTATTATCATAATACTGTGACTGGTCTAGTTTTTCATTAAAAATAATTTGTTTCTAAATAGTTTGAGTAATTCCTCTTAGGTTTGACCTCACAGGGAAAACAGCAGCATCATTTACTCATATCTGTGTCACACAAACGACTCCTTGCACCTTGGGAAGGAAAGTACCATAAGAGCACCACACAGGGAGGAGATTGAGGTGAATGGATGTGTCAATAAATTTACCAAACTTAACATTTTCAATTAACAAAATGACTAATTAATTCATGTAATTTGGACATATCATTGCACACTGAGCCTTTCTATCCACTCCTACATGTTTAAAAGCTCCTCCAATTTCTGATACAACTGCAAGTCTGAAGCTGAGTCACTTACACCTCTTGTCTAACTCCAGAACAGGCTCCCTAAACTTTTAATGTGTACAGTGCCTACTTTCAAAATCACTGCAATGTGAAAAATGAAGAATCATTTAATGGACACTCATCAATAAATCTGAACATGTAGACTCTTCTATAGGTGCTTTACACCAAACTTTGCTGCAAACCCTCAATAAATATGATTAAACGCAGCTGAAATACATAAAATCAAAGTTTAATTTGTTTAAAAAATAATAATCATTAAGGAAAATTTTCTTTTTTTTTTCTTCTTCTAACAGTTTTTAATTCAATTGAGGCAATTTTAATGGAGATAAACAGAAAGATTGGATGAATGCATTTTTTTTTTGACAGGTCTGAAAACCACTGTACTCCACTTTCTCTCTTTTGATGATGTTTCTAAATGTGACCTCATTGTTTACTTCATTAGACTGAAAGCTGTAAATTCAATTTTTCTCATCCCAAACACACACACAGTTTGCATAGTGACACACGCGCGCACACTCCCAATTGCTCCTTATTTATCTGGTGTGGCTAGTGACAGCTTCTCGGTTGGTGCTGGATTTACAACTCTAAAATGCCCTGCCTGTGTGTGCAAGTTTCTGTGATTGAGGATGCGGTTGTGTCCTGCTCTGATAGTGTAGAGAGGAAAGACGTTGTGAAAAGAGGGAATGAGATGTAGATAAATAACCACTTCAGAAGATTTCTCCTTTCCTGCAGGCAGTGTGTGAAACTGAAGAAAGGGTAAAGTAGTGTGTGTGTGTGTGAGAGAGAGACACAGAGAGGTAGATACAGATTGAAAGAGGGAGTATAAAAGCAGGCACTACAATACTTAGATTCAGTCCATCTCACTCAAAATGGCTCCAGACCACAATCTATCACTGCTTTATTAGAGAATACACACAAACACATAGACACACACGGCTCAGTTGAGTGCAGTAGATTTCATCCAAATCACTGCCATCTGAAAGTAATGGGAGCCGGTGGCTGAGGGCCATGTCCAGTACACCCCTTAAAAACCAGACGGCATTTCAATATCTTATTTCAGGGTGCAATAATACTAAGAGGATTGCTCTCAGACTCGTTTAAAGTTTTGTTTTATCAGCTGAAAGACTTAAAGATAAATGCTGCTTGACGGAGATGCCAGTGTGCATAAACAGCAGTAAAGTGGGTGTTATCTCTCAGAGCAAAAGAACATTTTTACCATGGGGTAAAATCATAGACTGTATAGAAAAGATGGGCAAAGTGAAACGTGACGCTCATGTGCCTTAAACCTGCATTCTTTCTAATGGCCAGCAGAGGGCATCTACCCTGGTTGCAAAAATAAGTCTGATTGCATACCAGGCTATATGAACATAATATACTTATTATATATAAAAAATTATATTAACAAAAAGTTTAATGATGAATTTATGATCTCAGTCACTATTTTCAAGTCTTACAACCGCAGAAAAAAGTACTTGGATAATAACACAATTTTTCACACGTTGCCTTTGTACACTATTTTACAATTATAACCATTTTTTTAAACACAGTCCCTCATTTTCACAGGCTCAGAAGTAATTGGACAGCGTAATAGTCACACAACACCTGCTCCCTCAGTATTTCATGACAAATTAAGCAGATAAATGATCTGGAGTTGATTCCAAGTGTTTATCTTTAAATTGTTACCCATTCACTGGAAGTCTAAATATGAGGCATAGAGATATTACAATAGAAATGAAGAAAGCCACCATTTGAATAAAAAAAACAAAGTGTGAGTCACGTCTGCTTTCAAAAACTCAAAATTGGGTCAAAAATTATGATCAGAAAGAAGCTATTGAACAGGAAGTGGCTCTGTCCATCTTTTATATCCAGGCTATGTTTAAATTCTATAGGTAGCTTCCTTTTTATGTAAGAATGTACACTGTCTCTAATGTATTGAAAATGCTTGAATGCCTAAACAAAACAATGCTTTTGTGCAGCAGCCATATGTTTTACTCAATTTCTGTTTTCACATCCAAGGATGCCACTTTACATGTGGGTGGGTGAACTGTTGTGAAATGACCAAAGTCAAGTTTTTAAGAATAAAAAGAAACTGGGTGATATTTATATCTATACTCTAGTCACTGGACTTACTCAGCAAACAAAGCATTGTGATAGCCTTCAACTCTGAGTGAACACAATAAACAAAATGTCAGGGTGTCTGTGAAACCTCATACGAACAGTGACTGAATGTTGCACATACGAGGTTTCTGCTAAACACTGACAGTAACACTATTCCTCCCCGCTTACTTTTTTCAATCAGATGGCCTCTGTATCTGTCCTCCCAATAACCAGGGGTAACACTCTTGATATTGTCTGCCATGTGTGAAACTAATCAGAGCCAAAACCTGGTGTTTGTATGTGTGTGTGTGTGTGTGTGTGTGTGTGTGTGTGTGTGTGTGTGTGTGTGTGTGTGTGTGTGTGTGCTTGCAATAGCCACTGGCACCTTGTTGTAAAGTCAATGATGCTGCTTCTTGTTGTACACTACCCCGTTGCACACAGACAGACACACACACACACATTCACACACTCTCATACAATCTGTCTCCCTCCATACACACCCCACGAGCAACATTGCTTGTATACAGGCAGCTGGTGATGAACAAATATTCTCTCTGTTGTGGGGTGTGTGGGCACTATTGCCTGCATAACTGTGCATGTGTGTGTGTGTGTGTGTGTGTGTTTGCAAAACGGGAATAACTCGATCGTGTCGACAGCAGCCGCCTTCCCGCCCTCCGGCACTGTGGCTCCTGATTGGATATCTCGTTAGTCAATTACCTCATTAGCGCATGTCCCATTGAGGGATCATGCTCCAGTGACAAAAATAAATAAATAAATCCATCCTTTTGTTTTGCTTGGATGCTTTTCTTCACAAGATTCCTTACATATGGGATTCCTATGTCCCACATTTGCAGTTAAGCCGTCTGCTCATTTACTGACATGACCGGTTTTTGCTAGTCCCGCAAGGGCTCAAGTCAAATAGTCAGAATGCACATCTGGCAGCGTACTGCTCCTAGCACCGGGGCGTCCTGCTGTTCTTGAGCATATCAATTACATTCAGTGAGATTCCTCTCCATATTAAAGACATTTAAATCAAACCTGTCGCTGCTACATGACTGTCAGGCTCAGTCTAGTCATTATACAGTTTATCCGTCTCTTGGGTAGGGTCAATGAATAGAAAAGACAAATAAACAAAGATGATTTTTCAACACCTGTGTGAATGTACAGATGAAAGGATCTGGTAATAGGGAACTCGGTGTTGTTTACCGCTCATCTGTTGGCTTTAATACTTTACTGTTAAAAGGACAATTGATCTTTGAAATAGCAAATTATTGCTGAATCTGTGCTCAGGCTAAAAGAATTTGTATAACCTGACACTTGAAGTTTAGTGATTTTCTGAATGACCATATTGAGTACACTTTTACAGCATGGAACAGCCGTATACCACGCTGACACTTTGCTTTACTGTAAAAATGAGAGACACAAACAGTTAGAATATAGTCAAAATGCAGAGTTTGGGCCATGTATGTGAGTTTGAAAATGATTATTGCATGAGAACAGAAGGACAGTGGTGTGGTCTCTCCCAGGTTACTAATGAATTGCCTTTTTTTCAGCTTTACTTGCTTCTATGCGCTATTGCTTCAGGATAATTCAGACATGACAAACACAATACAACATAATTTGTATAAAAAGGGCCGTTTAAAAAAAAACAACCTAGGATGTTCCATTGTCCTATTCACAATTCCCATAATAAGGCCTGTAAACAGAGAAGAAAATTGACAATTGATATAATCTGATGCCAGCTGTTGGCTTCTGGATCCAAATAGACTGGATGTGTCGCCTCTAATCATCAAAAACAAACTTTGACTGTTCACAACAATAGCAAAGTAATGGATACAAACAAATAGGATTTTGAAATGCAGCAGTGATATATGCCATATCATTTGAACCATTGGTACCACTCTGTAGGAAAGCCTACAGAGATAAATCAGGTTCAGGTCTGTCAACAACGTTGCTTTGAACAAGACAGTGATGCCTCTACCTGCTCGCAATATATAAGCTCTTCTGGATGAAGCTTAGTATGCAGCAGAATAAGGAAAGTATGTAAAGTGAATCTTAGTTTCATGGGTTTCTAGGACATGCTGGAATACATTACATCTGTCTGCTGTGTATGTCTAGTTTTTGGGGCAATTGCAAAGAACCACTGTGAATAGTGAATTACTCATGAAAGTCTCTCTAGCATTCTCCCCCCCACCCACCCCCACCAACCCATTTTATTCGTTAGCCACAGGACCTCCTTCCATCCCCCTCTTGTCTCCCTCCTTCCCTGGACTTTATCTGCATTTCTCTAACCTGAGTGTTTTTTACCATAATTTTTTTGTCTTTCCTTCCTGTCTTCTTCCTTTTTGCCTTTTCACCCACTTTCCTTTTCTCATTTCTTCTCCTCTGCTCCTTTTGGCTCTTCTTTTGTTGTACAGCCTTCTTTTTCCTCTTTGCATCTTTTAGTGCATTCTTGCCTACTGCTCCTCTCCTTTTCACACCCCTACATATCTCCCACCTAACACCTTTCCCTCCATTCTCTCCCTTTTTACATCCCACTCTTACTTCCATTCTACTCTCCTTTCTCTCTTTCTCTCTCCAGACATGAACCTCACGCATGCCTTATTGATTTCTGAAAGCAACAGACAGCTAATGTAGGGCCCAGAAATTGTGCACACGGAGGATTCAAGACATCCATGTACATGCATATGGACTAGATACGCACGCAGACTCCAAGAAACAGCGGTTTTGCACTGAATATTGAAATGATGCCAAAATGATTAACACAAGTTTTTGTTTGGGAGAAAGTGAGAGAGAAGAAGGGGGAGAGAAGGTGCCTGTAGATGGCAGAAGAGTGCTTCAAGGGAGCATTTGGGAGCAGGTTTCACAAACACACACATACATTCAGGCATGCAAGCCAGTTCGCTGTCACATATTCCTGCTAACTCTCACATAGATGCATGTACACAATTTCACCAGTGTTGGATATTCCTCCACCACATAAACGTTTCTTAAAATCATTTCAGAACAGAAAAGCACACATGCCCCGTTTACTCGCCTCTTCTCCGCACACTCAGATGCTGTAAATTACACCAGAGCTGCACTCAAACTGAGAATCAATGATCAGGAAATCAAAAGCACCGTTACTAATTTAATACTATTAATTACCTACTGAGAGAGAATGGCTTGTATTGTTTTTTTTCTATTTGTGTGTGTATGTGTTTGTGCCAAACACCAACCGTAGCAGGAATGAATCCCACGTAGATGGGTGGATATACTGCAGGATTGCAATGCACAGATATGATCATGGCAGGATTAACTTACAGAAAAGTAGTTTAGATTACAATGAAGGCTGAGTTTGAAGATGGGTGTGGTCTAACACTGTGGTACTGAGTAAGTGGTGACAGAAGTGCACGTCCCACATGCTCGTTTTAACTCCCTATTGACAGAAAGACAGATGTAGTAGTCATGACTAACATAAACCCATTGCAAGATGGTCTCTAATGACATGGGAGTAAAACAGACCAAAAATAATGGCTTCCCAAATGGGGGTAGCATATTAGCACTTAAGCCTCTATATAATAACACTTAATGAACTAAATTTATTTATATTTTATATATTTTAAGAGTAGTGCCATCTAGGAAGTGTAAGTGTTAAATATTGTCTGGCAAAGGATAATTGTTTTTGCAGTTAGATGCTTTGAGCCCTGGATTGGATGTATGTGTGCATATCTCAGCTTGGAGTTGTTGCAACTAAGTTTTACTGGATCTAATAACATTTGATTATCAGATAAAGATAAACAACATAAAAAATGAAGATAAGGAAAAGAAATTTTAAGATAAGGAGTATGTCAGAAGACTAACTGACACAAAAGTTAACAGAAAACAGAACTGTGGATTGGAGATTGGGTTTGGTAGCTTTTACTGCTCATATTCAGCAACTTCTAGTGTTGTTTTTCATTGATACTTTATATTGTAAAGAATGGTGTGATTAACATTTCATTTTTGGTAGTTATCTAAGTAAGTAACCCCATCTACAGTACATACAGCTACACTCAACCATTCAAAAAACTTCAGCTACAAGCTCAAATTATGTCAGCTGGTAAGGCTTCAAGAACTAGATCTCACAGAAATCTCAAGTCTGAATACAACTTAACCTTGAAGGGAAACCATGAGGTAACGGGTGATTGGAGATTCCTTCCTCTAAAGGGTGAATTTAAAAATGGATGTACGTGAAAAATGGATAGCCACAGAGTACACTTGGTCGTTAAAATCAATTTTAGAACAACTTTTACATCAGATGTCATGATTTAGTGTAGAATCACTGATGCCAGTATACAATTTTCTGTCTCTTTGTTTGTGTTTTGAATACAAATCAACTTGCACAAACTTTTAAGCTGGATAATTGGCTGACAGAATTCATTTAATGAAGCCAGTATCAATTTCCCAACTTGTTTGCACAAATGTTTTGTACATTTGAATATTTGTAGCACATTTTAAATGTAGACTTTTTGTTAGTTTGGCATCAACAACAATTTGACCATTGGGATTTGTTACACAGTGAATGTTGACTAACAAGAGTGGACAACAAGCCAACATATACTCTTCTTCTCTTTTTGTGCTGCCTGCAAATTTCAACTGAATAAAGACACAAAAGTTTAATCCAAGAAATTTTGAGGATTGCTGGAAAGTTGTGATATCAAAAGTGGCAACACAAACTGTTTAAAGAAAAACAATGCATAATTATCCATTTTCTTCTCTCTGTGCAATTCAGGGTTGCAGATGCCTGTCACAGCTGTCACCACTTACCGGTAACCAAACACTATGGATTTGACTACTGGGGAACCTGAAGTACCCACTGTGGACCCTTGCAAGAATATACAAATTCCACACAGACATGCCTGGATACCTGGATTTTAACCCAGGACCTTCTTGCTGTGAGTAAGTTGGAAATATTATAATTCCTTACGGAAATAATCAGGTTGGTATCTTGTCTTAAATCAAACCATTACATGAAACTGAAAAACCCAGAAATGCACAGATGGGAATTTAACCTAACAAAGACTAATGAAAATGAACTTTTTGCAGAAATATTCATTCTAAATTCCCCATTATGTCCAACAGTGGGTTAACGACACTCAATGGGATTAACCTTCCTTTCAGTGAAATGGACAATGCTTGTTAATTGGAAGGTGGAGAAATTGGATTCTTTTAATATAGACACCAGGCTTAAAGATTATTTGGATTCGGCGTCAATGGAGCAAGCAGCATTGGCTCATCAAGGTCTTTATCCACCCACATAGCCTCTTTAAGCCTGCTAAGTATGAACATAAGGCTGTAACAAAAATCATAGAACCATATGTAGCATTTTTTTCTTTTTTGGACATTTCTGATTTTAATCCAGGCTTTAACAGATAAAAGTCATGACACAGTGATGTGTTTTTTCCTATGCCAATTGTTTCTCTTCAGCATATAAAAAAGCAAGAAATGAATCTAAATAAATCAATACATAAACTCCAAAACTGCACACTGGAGGGACCTGACCTGTTGGGTGTTTAGTCATGGTAACCTCTTGGCCTTGCCTCCATGTTACTTTGTATTTAGTCCATTATTTCTTACCCTTCTTTCTTACCCTTTTGGGGGGAGGAAAAACAAAAAAAAGATACATTTACTGCATAGATGTGGTAAGCTAAATGTGCCTGAAGTGGCATGCTATTTATACCCACTTGCAAACTATTATGAGGTTATCATTCTTTGGTAATGACTTGGTGCATTTACACATTTCCCCTGTGGACTTTGTTAATATAAAGTGGAGGCAAGGAGCTCTGCAAATATACCAAAATAGGGCATTGCCTCTAAACATATTCAAAGCATTAGCTTAAAGTATTTTAGATGCCTTCAAGGGATCAGCAGTGCACTTCAGTCGGCATTAGATACACTCAAACATTTCTGTCTACCATTTACCGCCAAATTCCCACGTTTTCCTCCTTGTATTGATTTTATTTCAAAAGACAAATGGAGTAATTGAGTGATGACTGTTAGTTGATCATTAGTTGGCCCATGTTACTAATTATGAGTTTAATTACCATTTGCTTTAAGATGTACCTTTTGAGTATTTGTTATTTTTTTTCCCCGTTTATAATAAATTTTGACTAGACGTTCAGTTTTGGTAAGAAACCATTCCCTGACACCGGTGTAAATCAATGAAAACTGTCCTTTTTACAGAGCTGCAGTGGCAAAGAGTGACACCGAGTCAGTTTTAGGCTATTATTTCCGACCAAACGCACGTGAATAGAAGCGGGAGCTTACGATGAGCTCTTGAAAGCAGCATCCCTGTATCAGCGCAGAGGGAAGAGACGCACCAACCAGTACACCAGGAGAGAAGACCACAGCACACCGAGCAGAGGGAACGATGCACGTCTCCTAGGGGTTCTGACAAGAGGGATTTTCACTATCCTTTCCTCGTTTGGTTTTCCCAAGAGAACTTAAGGACTGGCTCAACATCACGAGCGAGCTCTGGTTTGACTTGTTTGGTGAGGATAATGAGACGCAGTGACTGTGACGCTTTTTTGAAAAGAAGTCGAATGAATGAGAAACGGTGAGATCAATTTCTCTTATTTGGGGAGGTAAAGGTACATTTTTTTCATCGCAATTGTTTGTGAAGAAAGAACGAAATTAAGAAAGATAGAAAGAAAGCGAAAGGAGGTGCAGAGAAGGGAAAGAAAAAGAAGCTTTGACACACGCACGGAAGAGAGGAAGATTTTCCGAACAGATACCCTATTAAAAACAGATATCCCTGTTCATTTTTGAGATATTGAGCGGTAAGAAAAAAAAGTCAAGGGGATATACATATTTTTTAAAAGACAGAACAAGAGGGAACGCGCAGTATACATAAGAGCACAGGAGGAGAGGCATATAAGAAGGGAAAACGCCACAGAGCCTAATATTTTCAGACTGAAGAGGAGATGCAGCTGAGGGGAAGTGTGGATTTGAAGCTCTCCCTCCCTCTCTATCACTTTTCTGCAATGGAACGGGACGGAATAGAGAGGTACTGACGACAAGCACCGCTAAAACCTAGCGGAGAGTGGATTTAAAGACAGAGAGGCAACCTGTGCGCCCGTCCCTTCCACCCCTCTGCTTCTCTGGGCTTTTTTTTTCTCTCCCTCGGTGGATGTTGACTGAATTTATTAGATTTTTTTTTCGGATATGAAGGATTTATCTAGTCTATGTTAGAAGGAGGCGGCAAAGAAAACGCACGCGTCTCCCGTTTCTCTCCCCCTCTCTCTTTCTCTCTCTATCTCTCCCTCTCTCTCTCTTTCTCTCTCCCTCCGTTTTCTGGATGTGAAGCAGCATGCGGCCCGGTGAGAGCTTAGAGGGCTCGAGCTCGGCTCACGGAAGATGTATTGATGCTAATAATATTACTAATAGCGGCACGGAACGCTGTCTCACGCACCTCTCGTCGGCTACGAGGAGGATGAAGAGGGTGACGACGAAGAGGAGGATGAGGGGGACGAACGAGAGGATGAGGGACGGAGGAATGACGGCGATGCGCTGTTTTCTGTGGAGTCTCGTTCTCTGCTCGCTCTCATCGCGCGCCCAAGGTAAGGGGATGCGACACCCGCAAACACACAGACACACGCGCGCATACACAGACAGTTAATAAGCGAACCCACACGCAGTCACACGGTTTGAGTGAGAATGGCCGGCAGTACATTTTTTCTTCTTCTTCTTTTAATTTTTTCTTCTTTTTCTTTACTGATGCAGTCAAGCGCGCGCGCGTTTGTAAAGAGGAAAGTGTGGGTGTGCTTCTGCTAGTGTGCGAGAGGTGTCTGCGTGCGCGCGAGGATGTCTGCGAGGTGTCAGTGCAAGAGTGTGAGTGAGAAGGGGTTGGGGATGTATGCGTGGATGTATGGTGTGTTGCGGGGCAAAGCAGAGAAAAGGGAATTGGCATACAGGTAGGATGAAGGGAAAGAGGGAGAGATGAGTGGAACAGGCAACAGCTTCTCTCCCTCTTTCCTCGTTTTCTGGTTGCTTCAGTTTGCTCTCTCTCTCTCTCTCTCTCTCTCTCTCTCTCTCTCTCTCTCTCATCCTTCTCTTCAATACAGCCATTGAGCTGGTAGCCAATAAATATTCTTGCGGTAGCTCTTGGGCTGTGGCAGCGAACGTGAGTTGCTTATACCAAAGTGTGTGCGGGAGTGTGTTTGTCTGTGTGTGTGTGTGCATGAGTGTGAACGTGAGTTGCTTCTAGTGATGAGGCCCAAGCCTTACACAGCATTTTATTCCCAAACCTCCTCCACCATGACCATTTCTTCTTCTTCTTCTTTTTTTTTTCTGAAACTGCATTTCAGTCAAAAGATGTTATATAATTCTGGTGTCCCCCCCACCACCTCTTTTTCTTTTCTATCTTAGACACTTTCTGTCCTTGTCCTTGCTCTTTCTCTTCCCCCTCCCTCTCTCCTCCTTGTTTCACTTGCTCCCACTCTTTCCTTTCTTGAGTGAAATAAAATGTTAAAATATTCACAGCGTGGCACCCCCTCTCCTGCCTTCTTTGTCTGTCTTTCCCTGCTTTCCATTTTTAGTCCTGTCTTTCTGATCCTTTTCAAAAATGTCGTATGAACGCGCACATTTGAGTGAGCTCACACACCCAGGCAAACGCAGTCACTGCTGCGTCAGGTGAGGCTTTTGTGGTGTTTAGAGTAACCGAGTCTTAATCATCGCATCTAGAGGAAAGGATGGTGTAGAAGAGGGAAAAGATGGATAGAGAAGAAGTAGAGGAAGTAGGGATGTGGGAAGAGGGAAGGTGAGCTGAGTGACAGAGAGAGGGAGAAATAACACGATAGGAAGAAGACAGAACAAGTTTAGAGACTCGAGCAGGACCAGGTTTCTAACTGAGCCTGCCCCTTCTATGGGCTTCTGATAACACCCAGCCAAGGTAGTTTCATAAGAAAATATGGCTTCATAAGGGGATAGACTAAGCCTGAAAATTGCACAAGAAGGAAAAGGAAACCTCAAAAATCCAGCTCCAGTGGAAGCTACTGAGAACCGTTTGTCATTGTCATTGCAAAGTCTGTATCATCCTCCAGTGCGGGGAGATTGTGTGTAGGCTGACTGAACAGAAATACTATGGATTTCTACAGCGATTAAGCGAATCGACACAGGGACAGTCTAGACGCGCTGTTTTGCACCATCACAGCATGCAGTGTTGTAGTTTAACGCTAAAAAAATAACACCCAGGAAACTCCAGACTTTTTTTGTTGCCGATTTCAAAAATACTTTTTTTTTTGTTATGGTTCACTTTGATGGACAGATGAGAGATTGTGATTTGTAGGGTGCCAACTGAACAAAGGCAAGAAAGGTAGGATTTCCTCAGGCGCAGAAGATCTAATTTTAAACCCTCGGGGGCACAGATCCTGGCACTGATCTCCTCGCAGCTGTCAAGCCTGTGATAGACCTCATAGCAGCAGATATTTTTAAAAATACTTCTTGGGATAGCTGTTTTATTTAAAGCAGTCTAAAGAGTATCTTTAGAGAAATGCTAATTCTTATTAGGATCAATCGAATGTCAAAGGTATAGAAGCTGGCAAAGTAAGCGGGCAAATAAAGCCTTCTTTAAACGTACAGAGGCTGGAATAAAAAGTAAATAAATGTGTAATTAAATGTCCCCTTGATCCATGCTGACATTTTCAGGACCAAGGCTTTAAAAAGAAGCTGGAAAATTAAAAGCAGCCACCAGCCAAACGCTGTTACATTTTGGCTGTGGCTGGCAAATTAGTCTACTCCACCGGCCATTGGCAGGTAACCAATCATTGTATGGACCTGCAATTCTATTCTAAAAAGCAATCTGGAAGGTAAAGTAATGAACAAGGCGGTAATGGATTCACACGCTGCTGTAGCCAGTGGACAAAAACATTAATTTCTCAACTTGCTTAACACATTTGACACAAAGATACAGTACCATTTCTGGAGAAGTAGCATCTTTTGTCATGATGCGGGACTTTAATTGAGGAGTCGGTGTTCCTCAAAGTCTTTGTGCAATGAAAGGACTTTAAAGAGGTCATTCGTGGAGAGAGCTGATGAAAGGTTTCAATACTCCTGATTTCTTTGGACTCTGTGTATCTGAGAGGTGATTATAAAAGTGCTACTCTTTCGTTATGTTTAAAATTAAGTTTTTCTTAACAGTATATCTTGAAAAAATTGCTGTAGTCGTACTCTGTTCTTCTTCTCGCCACTTGTCCTTTCTCCGTTTCATCTGTTCAGCTCTCCTCCTCCTCCCTGCTGCTCTGCTCTCCTCAGCTCATCTCTACCTCTCCTCTCACCCCTTCTCCTGTCGCCTGCTCCTCTATTTTTCTCTCCTCCGCTCAGCATTTCTTCTGTGCTCTCAGCTCTCCTCTAGGCTCCCTCTCTTCATTTCATCTGTCAGATTTGTCCTGTGGCTCCAGAGGCTTAATTTACTCACCAAACATACTAAATTGCACATGTGCACATGCACGCAAGGAAAAACCCACACACATTTTTCACCGTCTCCCAGACCTAAATGTAATCTGGGCTACATTCAACTTGTCAGAATCAAAACGAGAGCTGTGTCCAACCTCTCAACCTGCATGTGCGCAGCAAATATGGATTTGAGCTGTTTTTCAGCAGTGCCACCAGAGATATAACCTTAGAGATTTTTTTAATGACACTATAGATCTCATCAGCACCCAATTTAAAGGACCAATGCTGACTAGTTGAATACGACCAATTATCAATTAGATAGTCGGGTCATTGTCTTCCAGTCATCAGTAGGGTGTAGAATTACATACTGTTTCTGCTGATAGCTAGACTCAGGCATGTGACCATGCAATTAACCCATAAGGCTAAAAATAGCTAATTTAATTTATATTGATTAGCCATGTAGTACTTTGTTCTTGCAACATGAAGAAATTGAAATTTATCAGACATCCTCTGGTAGCATCTAGTAATTTAATGCTGGTCATCAGTGTTAAATTGCAAAGGCTCTAAGGCACGGGGAAACGGTCCACCACCCAGGCTTTACAGCTCATCTCTGCATATCAAAGAATGATTGGAGCAGTCCACAACCCTGATGCTGATTATAAGTCATTGATTGATGTTGTCTATTAATATGCCCCAACTGATCATTTATCTGTGTTAGTTAGGGGGCAAAAATCGCTTGATATTCTATCTACAATTGATACTATGTCTTATTGCTGAAACTCACAGAGGGAACTTTTTGTCTCTGCTAGACACATTGTACATTTGGACTATTAGAACACTGTGTTCATAATGAGCCAGAGCAGCATACTCACACAGCAAAGACTTTCTAACACACATTTAATCCTGTGGCTCATGGCTGGTTTCTCAGGGAGGAAGATGTGTCTGTCGTAGAGTCAGCCTCTTGATCGTATAAATACTTTTGGCTTGCAGAGACAGAGAAAGGAGAAGATGAGGCGAGGTTCGACGGTAAGCATGTAAGGCAATTACCAATTTTGGTTTCTTTAACAAAAACCTGGGCTCAGATTGTCCCACTTCTTATCTCACCCTTTCCTACTGTTTAATCTTGATCATTCTCAACTGTTGTGCTGGTGTCTTTTGTGTCCTTTACTACTTCTAACCACCTTTTTTTTTAACTGTTGTGCTTATTGTTTCTTCATCTGTTTGAGCCTTACCTATAGAAATATTTCAGTGCCTATTTTGAAACATGACTAAACCTAAAGCACCAAGAAAAGTAAGTGACGCGGAGCTTGTTTCAGTTTTAATAATTAAAACATCCAAGATCCAGTTTTTGTTAACGATCCTGTGGGAATCTAGTTTGACAAAATGAAAAAAGAAAATGTGCTCAATAGAGTGTAGACCTCCACCAAGCAGGTAGAGAGTCATTTGTACCCAGTCTACTTTAATGCACTTGTGTGCAGGCTAATAATCCTCACTTGGTTTTTTTATTACCCTGAAGTGCCAGACGTGCTGTCATTGCCATTTATGTTTGCTTTATTTCATGCCCAGTAACCCTCTTATTTATGTTCTATTAAGTGTTTTTTGCTGCTGCCACCTACACCTGAATTTATGTGATTTCTTTCATAGTTAACTCTAAATTTGAAGTAGTTCTCACTTATTAAACGGCGGTAGGACTCCGTACATCTCCTTGGCAGAGGTTTGTGCTCTACTGGGTGCAAAGATGTATAGGTAGTATAAATGTGCAGGTAGTTTTCAAGATCTGCATTTTTCGAACACGTGATTTGCAGCAGCTTTCCATTTGTAGTAGTAAGTTAACATTACTAGTGTAAATGTTGGGTTTGCATATTGAGATGTTTGCCAGTCAAACCGAAAGATGAATCCAAATGAGTGTCATTGCTCTTAGACTGCTTTTCCGATGCTTTGCCAAGTTTTTTGTGTTAAAGAACGGACTTGTAGTGTCTCCTGGCTGTCTGTCACTGTCGACTGTGAAAGAAAATTACTCCATACGTCCGTCGTTTTTGCTGTTGACAGTTGACATAGGTACTTGTACTTTCAGCCACGTCTTGTCAATTCAAAGGTAAAGAAAACATGGGAGAGAAAATGACAAAATGCTGACATGCACACTGTGCCTTCAGGGTGTGGAACACTGGCCTTCACCATTTTTAACACCAAAGTATCACAATGTTTTGCTGTTATATCACCCAGCTTTAAGGTGCTAAATGTGTTGTGAACATTCTCTTGAGATTTTCTTCATTATGTTATACCTGATGGTCAAACAGGAAGCATTGATTTCCCCAGAAAGCTTATTTTTATAATGTAAGTTACTTTCTCATGAATGTAATCTTGTGATAACTGTCACCCCTAAACCCATGAACATATGTGAGATTTGTGTACCTTTGATATTTTACCTTTGATAACATTAGAGGGGACTGAACTTTCAGTTAGAGGTATCACTTTTCGCTACTTTTGATGTAAATTGTGCTCTCGCCTGTTCTCTTTCCCCTCCGATTCCTTTACAACCTGCATACTTTTATGTTATCACCATAGCTGTCTAAAAACAGTTTGGCACCCGTGTGGATGTAATTTTGAATTGAACCCAAAAATCGTGACCCAATTGAAGCCAAAAAACAAAACAAACAAACTAGATCTGTAGGCAGTATTATTTAGTTGTCCCTTTTAGTTAATTTTGTAGCATTTACTGAAAACTATACTTCCCTGGCTTATGCATACTTCTGAATAAACCAGTTTAGTGAAACCTACTTTTTGAGTGGTCACCAAGAACATTTTTTCTCTATATTGACTGATCCATATTTAATTGCATTTTTCTCTCGATCCAAACCCTGCCTTTCCTGCTAACCCATTATTCCTTCCTCCTGCATCCTCCTACTGACCTCCACCCATGCTGAATTTGTAATGGCCACCTTTCTTTCATCTCCCACATCTGGCATCTCTCCTCTTACCTCCTTCATCCCCCTTCGTTCTCTTTTCTCTTGTCCATTCATCTTACCTTCTCTTCTCCTTTTCCCCTCCTACCCGAACCTCCAATCTTTTTGAATTTGTTATAAGTGTTGATTATATTATCTGGGCACACACATGGTACAGCTGTGTTAATCTCTTGCATTTTTTCCTTCTAGCTGGGAACACGTTTTATTCCCTGCAACACAAATTGCCACCCAAATTTTGTGTTTTCTTTTAATTGCTGGAGCCAAATCTGTTCATGTATTTCAGATCTCTGCCTGGTATGCTTTTAAAAATGTCAGATTGCACATATTGAGCTGTCTCTGCTATCAACAGGCTTGTTAAATTGAAAGAAGTGATAATTTTGCCATGCAAATTGGAATAAAAAGGGCGACTGCACTCTGGTTAGCTGTTCCAGCTGTTTTAAGGTCTCGTGGATCCTTAACAGCTTTATATATACAATTCCTGTTTTCCTCCAAGGTCTGTTATGAATACTCATTGACACAAGTGTGACAAGTTCAATCATAATTCACTGTAATTAAACTGAAAGGTATGGCAGCTTCCTATAGAAGTGATCAGTGAATATAATGTTAACAAACCATCAAAAGAAATAGTCTAGGAAGTGTGTTTTTAATTTACCTGAGAGTTTTACTTTTTTTCAAATTAGAAAAAAAATACGATTAAAGGGCAATCAAATTGGAGAAATCTCTGCTTCTCTAATAATTAACGGAGGTTCAGAAGATATGAGATTTCCACACAAACCTGGCACAGACACACACACTGTAGCCTCTTCATTATTTCAGAGATGACTCGAAGTAGACATGACATGAACATGTTGAGGAGGCTAGAGCAGGCACGCATACACACATACACAGGAACTTATAAATACACAAAAAAATATTGGGCACACCGAGATAGCATGTGTTACCCTAAGGGTAACTGCAAACACACAAGTGCACACACGCAGGGACACACAGGCATAGGAGGTAGACACATGCGCACACACACACACTCTGATGCGTTACGAGAAAGGCAGATGAGAAATTAACAAAGACAGACAGTCTCAGATCCAGCTGGTGCTCCTTCTTGGTGTGTGTGTGTGTGTCTGTGTGATCTGCTTTAATCTATGTAAAGAAACATGCAATATTGGTATGGTAGGAGGACATATTTCATTAAAGATGGATGCTTGAAGGAACATGGGAAATGGCATTGGAGAAGGATAGACGTGTGGATGCATAAACAGCAAAGTCGGTCAAAGGTTCAGTCCTTGGTGACAACCAGAGTGTGCCCCTCTCAGACAGTCCTTGAGGAGGAAACTGATTCCCTTAATGACTGTTCTCTCTGTAGAAAGTACATACAATAGCTGACATGAAATTACAACAAGAAAAAATAGTCCGTTTTGTTTCTGTCTTCACAGATATTGCATCTACTCTAACGAATTTCCATAGATGGGCAGATTTTAATTTTCTCTGTTAATCACTAATATTGTATCTTTAAAAAAAAATGGAATACTGTGAAAAAAATTACTGACATCCATCCATCCATCCATCCATTTGCGTCCGCTTATCCTGTTCAGGGTCGCGGGGGGCGCTGGAGCCTATCCCAGCTGTCATAGGGCGAGAGGCGGGGTACACCCTGGACATGTCGCCAGTCTGTCGCAGGGCCAATGACATGTAAAGTGAAATATTTATTGAGAATAGAAATTCAGTATCTCAAATTATTCGTTTTTTAATATGTTGATATAATCAGTACTGATTTGGACTACTTTCCAATAAGTAAAGCACTGCTGAGGTGATATTAAAGCCCAAGTTGCTTTGATAATGGCTTTAAGCTCATTTGTATTTTTGGATTGGGTGTCTCTGATCTTCCTCTTGATGATAGTTGTGGGATTTAGGTCAGACAAGTTGGATGACCAATCAAACACAGTAATAACATGGTCAGCAAACTATTTGGTAGTCCTTTTGGCACTGTGAGTAGTTGCTAAGTCCTGCTGAAAAAGAAAGTCGGCATCTCCATAAAGCTTGTCAGCAGATGGAAACATGAAGAACTCTAAAGTCTCCCGGTAGAAGGTTTCTGACTTTGGACTTGATACAACACAGTAACCAACTATCACCAACACCAGCCAATGACATGGCACACCAAATCATCACAGGCTGTGGAAACTTCACACTGTACTTCAAACAACTTGGATTCTATGCCTTTCCTCTTTTCTGTCAGACTCTAGGACCTTGATTTCCAAATGAAATGCACAATTTACTTTCATCTGAAAAGAGGACTTTGGGCCACTGAGCAACAGTCCAGTTCTTTTTCTCCTTAGCCCAGGTGAGAAACTTCTGATGTTGTCTCCGCTCAGGAGTGGCTGATATTAGGAATGCAACAGTTGTAGCCCCTTTTCTGCTTTTGATGCACTGACACCTGCCTCAGTATACTCCTTGTGAAGTTCTTCAAGTTCTTGAATCAACTTTTTTGGCAATCATCTCAAGGCTGCAGTCTTCCTTGTTGCTTGTCTACCTTTTCCCACCAATATTTTTCTTTCTAGTCAACCTTCCATTGATATGCTTAGATAATACAATACTCTGTGAATAGCCACCCTTTTCATTAATGACCTTCTGTTGCTAACCCTCATCATTTGGACAAATGCTGAATCAGCGGTCTTGATGTAAGTTGCATGTATTGAAACAAGTTTTATACTGTTTAAACAGTAATTTGCTTAAACTTAAAATGAAATATTCTAATAATTTAAGATACTGGATTTTGATTTTCATGAGCTACAATGAGCTGTTACCAAAAATAAAACAAAACAAAAAAGTCCTGAAAGGTTTTCACTGTGCATGTAGTGGATATATACAATAAATGAACATTTACTTTTTAAAATTAAGTTATTAAAAAACTAACTTTATACGTTGTTGTGTATATTGCTAGAATCTAAAATCTACATGTAATAAACTTTAATTTGACACTGATGTGTAGCCATGCCAACATATTGGTTGTCTTAAGGTTTTAAGGGTAAAGAAAATACATTTTTGCATGCTCCTGCATTTGTTGTACAGTAGTCATGTCTCATAGCTACCAAAAACATGCAAGCACTGGCTGTTTAAAACACCCCTGTCATAACGCATCGCTTACAGTGGTTGTCAGAGGCATTAATCTCGCTGATGGCACTGATTGGCTAATCGTTAGGCTTCCTGGGGCACTTATTAGACTTATGCCATGAAATGCTACTATGTCAATGAGTCAATTTGGTGGAGTGGACACATTTGAATGTCTGGACGCAGGCAACCACAACAATGAAGAACTGAAAAGACACAAGTGGGATGGTTGCTCATTACTGTTTAGAAAGAAGCTCTGCAGTCTTCTTCACAGGCTTGTAGGTTGCTGATCTTCCAGGTAAAAATGGTGGGGACGATCACGTTCTTTTTTTTCTGTCAAAGAGCCTCAAAATCTACTTGAAAATCCTTGTAAGAGGATATTAAACTTGAATGCAATTTTGATTAAGAATTTATCATTCATCCTATTTTATGGTATATCTTCAGCTGAAGCAGGCCTGTCATAGTTGTTAGGTCCTAATAATTTGATATACGTCATGTCTACTCAAGGAACACTGTTGTAGGTCTAAAACATGTTACTGATAAATATAACGCAAAGCTTAAACTAACATAAGTTAGTGAGAATTATTTAGAATTTGATTTGCTCACAGTGATCTTTTCTTTTAGAGTCACAAAATATAATAGAAATATTTATTTCTCTGCTGTAGTTAGAAATTTTCTACTAGTACTTAATTCTGTATGGTTCTGTGCCTTGCTTTTTCTAACTAATTTTCTATCTTTTTTTTAACTAACTCATCAATTCACTGTTATATATATCACATTTTAGATAGTCGTGATGTAAATAATATTCTTAAAAAATCTGTAGTAAGATACTAATGGAAACTAAAAATTACCATCATATTAGATACACAATTGCAACATTCTTCACCTCCTCCAGCTAACACAACTTCACACTCCAGTATGTACAAGCAGTTTCATGAGGTCACCAAAGCCTGTGTTTCAACAAAATTAAAGTTTTAAATTGTAACCTGACTGGTGCACACACTAATGTTAGCTGTATAACTATTAGCAATTACCCAGCGGCCACGTTAGCTGTCTGTTAAATTATCATTAAGGTAGCAGCTAGCAGCTATTGCTAATTAATAAAACAATAATGTAATTTTGGAGCTAGGCAGCAAACGATATCAGTCTTGCTTGTTAATATACAGTGTTAATATAACAGGATAACACAATTATTTGTGTCTAAAAATGTTTCTCTAAAAGTCTCAGGTTAAAGCAGAGAAAAGTCAGCTTGGCAGAAACAGTGACAGCCAACTTACCAACTCTGTTTATCAGAAGAGATGGTACCAGATCACCAGAAGCACAGGAAATAAACAGGGCGGTGTCAAATACATGTGCAGAATTGTTCTGTGATATTGAGTATGGTATTGAGTGTTAAATATTTTCTCGAGTATTGGCATTGAGTTTGAAATTCTAGTATCGTGACAAGCCCAGTGTCTAGTTGCTAAGCTTCTCGTTTTGCTCCGGAGGTAAATGGAGCTATTTTTAATAAATGCAAATACATAAATGTTCAACATAACTTGTTCCAGTTTAGGTGTGAGAAAACTTAACAATTGACGTGCATGTTTACCAATTATCACCTTAACGTAGTGCCTTAAAGAACTTGGTACTAAACAATTACTGCGGTTGTCTTTATTTTGTTATTCCGACTGTAAAATATGTACAGTCAGATTATAGAACACTCAATCAATTTTATTTATTATTTTTTAAATCAATTTTTAACCCAATAAATCTTATTTTAATCTAAATTTTTGATATTAAAAAAGTGAAATTGCAAATTGATGAGTGTACAGCAGACAAAGAAGTGGTCTGTGAGCCCAGCTACATCTTTGCCCTAAATTGGAGCTAATCCAACCCTTCAATATTTCATGCAAGTTTTACATTTATTTCTTTTTTTTAAAGACAGAAAGTGTGGCACTTAGCTTAATTGATTCTGTGGGAAGCATTTGACAATTATCATGTAAAAGAATACTTTTATCTTGTATTAAAAATATATAAATGGATACACACGGGAAATTGGAGAAAGTGAATGGAAATGAATGGCTTTTTTCCCATTTAGGCCTGGCATGTGATGACAGTGCTCATAGAAGCAGGCTGTCAGCAAAGATCATACACGCAAACCTTATCTAAACAAGCACACAATCTCCCTCCCTCAACACCTCATACTGTTATGTTCGATGTGTGGCGATCGTGGCTCAAGAGTTGGGCGTTCGCCTTGTAATCGGAAGGTTGCCGGTTCGAACCCCGGCTTGGACAGTCTCGGTCGTTGTGTCCTTGGGCAAGACGCTTCACCAGTTGCCTACTGGTGGTGGTCAGAGGGCCCGGTGGCGCCAGTGTCCGGCAGCCTCGCCTCTGTCAGTGCGCCCCAGGGTGGCTGTGGCTACAATGTAGCTGCCATCACCTGTGTGTGAATGGGTGGGTGACTGGTTGTGTAAAGCGCTTTGGGGTCCTTAGGGACTAGAAAAGCGCTATATAAATACAGGCCATTTATGTTCATGAAGATTGTGTTTTTACTATAGAATTATGGTTATTAACTCCTCTGTTCGTAAATAATCCTACAGGATTTTGTATCCTGATGCAACATTGCACAAAATGAGCAAGAAATATAGCTCATGGATTATTATCTTTATTATCATCATTAAGCTGCATTTGCATGCTTTAGCACTATCACCTTATCCTGCAGTCTTTTAAGCTAGGAGTCTCAGACCTCTGCAGGTGATGCATTTCTTCCTGAGTGATGATGTATTTCCTGTCTGAGTCTTGCGCCTTGGGAGCCTTTTTGTACTCTTGTTCATTCTGTCTATGTATGTGTATTTTCCCCTGTGTACAGGAGTCCTTTGTATGTGCGTGTGCATGCATGTTTGTGTGTGTATGTGTATGTGTGTGTGTGTGTGTGCAAATGCAAGTGTGTGCTTGTCGGATTTATTCCCAGAGAAGACTCATTTCCCCAGCAGGCCCTGTCAGGCTGTTTCTGGGCGCACTCGGTTCACAGCTGGAGGCAACTGCTGTCACCTGCTTACCTAACATCTCTCCTCTCCTCTCCTCAGTTTTTTATTGCTTACCCTCATGTCAGTCATAATATCAGTGAACTATGCATCCCCATGCAACACTCAGATTCACTGTGGTGCAACTTTTTACAAAGCAGCTAAATTGAAGGTAATTTGGTCCCTTAAAATAGGCAATAAAATTACTCCAAAGAGACTTCAAACCCTAATGTTTGCACTGTGAGTCCAGGAGTTGTATTTTTAGAGCAGTATTTAGTGCAAGCCTATTCTAAAATAGCTTTCTGTAGAGACAGAAACCAAAAAAAGCTTCATTTGCTGCTCATGTGTGTCAATACTCCACAGGGACATACATGAGCCATATATACTGTACATGCATGAAACCTTAACTTCTAAACTTCTGACATCTGTCTAATCAAGAGCAAAATCAGCTAAATTAAGGTGTATGCGCAGAGAGCTTTTGTCCAGACAAAAGCTTAGCAGGGTGTTGAAGTGGAGAGCAGTAAATGATTTGAACTTTGACCCTTGCCGTCTGTTTCTTTTTCTTCCTAACCCTACCCCTCTCTCTGTCTCACTGTCTTCCTCCCGCTTTCTTTCAGGGTTACTGGGTCAGACAGAGAACAGATGCTTAACTGCATGACCACAACCAAACCTGACACCGCACCATGCTTACTCCCATTCTGGCACCTGTCTGTGTTAAATGTATGTGACTCCCTGAAAGTTTTTTTTTTCATGTCTTTGTCCCTTTTTTGAATTTGCAGTCAAACAAATTGGAAGGAAAACTGGTTGGATTAAGCACAGTATAATGCATTTTGATTGTGATCACAGGTCTTGGTTGTGGTTGGTAAGCTCATGATCTGCTTTAGTGAAAGGAAAACTCATGGGAACTTGAGACACGGTGCATTTATTCACTTTTGCAAAACGATTTTATATTTCTAAACTTAGCAAACAATATAAAACACATATCGTGTCTTGAAGGTTTTATAGATGTGGAACTCCTGTTACAATTACTTTCCACATAAACATCGATAATTCTTTGTATAATTTCAATCTTTGCATTGGTTTTGGAAAAGACAGGCTCGTGTAACACTACAGCATACAGCAAGTGCTATAGATATTCAATAAGCTAAAAATGTCTTTTTTTCTTTGGCAAGCTTCCTGTGATACACTTTGTTGCTGTTGTATTTGCTGCCAATGTTCCCCTAGATTTTATGTGGTTTTACAAAAAATGAGGATGTAGTTAAGTGCCTCCTTGGCTTGAAAGTCATAGAAAGCAATTTAATCACAATTTTGTTGCTAATAGAAAACAATAACCATAATTTTGGTTGAAACATCATACCTCTCCTTTATCAAAAAGTGTGTTCTTCATAACACATTCGGGTTTCTTAGCACTATGACATTTTTGAGCACATTGTTTTTATCCTCCTAGGACCTGGCGTCCACATATGTCGACATCACATTTTGAGTTATTTAGACCAAAATACTCAATTTTGCTCTACAAGGGCCTGATATCCACTTACTACTGTTCTATCAAAATTTTAAACGAATATCCTCATATGTGGCTCTTTTTTTTCATAAAAACAAAAATTAGGTAAAAAAAAAAATCTGTTAATTCTTTGTTTTTACATTCATTGGGCCCCAATATGCCCAATTATCAAAGAGAAATTAAAAATGCATGCTGTGGAAGAGTTTGGGTCTTAGGAGGTTATAGCAATTCTGAAAAAAATTCACTGTGTAAAATATAAATAAAAAAGAATGCAATCGTTTGCAACACTCATAAACTCATATTTTATTCACAACTGAAGACAGAAAATCTATAAAATGTTTAAACTGAGGTATTTTATTATTTTAATGAAAGTTGGAAACACAGCAACAGTTTGCTAGAAACAGCTTCAGGAACATCTGAAAACTAATCAGGTTTATGTGAAAAATATCAATAATTTGAGTATGGATATAAATGTTTTTTGATGTTATGGTTGGTGGAGGTTCACAACTCTGAATCAAGAAATTGTGGAACTAAGGAAAAAATGGTTTCTCAACATGAAACTGTGAGGACTTTGAACCATTTCATCATTTACAGTGCATAAAATCATCACAAGATTCTGTGAATCCGGAAATATTTGTGCACTAGATATAAGGACAAAAATCAGTATTGTATGCCCATGATGGTCCTGCAGCACTGCGTTAAAAAGTCTGTTCTGGAAATCACTGGAACCCTTACAGAAATCACAGAATTCACTGTGCCATCAAAAATGCAGGTTAAAGGTCTTTCATTCAAAAAAGAAGCCACATGATCCACAGCCATCTTTCCTGGACCAAAGCTCATTTAAAATGGACTGAGGCAAATGTAAAACATTCTGTGACTAGACAAATAAAAATTTGGATTGTTTTTTTTTTTTTTTTTTTTGGAAAACATGGAAACTGGATCCTCTGGACTAAAGAGTACATGACCCATCTGTTTTGTTGTCAGTGCTCAGTACAAAATCTTGCCTCTCTGATTGTATGGGTGTGCATTAGTGCCTATGGAATTAGTTACTTGCACATCTGATACTATGAATGCAAAAAAGTATATACAGATTTTAAAGCAATATATGCTCCCATCAGACAACATGCTTTGCCTTGTATAATTTAGCATACTGCACCTATTATAACAGCATCTCTTCACAATAGAAAGGTCTAGGTGCTAAACTGGCCAGCATTCAGACTTTTCCTCAACTGAAAATATTTGATGTATCATGACAAGGAAGATCCAGGACTGCTGAACAACTACAATCCTGTATCAGACAAGAGTGGAACATTCTTCTCCAAACAGTCTAACAGCTGGTCTCCTCGCCTCCTAGACGTTTACAGACTGTTTCTAAAAGAAGACAGGATGCTACATGGTGGTAAACATGGTCCCATACCAACTATTTTGAGACATTGCCATTTTTTAGTTAAAGTGGTACATGTTGTACCCTCGGCAAAATGTGGATTTATAAGATTTGCAAAACATTTCAGTATGTTTTTATTCACACTTACATTTGAAAAAACATACACAAAAAAGTCTAAAGTTAAATGCTGGCAACTACATATTATAAAATTACATTTTATCTATTATGTTACATTATGTGCTAATAAATGTTTTAACTTAAGAAAATAATAGAATAATATGGCAACATATGATATGATTTAATCTTCTTTTAAAGACCTTTCAATGTGGACTTGAACAGCAATTACTTAACATAAGAATATATTTTAAAGATAAAGAAAAACTCAGTAGTACTGGTAATTTGGTCCCACAGCAACTCCCAGCCTTTCCATAAAGTCTGTCAGAGGTAATTTACTGTAAATCTTCCAGCAAACAAAGGAAGGAAAAGGCTATTCTAAGGAGTAGTCTATGTCCAAATGCCTGGTAGAGGTTGAGCTGAAATTAGTTTCTGAGATCAAAAGAAATAGAACGATAAAAGGATAAAAGGGTTTGAAAGATAAAAGGAATTGAGTCACTGGATCAGGATCACACCTTTGTAGAACTGAAATCAACAGAATTAAAATCCATTCGACCACAAGGAACGTTGGACTCCACATATGTCATGGAGGTCAGCGTGTTCAAAAGATGTTTCGCTCTACTTCACACAACTGATCAGGTTCAGTTTCACCAAAATTTCTTCTTTTTTTTTTCCCGGCCGCGCCACAGAAGTAATCAAAGCCTGCCTCCACAAAGGATCTCTGCTCAGTTTTATATCTGAAGTAAAAGTGCTTGCCATGTGTGTAGTTTACCACTTATTTCATGATTTATTTTTCTGTTGGAGTTAACCGAGATAATGGGAAAAGAGGTGATGACACCGGGATACAAAACCAGCTCAAAGGTTGTTGGAATTTCTTTTATGTTCCTTATCTGTTCATTTGTTATTTATGAGACTAGGCTGTATGGACTACTTGTTATGCATGCTGGCTGACATCAAGGTTTGGAGGCAACGTTTGCTAAAAGTCAAACGTGAGTAAATCCTGCCTGCATGGGAAACAAGCCAGCTGAGCAATTTGTTCTGATCTCAAAGCCACTTTAACTCTAAATTAAAGGAGTAAACACACTAAATAAAAGTTCCATTTACTTTTATTTGCAATTTTCAAGCGTTTTGCAGTAGATATTGCAGTGTCACAAAATAAAACAAAGGTCACTCTGATTAAGTGTTCAGATATTTAAAATGTAAAGAAAACCACAGAAAAGTTTATTTAATATAATTAATTTGATGCCCTTTGCATGTGCATGTAGTGTTTCACTTAAATGACTGTTCCCTTAAGCCTTCATGCTAGTCTGGTTAAGCCATTAACCTTACTCTGCAGTTCATTTTATGTTTTCAATTATGGTTGAATATACAAGCCAGTTGTTTCCCCACATAATGAAATTGAATAGGATTATGGATTATATGGATAACATCCATTAATTTGTTCATTTGTCCTACAGATGTGTGTAAGACTTTCTTAATTGGAGTTTGATGAATTTTGGAAGCACGATAGGCCTCACCGTTTAGACAAGCCGATCTAATAGAAAAGCTACGGATCAAACCAAAGTCACATTTGTTACTGGTGCTCTGTCATTTGGACTGATAATGTGTTTTAGATACAAAAATAAATTATTTTTGTTCATACAGTGAATAAGAGGTCTGGTATTGCCATAAAAAGGCGAAGTATGTGGATTTATGTGTTGGCCATGTAGTTCGCACTAATCTGCCCACTATGGTCATGAGGGGCAGTAACTCAAATTAATGATGTAAATATTACCTTGAGAGAGTTGTAAGGATTTGTATAGAGCAATTCAGTTTCAGATGTTATCATACCTGCATCTCCTATCATCTCTTCCGATGGAGAGCAGATATGTAGATATTTAAACATGTTAATATATGTTTAAAACTATAGCTTTTTTATATTTTCATTATATTTTTTATTGTGTAAAATGTGTTTTGTAATACAGTGAAAGAAACAATATAGACACCAAATTGCTGCTCCAGTCTGCATGCCAAATATCCTTGGGCGAGATACTAACCCCAAGCTGCTCTCCGATGCATCCATTGGAGAATGAATGTCTGTGAATGTTAGACAGAAAGCAGTTACATGGAAAAAGCATAGCAAAAAGTGCGTGTATGAATGGCTTTGAATGGGGGAATTAGTCAAATTGCGTAAAGCGTTTTAAGTGCTCAGAGTAGAGAAGCGCTATGTAAGAACCCCTCCATTACAGTTGGTTCTGCATTTAAAGGCGTATAAAATTAATGATACTCGAATGAACGCAATTTAATCATGGCGCACATAAAAAAACGTGTTTATTTAACATGTACGCATTGTGTTTATGCTTTTAAATCATTATTTCTTGTTTGTTTTATGTAAATGTGTTCGTTTGACATGATAAAGAATGAGTTATTTTACTTAAGAATTTAATTATGTGGAAATGTGTGCCATGGTTAAATTGTGTTAAACCAAGAGAGTTGTTTAAGAAAACATGGTTGTACCAAATACTGACTTTCAAGTGTGTTGGAATTATAGAGATTCTGTTTTTGCTTTATGTACTTCCGTCTATGTTTGCATGTTTCAATAATATGCTGGACCTATTTCCCATTTTCCTAGAGAAATATAAATGAGGAGTGGCCCCAAAACTTTTGCAGAGGCAGTGAGTACCAAATCTAATGAACTTTTTTATGGAGGGGGAGGGCTGCCATAATAAAATAAATAAATAAATCCACCATTAAATAATTAATTAATTAGTGCTCTCAATTAAATTTGAGCTGAATTAGTCTCTCATTTTTATTTTTTGATGTTCAGATGTTTCATACATGTTAGTTATAGCAGCTTTTATTCAATAAAATCAACATTAACAATTATGCTGATTTTGAAAGTCTCCTAAAATAATAAAAAAATATAACATCTAGTCTGTTGTTTTCTTTGATGAGGATTGCATGTGCAATGTTTTTAAGAGTGATCTGGGGTACAGTTTATTATTACCTGGACAATATGATATAAATAACATAATAGAGCCCACAATAAACATATCAACATATTAAATACACCTTGTATCGCCTTCTTCTGCTCTGCAAAATCTCAGACAAATATTATTAGCAGTTACTAGCAGTCCCTTGAATAGAGAGTACAGGCCATGTATTCTACCTATGGAAATTAGACAAAGGGGAAACAGGACAGATGCAAAATCCTGCAGAGATGTTGGTATTCACAGCAAAGGTGACAGGCTCAGGTATTATAAAAGCACTTCAACTTTTGAAGTACTGGCTTTTAAAGGATGCGGGGCCTCACAGACACTTGCATCACTATTGTCATGTAACTTTGCTCAAGTTTAGTGATTTTTAAGATTATTATAACAGTTAAATTACTAGATTGAGAAAAAACCCAGTACATCTTGTTAAAGCTTATTCCTCAGTTGCTTTACTTGGGCTCTACCAACACTGGTGTTCGATGAATCTTGGCACAGGGTGGGCTGGGAAGAATCCACCCAGTGCCTTGTTCATATCCCAGGTAAACCAAATCCTAGAATGCATTTGTGGGTCATGTTTGGAGGAACCTACTTGTGATATAATCAACCTTTAAATATGGCCTTTGAAGGGTGAAAGCCCTGAATTGGAACAAAGACTGTGTACTTGGTGTTGAGGAACAGCTACTGCAAGAATCAACTCCAGAACAAAGCAGTGGTTTTGATTATGCCAGCGTTAGCCTTTCCGTGTTCGATGGGTGAGGCTAACAGACAGAATAAATTCATAATGCACTGCAGCACAGGAACTGTGAAATAATTAATTCATTAAAACTTCATGTGAAAATACAGTGATGTCAGCAACAATATTGATAATGGGATGATCTTTTTTTTATGAGGAATTTAAACACTCGGTGAACTTGGTGTTAGAGATGGCATTTTGAAAGGTTGTCTTGCTGTCTTGTGGGCCTTGAGCAATAGTGGGAACCAGCTGTCACATTTGGTTTTACAGAGAATGTGTTTTTTATTGCTTTTGGAAATGTTATGTTGCTGTGGATGTGCGGTCACTCTGCTTAATGCACAATGATGGAGTGTCAAGTGAGCTTGAGCTCTGGACTATCTCTGCTTGAACTGCAAACTTCTGAGAATCTGTTGGCAAACGCAGCATTTTTATCATCGTGCTGGACAGGTTACAACACACAGAAAATTGATTGGCCTTAATTTAGTGCCTCATAAAAAGTGTAATCTCGTTTAGAATTCTGATTGACAACCATATCCACAGTAGATGAGCCGCAGGTGCATCTTCTTCACTATTTCAGAACATGCTATGCATGCTTATTATTCTCCTGGAATACTGAGAATGAAACAGTAAATCACAGGTAGTTTTTCATAAAACCAACTACATTTTTAGTCCAATATTTTTAGTCCATTAAAGTGAGAGAAGCTCACACATAGCCTTTTTAATGAATGTCTTCCACTGATGGTTTATTTGATTGAGTGATAGTACACTTTTGTTTTTGTTTTGATTGAAAATTGTGTGAAGCCCCACAGAAATAACTCAGAATTTTTGAAATCCGCTCTGAGATTGTTCTATATACAGCACATTCCTATGGTGTTTGCTTATTGCTTAGCACAACTATTAAAACCAGATATCACATGAGTACATATGTACACGAAAAGTCTAAATGATGCAAAAGCGGAAATGTAAACATGTTGATTGCAGAGGTAGGGGTAGATGAAACTTTAATATCATTTTACAAAAGCTTATAATAATTTTGCAAATGTCATTTTAAGATTTCAGTGAAAAGAAAAGAAGTGAATGGATAGTACTTCCTGTTTGTTGTTGTCTGTGCCCTTGGAGGCAAGAGTTATGAAAAGGAACACCAGGGGAAATAGGTGTAGGAAGTACTTAGTACTGATGTAACTACGGTGGAAACAGCGTGAAGCTGAAATTATAATCGCACCTCCTCTTCACAGCTCAGTGGGCTTTCAGGAACCTGCAAAGATAACATTTACTACATACACATAGAC
>NW_024582386.1:571186-577271 GCF_018398535.1 Haplochromis burtoni
ACAAACACAAGCACAGAGGTCCTAATAAAGCAATATGACTGTTCAGTTTGTAGACATTAGTCAAGTGTCTTTTGCAGTTTGATTCCATATTGCAAATGGAAGTCAACATGTTATACTTTTTAATGTTATTTAGCATTGCAGAAGGAAATTCATTTTATTTATGCAATAATACAGCTGTTGCCAAAATTTCCTAGACTTCTGTAAGCACATGCATGCATGCATTAAGTCTAATACTAATTTCTGTCTTCTCACTGTCTGAACCACCATTTGTAACCAAATCATATTTTCAAGGATGTAAAGCCTTGTCCATTCATCAGAAAAATGTAGAAGACAATGGCTAGAGCTTTGGCTCTCCAATCAACAACAGACATATGGTTTAAAATCACTGCCATTTACAGTTACAGCCCTACCTCTAAGTATTTAGTATTTGTTTATCTTTTGTTTTCTGCACTTATTTTCACCAGAAACAGAAACAGTTCTTCCAGCTCTTTTCCAACCATTCTAACAGTGTCATCAGCACGTTATCCATTGGTGATTGTTTGACCTGCAGTGCTGATGGTCGCCATTAGATTTTCCAGGTTTTCTCATATTGCTGTTCTAGGAAGATGTTGAATAGTGTAGGTGCTCTGTAGGACACCAGCTGAGGTAAGGAACAAGTCCCCTGCGGTGACTTCCACAAGGACTTTGTTGGTGGGCTTGCTGTAGAACTGTTAAATGATGGTAATCAGACTATCGCTCATGTTGTACTTCTTCATTGTGTCTCACAGGGCCCCATACCAAACCCTTTCAAATGGCTGGAAGTTTGCGATGTGGAAAAGTTCTTGTTGGTGCTATAGATTTTTCTCATGTAGACCATTAATGCTGAAACTTTGGTCTATGGTGTTTTTTCCTTTTTTGAACAATCCCTGCTTTTTATCTCAAGGATTTCTTTGACCCACAGTTTCAGCCTGTTGAGAAGGATCTTCAACATCACTTTCTTTGTGTGGCTGATAAGACTTATGGTGCTGTAATGTCCACACTGTAGGAGGTTCCCTTTCTTACGCAGAGTAATGATGATGGACTGAACCCAGGATGTCCTCTATTCTCCTATCTGACAGATTTTATTGCACACAACAGTGAGAATGTTAATCACTACTTCTCCTCCATTTCTTAAAGGTTCTGCGGGAACATTGCCAAAACCTGCAGTTGTCCCCTTTTACAGCTTTCTCATTGCTGTCTCAACTTCTTGTAATATTGGGAAGTCATCTTCTTTTGTGAATTCTTGCCTACTCAGTACTTTTGGATCCCCAGTAATGTCGAAGCTGTAGAACTCTGCATAGTGTTAAATCTACCTTTTCCTGACATCTTCTTACTCTGTCAGTCTCTTCACACTTTGGCCTTCAAGTCACCTTGGACATTTAGGACATCAGCTTGTCTGGTCTGTTGATGATAGGTTAAACCAGGCTATAAAACTTGATCATCATCACAGTGGCTCACATACAGTCAGTCATCAATGTACTGGATTACTAAATACATTTGTTTATGAAAAGACATGTACATTAACCATTCAAATCTGTTGTGTTAATTGCAGAAGACCTACATATTGATTCTACTCTATAGTTGAAGATGCCTAAAAGCAAAAGAAAAACCAAGCTATAAAAAGGTTTAGGCTTTCTTTAGGTTTTGTACATTTTAATCATTATCTTCTTTGATATTTGGAAAAAATCATGTAGCTTAAATGATTAAAGACTGAAAAATGAACTCAGTAGTACTAGTTGTTACTCTGTCACCCCTAATGTGGTGGATGCCAAAGACAGAGTTTAGTATTGATTTTCTGTAAAAGTTGAGTGTGTGGCTACTTGTGAATGTGTATGTGCTACGTGCGTTTGTGTGAACGTGTGGATATCTGTTTGTGTGTCAGTCAGGTGGTTTATCTCAGCTTTGTGAGAGAGGCAGCAAATCTCCCTGTAATTACAATCTGAACAGCCCTGACATTTTACCAAGACTCCCCCAGGTGTGCGCATGAGCTAGTGTCTATGTTTGTGTGTGCATGTGTGTTCGAGTATGTGCTGAAGGCCTTTTGTCTTGTGGGGCTGAAACAGCTGGGTGCTCTTCGCTAATTAACGAGGAACCTCATAATTACTGTTAACTGGCCTACTATAGCTGACAGGGAGTGTGTGTGAGAAAGAGAGAGAGGGAGAGAGACAGAAAGATAGAAACCTTGAGGAGGATCGTTTACATAGGCAAATATTTCTTCAGTGTCAGCTCACTTAAAGAGCTGTCACTGTGTGCTCGAGTAGGAACACGGTGAAAAAATACCAGCCACAAAAATTACTTTCATTAATTCTCTGGATATAAAACTTTAAACTAGTGTGGTGCACAAGGTATTAGCTGAATACTGCTGCCATCCCTGGGATGGTTATCATGACCTTAAGCCCCCTCTTGTTTAAATGTTCTTCTGCCTAGAAGTCTTGCAGCGTTTGCATAAGAAAGATGTTGTACAGTGATTTCCCCTCAAGCACTATAGGAGAGCAGTCATGTTTTTTCAACATCAACATTAGTAAAATATAAGCCATCATTTTTGTTTTAAGTAGACTAACATGGATAGAGTATACAGATATATCCCATATAAATCTGCACAGATACAGTTTCTATCCTAATGAAAATGAGCTTGGTTCTTTGTTCATGTAGCTACCCACAGTTTCCTTTTTTACGCAGTCTGCAGTTTTAAGAACAGTGAAATGATTGACTGAGAAAATGGCAAATTTAAGAGATTCAATCATGATTACATCCAATGAGTATTTTTATGATGGCAAACTATCCAGTTAAGTGCAGTTATACAAATGTGCCTAGAATCAAAATACACTGATATAAAAAAAAGGCAAGTAGACAAGAGCAATGGTAGGATAGATAGAAGAAGAAAACAGAGGCGCTTCAAATACAGAGAAAAACCTGTATGAACATAGATTATTGTTGTTACTCACTCAGTTAAATGTCAGTGCTGCCACATTGTTTTCATCACTCAGAAAGTATTGCTAGCTTTCATTGTGTATGTATGTGTGTTTTTATATAAGGTTGTGATGAACATATAATGTCATGTTTTATGTCTCACTGGCTCTATTTCCGTGCTGGAGAAAGAGTTTTAAACGCTACCTTGAAAGGTCAAGTAGATCAGTTAAGACACACACACACACCTACACACACACACACACACACACACACACACACACACACACACACACACATTCACACACACACACACACACACACACACACACACACACACACACACACAGATTACTGACCTGGAAAACGAGAGACCATCTTGCAGTAAGCAAATCTCACATGTGGAAACTCGTATGCATGCACTCATGTAGTTATATTACAGTATTACATGACTAAGTCTCACTAATGTGTCCTCAGATTGGTTCATTTCGGTCTGATCGACACACATGTCACATTTCAGTGACAGCATATTGCACAGTAATGCAATCTCTTGTTCACAAAAGCAAGCTTTTTCTTAAAAGAGTGACATCTTTTTCTTGTCTGAGTTTTTCATGAATTTCAAATGACTCTTGGGTTTTCACTGATATAAAATTTATATACTTATATATAGAAAATACATATGTCAAAAGGCTGAAACTTACATAAAGATGCCAGTGCCTAGGTTAACCTAACAGTCACGATCTGCCTGCACATGTGTGGTATCTGTAAATCGGTGATCAGTGATGTCATGTATGCTGGATATGTCTGTGTGTTGATTTTTTTTCCAAATGATTTGTTTGAGGTCTAAGCAGTTGGCTATTGATCTGTGTGTATGTGAGTGTGTGTGTGTGCATAATGGTCATGTCACGCAATGTTGATTTTCATGTCAGACAGCAGCGTTCGCTTCTCACTCCATTACTTCCCATTCTGTTGCTGTTTGTGTATGTATGCTTGTGTGTGTGTCTGTCTGTGGCTGCGATTTCTCGCCCAGAACAGTTCTTGTACTCTTCTTTTTGGTTGTTTTTGTTCTTCCAGGCTTACAGCTGTTTAATTGTTCCTTTACCCGAGCTTGCAGATATCAACACGCATAAACAGTGAGGTAAATGAAACGCCAAAAATCCTCCTCCACACCATTTTGCAAGCGGACTCTGTACTGTCACAAGAGAGTTGCAGAAACTACCGAATTAAGACGGTTCCAAAACAAAAATGAGCAACCGTGTTCAAAACTTTGCAGTCATGTAAGTAATGACAGATGGAATCTGTCACACTCTGTTGTAGCCATTTAAGCACGTAATGTGGCCTTTTCTTTCTTAAACAACTTAAACTTTATTTGTTAATACAAGAGAAGCCATCTAGGTGAATTCAGGGAAAAGATAAACAGATTCATTCAGACCGTAAAAATGTTACATAAAAAAATATCAAGGTCTGCTTTAACCCTGTGAGGTCAAATGCCTGATTCAGACTTGTCCAGGAAATACATTGTAACTTATGAGATGACTGAAAACCTCTTTTAATCCTTCGACATAGCTTTCCACGTATGTGCACCTCGCAAGGAAAGTAAATAAACGTGGGATCAATGCAATAAAAGGAGTTTCCGGCTAAATCACAAGTGAAATAATTTAAGCCTAAATCAGCCAGGACCAATGAAATGATCACCGTTAGTTATGGAAAATCCAACATAGCAACAAACAGCATTAAACATGCAGAATAGTTTCCAGTCTTCTGATAATGTGCGTAAGTTTCCAAGTACAGTTAGTTTTTATTTATTTTTTGTGTGTGAAATCTCTGCGGTGAGCATGACTGTGCTGTTATGCATGCTGAGCACACTGTAGACTCTGTGGTGGCTGCCACTCACACTCTTTACCGGTCAGCTATTTCCTACACCTGCGCATATGGACTGAAATATTGTAAATATGCAGTCTGGAAATGGAGCCAGTGACAGCTTTTGCATAATCATTACACTGCATATGCTCATTATGAGTCCTAATCATTATGCAGGCCAAGACCACCATAAAAAAACCCTCAAATGAACAAATAGTGTTCACCTATCAAAGTTGTGCCATACCACTAAATATAGCGATCACGTTGTAAAGTATATCACTCTCCGGCTTATGTTGTCCTGTTTCCAGTGAAAGGTGGTTGTAGGAGCTACTCCGTCAGTGCAAAGTAGTAGGACTTGATCTGCTGTCACAGAGTCCAATGAGTTGATCCTCTGCTCATTGTCTCTAAGGATGACATCCCCGGCACCACCAGTCTCCTACTTTTGTACTTCCAGTGCATTTCAGGAGTTCTTTTGTGATGAAATGTTGTAATTTACTTTCACGGGAACCTTCTTTCCTTTTGACAGCCTCAACTACTTTCTCTCACTTAGTGACTGACTACACAGAATGCCTTTTAGCAGTCCCTAGACAATAGGAGGGAACTTCTTCTGCTCAGCTGAGCATTATACCTGTAGGTGGAGAGAGCTGTAGCAACAGACTGAAAGACTTTTATTTTTTGTCTCTGGTCAAGACAAAGAGTCCCACAGCTTACAACTTACTGTCTCAGCAGAATTACCTTCACATCTGAGAATTTTAATATCAACAGATTAATAGTTCAAGTGCTTTCATTTGTGTGATTGGTGAGCATCAACGAAAACTTAAATTCTGAAAGGACTGACAACAAAATCTTATGCTAACCGCATGTCTTCAGTGGCTCATACACATTACTCTCACCTCTCTTTATACTTAATTGGAAATGTCAGTCTGTAATATATAAGGTGTGGCCAAAAGCTTTAGAGAACAGGTGCATACAGTTTTATTAATGCTGGAACTAAGTGCTACGTTTGACACTGTGGATCACTGCATTTTATTAGATAGGCTTGAACATTTTATTGGAATTACAGGAAATGTTTTATCGTGGCTGAGATCTTACCTGTCTGGGAGGTCTCAGACTGTTAGTTTTAAAAATGATCTCTCTGAGACCTGTGCAGTGAGCAGAAGTAACGCGTTACTGTAATCTGATTACTTTTTTCAAGTAACAAGTAAAGTAAGGGATTACTATTGCAAAAACGGTAATTAGATTACCGTTACTTTCCAGTAGGAACGCTGCATTACTGCGTTACTAAAACCGTGATTTTTTT
>NW_024582386.1:577925-603504 GCF_018398535.1 Haplochromis burtoni
AGTAAAGTAACGGGATTACTTTTTGGGGGAAGTAATCAGTAATTAGTTACTGATTACTTTTTTCAAGTAACTTGACCAACACTGGCAGTGAGGCATGGGGTCCCTCAGGGCTCTGTACTTGGACCATTGCTGTTTTCTATGTACCTGCTGCCTCTTGGTGTTCTGTTACATTCTTTTAATGTAACCTTTAATTGTTACGCTGATGACCTGCAGCTTTATGTTCCTTTAACCATTGGAAATTGTGCTGAAGTCTCTAAACTAGAATCTTGTCTATCTGCAATTAAGGGCTGGTTATCGGATAATTTCTTGCTCCTAAATACTGATAAAACAGAGTTGATGGTCATTGGGCCACACAAATTTCAGCACTTGTCCCAAAATTTCATCTTGAGAATTGATGATAGTGTCATAAATTGTAGGGACAAGGTAAAAAACTTGGGCATGTGGTTTGACATGGTGCTCTCTTTCGAGTCTCATGTAAAAGAGATAACAAAGACCGCCTTTTATCATTTGAGGAACATAGCCAGAATCAGACAAGTTTTGTCAAGCGACACTGCAGAGGTTCTTGTCCATGCATTTGTGTCCTCACGCATTGATTATTGTAACGCTCTTCTTTCAGGGCTACCAAAGAAAAGTTTTAGAGGTCTACAGATGGTGCAAAATGCAGCTGCTCGCATTTTAACAAGAACTGGGAAATTTGAGCACATTAGCCCTGTACTGAACTCTCTTCATTGGCTACCTTGTCAGGTTCGAGCAGATTTTAAGGTCCTGCTGCTCACCTACAAGGCTTTAAACAGACTGGCACCGTGCTCTCTGATCTCAGGACTCTGGCCTTCTAAAGGTTCCTAGAGCCAGAAAAAAGACAATTGGAGAGCGTGCTTTTTCTTTTCGTGCCCCGTTTCTGTGGAACAACCTCCCTCAAGATATTAGGCAGGCATGCTCTGTGGAGGTTTTTAAAACTAAGCTGAAGACACATTTTTTCACCCTATCTTACATGTCTTAATTCTATGGCTTTTAGTTTTTAAATTTTTACTGTTTTTAACTTGTATTGTGTCTTTTACCTGTATTGCTATGTATCGCTTTTATTTTATTTTTTTATCTTTTTAGTTTCAAATAGTTGTACAGCACTTTGTTTGAAAGTGCTTTATAAATAAAGTTATTATTATTATTATATTACAGCCTTATGTAATTTGGGTGATTCCACATTCAAGGTCATTGTTTCATTCACCTCTGGACTGTTTTCAGTGTTGCTGCTATTTTTAGATCTCTTCGTGGAAGTCCAGCTTTGTCCCCTTAAATATGAGCCTATGTGATGTGCACCGATTCTCCTCCAGTGTCTCAAAACAGTGCTCCTTCAACTTAACTTTTATTTTTGGTAAATGCAGTGAGCTGGCACACCTGCAACTTTGATTTTTTTCCTCTGAATGTTTTCCATCAGATGGATATTACATAGAAGTCCACATTGACGCCCCGCCCTAGAAAACAGTTCAGAGTCTATAATCTGGTAAATCTTGGAAAAAATCTAACACGAATGCTTCAAGTTTGTCTCCTCAAACTGTCGCCTCTTCAGCTGATATAGAACTATATCACAGACACTCAGCTCTAATGCTCAGCAAAGATCCGTCACATGCTTTTTATTTGAAAGAAAAGGTGAAGTTTAAGGTCCATGGTAAACATTCTGGGGCACACACAAGAAGTTGTTGGCACTTCCAAGGGGTGGTTTAAAAATAAGAGCTGTGGAAGCTATCTAGACATGCCCAAAAAGATGGCCAACCATGTGAGATTGGGCAAATTTAACTAAAGTAAGGGTCTTTTTACTGTCATGGTTCTGTTCATGGTTCAGAAAGTTCTTCATCACAAGCCATATTAATCTCAAAATGTCTGGCTTCCAATAACCTAGACTCTGTGGACATTGGACTGCTTTTCACTCGGCTTTCTTTCCTTACTTACATTTTTTGATACCAGACAAACTGCAAATGCACCTGGATACCTGGATAAAAGAACACACACTGGAGCACTTTCAGTCATGGACTGGCCTCAGAACCTGTACCTCAGCATTATTGATGTGGGATCATTTTGACAGATGGGAACAAAAGGCATCCAACATCCAAAGAAGAGCTTTGGGATTTAGTTAGCTTGTACTGTTGACACCCTTAGCTAGTTAGAATCTAGCATACTACAAAAACTGAGGTGGTCAGCCTTTAGTCAAAGGAAGTAAGGATATAGCACATTTAATTGTAAAGGGTCAT
Organism: Haplochromis burtoni; assembly: GCF_018398535.1. Taxonomy (NCBI): domain Eukaryota; kingdom Metazoa; phylum Chordata; class Actinopteri; order Cichliformes; family Cichlidae; genus Haplochromis; species Haplochromis burtoni. Next base: position 580,172 of record NW_024582386.1, read on the forward strand.
GTTGATTATTGATTAAATTTAAGTCAAGAAAAACGTAAACTTGCTTAAAATTGATGACGATTGCTTCACTACTCCTTATAATCCGCTTAAAAGCTGCAGCTAAAATATGGTCATAGACTAAACATCTATTGCTGTCTTCATTCAATGGCTTTCTGACAGGAGTAAAGGGATCCGAAGGACCTATCCTGGTATCTATACAAAAAGCACTGCTAATATATAGTGATCCCTACACTAAGCCCTTTATCGCAGCAATTAGCCGGATGTCTTTTAACGGCCAGAGTAGAAAAGGGCTTTAGAGGGGGCAGTACAGGTGTGAGGGAGCAGCGTGAATGCAGAGAGGATTCCTTAAATTATTCATTTACTGACTGAATGAGTCAGTGGATTACTGAGTGAATGAGCGACATACAAGCTTTTTACCTTCTGGCTGACCAACTGGCTGAGTGTTGCAGTAGAGGACTGGCTGGAAGTGAAACAAAGCAGCTTGCTGATTGTCTAGCTGAATGTGTTTCATAGAGGGTGTTTGTGATGCATAAAAGATAGCTTCCTCCTTCTTTGTGTTTCTTTGTGGCGAATTTTATCTCAGTGTTGGTGTGTTTGATGAGGTGCGTGTCTGATATCAAAACAGCTACAAGGGAAGCTGTTTTCTGAGTGAAAGTATCCATAAGTGCTGAGGGAAACATATGCACGTAAATCCAAAAAGTCGTTTGGTATGACAGGGGACTATATTTAATCAAGAGACAAACAGTGTTTTCGAAATGTGTGTTTCGAAATGTGACAACACATCGCTGTTTCTGTGTGTCTGTGTGTTTTTTTGGAGTGTTTTCATTGTTGCAGACACCTGATGTTTAAAGAGCTCGAATGCTCTTTTTCCAATCTGACAACAGCATCAATGTAAATTGTCCTGGGAGACACATACTTATAAACGCACATGCACACAAAAAACCCAGCTTGGGGATTTTGAAGTGATTTGTTTTCACTCTGCTTCTTGAACACAGGCAGACACACAAACAACCACCCTGAATGAAACACTGGCACTTTAACCGACACACGCGCACACACAGAGACACAAAAGCACTCGGCGAGTAAGACAAACGGACACGGAGAAAATAGATAACTTTAACTTAAAAGAGAGACACAAAGTGGAAGAACGCGAGACAGACACAGAGGTGTGTACGTGCGTCATTAAAGCAGCGAGACAGAAGGTTATATTTGTGTGATGGCTGTGAAGCTGCTCAGGAGCTACAAACACCAAACATAGCAGATAAGAATGCAGGTTGACTGGTTATCAGCGAGGAGAAAACTATCTGAGCCAAAGAAAGCGAGTGTGTAGTCACTCTGTCTGACATCTGAATTTTCCTTCAAGTTCATATTTAGTATTATATAAAAAAATATATGGTTTTATGCTGGCCCTCTATTTAATCACTTCCAATGATTCATGTGGAAAACAGGATCAATTAAATAGTTTGATTTGGATGGAAAATGGTTTGTTTTAAACCTAATCCACAGAGATTTCCTTTAGGTATTCCCATATCTTAGACTCCTTTTTAATTCCCTTAATATTTTTATTTTTATTTTTTATTTTTGCAATGCCAGTCAGTAGTAGCAGGGAAATCATTCAAACTTTCTATCATTTTAGCTTATGGCTGAACATTAAGCAAAAAACTGTATATAATTGTGCTTTTAGTTGTTTTATAAATTTATGTATTATTTTTACTTCATCAGATTATCAGAGAATTATTCTGTAATTTCAAATCTGGACGTGCCGCTTTACCTGGAATGCAAAAGTACAGGAAAACCCACAGTGGTGTTCATTTAGGCCAGGTTACTCTGCACAGTGCCATGGAGAAAATTAACCACAAAAAACTATAAACTACATTTTTTTTCCTGTTCTGATGTCTTTACCAAGATGAATCTGTAAGAAACCTTACCCAGCCAAGAATCATGGCTGTCATGGATGATCAGATCAAGAACACATTCTGGAAAAATACTAACTGTCAAAGAAAATTATTTTAACTACTTCCAAGAGTCTGATAGGAGAGAGTGTGAATTTGTGTGATGGAAAGTCCATGTGTGGGTTGCACATATTACTGCATTTCATGTTTCATTAGAGGCATAGAAAAGGCTTTCAGTAATGAGAGCTCTTTTAGTCTTATCTCAGAGAAACTTTGTTAACAGCAGCAGTTTGAAAGTCTTTTCTAGTCTTTCCTCTCAAAAAAGCCTTTTTCCTTCCAAAGTATGGCTGTGCCATATCATATCTTTCGTGATAATACCGATATTTTAAAATTTTTTACATCATGCAAAACTGTCACAATGCAATAAAATTATGACAATGCATTTACATTAAGAGCGATCAACTTCTGATGATACTTTAAAAGGCAACTATTTTAACAACCCCTGTCAAAACACAACATTTGGCAAAAAATGCAACAAAACAAAAAACCCCTGTTATCATTAAATATGGAAGCAATAAACCTCACCACTTAAATGAAATTGTGGATGGAAACTACTATTAAGGTTACATGGTAGAAAACCAATGCTTTACCAGCTGGTTAAAAAGCTCGACTCCAGATACAAGTTCCAATTTAGAAAACATTTTATTTATGTTCTATGACAATGTTGCGCAGGTTACTTTTAAAATAAAGTGTTGAGTTTTGTTACACTTAAACTTAAATTTTCCATGGCAAGCACTGCCGAGGCTACTTTTGTGCTCACATTTAACTTATGCTGGGTCACTGTGTATAATGCTGGGTCACTACTTTTGCACTATAATGCTGCTGTTGGCAGCCTGATGCAATATACTACACTGCAAATGAGGTAGTATGTCATATAAATACCCCTCATTCACACACACTTACGAATGTTGCTGCCCGAAAGCTACAAGCATCAGTATAACATTTTGTATATTGTCATAAATATAATTATATATAATTATAATTATAATTTCAAATTGTATTGAAATATTGTGGTATAATTTTAAGGCTATGTCGCTCACCCTTATGCAGAAGCAGGTGTTGGAGTTTCAGGTGTTCATGAAAAGTGCTTTGAATTATGAATTCTAATCTCATCTTTGCAGTTGAGGGTCTTGTTACGCAAATGTTAATGTGTTAATGTTTATGCTAGAGCTAAGGAATTCAGGTGTGATCCAACACCAGTTAAAGCACATCAGATATATAAGTATATGCAAGTTTGATGCTTGTCAATGCATGGCTTTTCTATTATGCAACATGCATGGGATTTTCAATGTCACCTCTAACGGACTTCAAATTAGGAAAAACAAACAGACAAACAAAAAGCTAGCAAGGATCCCTGACACCACTGGCACTCGCAGAATTATTCTGTAGCACATACTGATCTAAACTGTACAATGGCTTTCTAGACGACGCAACTTTGAACCCATATTAAACCTTTAAACGTAGAAAGGCTAATGCCAAAGCAACAGCCCCAGGACCATCAAGCAGACTACAGACAAAAAGGCACCATCTGGGTCAGGTTCAGATTCCAGACGGTCTTGCTGTGAGGCAATGGTGAGCTATCCTCTGAGCCACCATGAATAATATGATTTGATCTGTTGTTTAATAATTTAAAGCTGATGGAGGGAGAGAGAGAGAGAGGGACAGCAGTTTGAAATAGAAATAAAGCCTCATATTTAAATGCCACAAAAACAACCTTTAAAATACTGCCACTCCTCTCCCAGCTTTGTTTACCTTTTGACTGATTGGATTGTCTTTAAATCGATTGTCTCATTTGACGCAGGGAACAACAGGAAAGTCTTTTGAGAGTGGTTCTCATTGATTTTGAGGCAGTGTAACCTCTGACTTTGTCAAGTTTCTTACCTCTGGAGTAAAACAGACATCTATTTTGAATGTTGAATCACTGCAAGCCCACTGAATGGTATTATTAAATATTTCAAGATGGATTATAAATATATCTAAGATTTACGCTGCATAATCTTGAATTTTCTAATTTAGCAGAGCCATAAATACACAGTTCATGTTCCTGTTTTTCTCACTGTCCATCTGTCGACTGGACTTTCCAGTTTGTAACTTGACCAAAGTCACTTCAATAACACAAACACACACACACATACTCACACACAGACTCCCCAGTTACATCTTATGCCTCCTGCAATACACTGATAAGGCCGTCTCTGTCTCACTCTCCATGTCTCTCTGATTTTCTTTGTCTCTCTTGCTTTTCTCTGTCTTTTTCCATTCTGTGCTGTTTTGGTCCATCTGGTTCTACTATTCTTTGTCTTGTCTTTCCATATTTATATGCCTTGCTCCCCACTATTTTTACCTTCTATTTCAAATCATGCTGGTTATTTGCCAGTTCACTTGGTATCCTGGTCGTTCTTTGCTCACAAGAAAACACATTATAACTTATAACTATTACAGTCATACATAAAGTACTGTGCAAAACTCTTGCAGGTTCTCTCCGGGTACTCTGGCTTCCTACCACTGTCCAAAAACATGAAATTCGTGGGGTTTGGTTAATTGGTAATTGTAAATTGTGTGAATGAGAGTGTAAATGGTTGTCTGTCTCTATGTCTTAGCTCTGCGACCTGTCCAGAGTGTGCCCTGCCTCTCACCCTATGGTAGCTGGGATTGGCTATAGCCCCCCTGTGACTCTGATAAGGATAAGCGGAAGTGAATGAATGGATTGGCTGACCATCTTTATTTGTCAACATATCCTGAACTCTTTTGAATGACATTCAAAGTTCTTCTTTAAATGTTGGCTGCCTTTTATTCTGTTCCCTGTCAAGATGACCTCAAACTAAATCAATAATGCTTGATCTGGGCTCTGGGGAGGCCAATCCATGAATTCATTCCACTGTGTGCTTTTCTATCAGGTAGGCTTTGAGGTCATCGTCATATTGAAAAATGAAGTTTCCAGATTGAAGTTTGAATCAAATTCTGACAGCACTTTTCTGCATTCATAATTCAATCAATTTTGGCAACATCTTAACACCACTGGCTGAAAAATCATCACAGAGCCCCACCAGACTTTACAGTTGGCTGAGACACTCAATGTAGCTCACTCTTCACCTACTCTGTACATATTAACAATGATGTGAATCAAGCTTTCAGATTTGGTTTAATCACTTCATAAAACCTGTTACTTCTGATTTTCAGTCCAGGTCTTGTGAAATTTGAGATACCTAAGCCTTTTCTTCCCGTTTTTTTTCCATTGTACTGAGACAATTGCTGATGAGGCTTTGGTAAACAGAAGATGAATATACAAAAATAACAAAGTGCCAAAAGATACACTTTAAAATTGTTTGCCGCTATGCGTGGAAACAACATCGGTTCAATGTTTGAGTTATGTTCATTTTTATGCTTAAATGATTCATTCATCGGTATTAAATGACTTAAAGAAAAAAGAAAATCATTCCTCTAAAAAAACAAAATGAGTTGTAATTCAAAACTTTTGCAAAATACTGTATTTGATGTTTTCCCTGAACTCAGTACAGTGGATGTCTAGAATCCATGCTTTGAAATTGATTTTGACTTGTGGCAGCTTTAAGCTCCATAATAACATAGTTTGGAAATTATCTAAGTTGTGTTTCTAGTTGAATTCTTTGCTTTATTAGAACAAAGCATTTTAATGTATTGTTACACCAAAACTGGAGAATAACAGCAATGTAGCTGATGGTCATACAGTATCCAGAGAATTTAAAAAAGAGAAGAAGAGTCTTCTGAAGATGTAAAGAAAACACTTTTCCTGTACTTTAGAGAAACCACGATAAATGCATCAAAATCAAGTTCACATATCAAAGTCTGGATGAATATTTACACTGTGCATTGTTTTTTTTTTTTGGCAGAGGTACCATTATTTCCAGACTTTAGTAGTGTCAGCGATGTCAAAATCAGCTTGCAAGGGTTGAGTTATCGTTTGAAGTAACTTTAGTTTAGTAATATACTGATGTACCATATTTTTAAAGGTTTGTGTAGGGGGTTGGTAAGGTGAGGGTGCAATGGGAAACAGGGAGGGCATGTATACATGTTAGTATAGTCCAAACTGTAAGACCATCAACTTTAAAGTGAGATGTTTCCTAGTCCCATAGGCAACCCTTGTCGCAGTAAATGCGACTATAAGAACATATATTCAGCTAGATTTCAGACAACTTTGTTTAAAGAAGACAAATTTGAAAAATTTCATGCATTTCTTTCTCAGCATTCGAGTACAAAAAGCATCATTTACTGAATAACTTGCCTCAAAAATGACTCAATTTATGTTGACTGTGATAATTTCGTCTGTGGGTAGAAAATTGCTGGATCAAATCAAGCCTGCAGCGGGACAATCAGCAGCTTGTCAGTGTGATCACTACCACAATTCAAATGATGCATCTTCCTTACTATGTGAAGATTGTAACTGTTCTAGTTAATCTTGACTGTGTCTCAGCCAAATGTGTACCTCTCCAAACTCCTGAAGAACACTCTACTGATGGCTGAATTTTTGTGCTTTGTTTCTGTTATACTTGAATGACAGAGTTGGTAAGTCTAATCAGTCGGTTTAAATTACTGCATTGGTGTAAAGCCACCTGCTGTAGAACAGAAAAAAAATTATGTTTACATAGTGTGTGTCTTAGAATTCTTGGACAGCACAGCACTCTTTGAAATCCTATTCAATTTTGTAATATGAGATAAAAACTCATTAGATTGAGAGCAAAACAGCTTATACAAGCAACTGCTAATGGCGCTCTGAAAATGTAATGCTACCCTTAAACTGTAGATATACTTGCATCAGTTGTGAAACAAAGAAGCAAAGAAAAATCTCAGATAGATGGAGTTTCAAGGATGAAGATAGTGTACACATTCTAGTAGAGTATCATTTATTGCACTTGGCTTTTTTAGCATAAGGATACAGGGTTGCATTGATACACAGACTGGTATCACATCAGGATCTTATAGTAAATATAACAAGACATGTAACAACATGTGGGGAAAAGGAGTGGATCTAATTTTCTACTTACTATTTGCAAATGCCATCCACTATAATTTAATTGTTAAAAATGAGAAATAAATTTTCTTTTTTGTGGTATTTTTGTGGTATTTTCAGACTATTGACATAAATCTTTGTGAAACAAACAAAAAAAAAAATCCTGCGAGCAAAGAACACACCAAAAGTTACCTATCTAAATGGCTGTGAAACAAATTGAAATTGTCATTGACTAAATTTGAAAATTCATCACACAAATGGCAGAGAAAAAAACTAGAACATTTAAAGTACATCATCTCATCCATGTCTGCCTTCACTTCACCCACCCTGCAGCGCTCCTCAGCTCTGCTCCTCAGGCCTGAAGCCGATCTGATTTGGGTGCTCTGGTCTGGATTTCATTCTTTATTTGCTCAGATGAATTCTCCGCACTATGGACTCTGCTCAGTTCAACCACGATTACCCATTTGGTTGGTTTGCTCTGCACAGCCAGCAACCTACCCAGTTCTCCATACATCACACATGCCCAGCATCCCATTCATGAACTGTTCAATGCTGCAGTAATTGTTCTTCTTTTAACAGTGCCTTAAATAATATATCAGTCACATTTAGCTACCTCTGTTTTGTGTTATAATTCATATCAAAATACTCAGATACTGTAAACAATAAACGTGGCTTGGCAGCCAGGCATGGTGTGAATGCTGAACAAGATTTCTGTGGGACTGATTTGTGATTATAGATATGAGTGCTTGTTTTTTCTTTTTATCCCACACATCCCAAAATTCATTATATGATGAATCAATCCATTTTAAGATGAGTCATGAAATATTAGATGATGGGGTTTTGTTTTAACAGAGTGATGTGATTTTTTTAAATGCCTCCCTTTGCAAATAATTATGTAAGGTGAAAAATAACTGCCGATGGGTTGAGCAGTAATGATAAACTGCTATCGCACTCTTGTTTCCCATAGACCACATTGATTACACCGATCATTGTTATGTGAACATCCCAGGTTACATATGTTTGTCTCCATATTATCGCCTGCCTCTGTTCATTCTCGAGAGCCCATTTGGTTTTAACACATGAAGTTTATTCTACTGTTAGTTCTCATTGGCTATTTGTGCTCTTTTAAACGGTAGCGCCAGCCAATAGAGTTTACTCAAGGTTACCATGTCATAGCAGGTGTTTCCTGAAGAGACGGAGTAAATTAAAATGGGCCAGATGACTCAGCGATCCTCAGCAATCTGACGCACACCTACGCTCACATGCTCATGTGTCTTCACACCCACACAAACGATGCACAAAAACAAGACACAGACGCATAAATATTTTCAGCATGTTACTCTACAAACTTTCAGACATCCTCCCCCTCTTGCTCCTTCTCTTTGTCTCTCTCTCCCACACAAACACACTCGAGTGCACGCACACGCATACACATACACATACACACGCACACATATACATTTCTTCCTTTTTCCGCACACAATATGGCTCATGGCACACAGAACAATGAATAGTGCAATGAGTGGCATGTACAGCTTAACTTGGGCTTTGGTGTGTGCGCGTGTCTTTGTGTCTGAGCGTATTTGATGTCAGCAGGGTTGATTCACACTCACTTACCCCCCGACAACTGGAATCATACCACCCGCTTCTTGACGAGCTCACATCAATACACACACACACACATACACACGCACGCACACACACAAAGCTAATTAGGAGTCTTCATTATTGTTGGATTATGCTGTTCAGCTCCAGAGCTACAGGCTTTTCTTTATGGGTGCAAAGGAGCTAAGGACTCTTAAGTACATTTAGCAGACTGCTAGTTTGACTTAAATAATGGATTTGTGCACAAAACTATCTAATAAAGTAATGTAGCATTACACACGTTGGGTTCTTACCTTAAAATTGATGTTTTGGATGACAAGCTGCGATGTTAGTAGTCTAAGTAAAAGGCAAATGGCTCCATCTGTAGAAAGAGAAATTTGACAGTAATTATGATAGTAGCACATCGATGGCACTCAAGCCTCCCTTGGGGATGAAAACCACAAACCCTGTGGTTGAATCAACCTTCCTCCTAAACCACTACACAATGCCCGAATGTCTCTATCCCCAGATGTGTCCTCTAGCTCTTTCCAAGGCAACCTAAAGCATCCCCAAGCCAAATTAGACACAGTATTTGGAATAAGCCCTCCACTGTGTTTTAAGTCCACCTGAGGGAAATTCAGGAAGGAAAAAAAAAAAAAAAAAAAAAAAAAGGAAGGAGGTTATTACCATATCTGGTCCACGTCGTTTGACTACTTTGAATGTTAAAGAGCACTAATTTGTCCTAGTTCTCTACCCATGTTCTGAAGTAAGCAGTCACCTGCGAAAAGAGCATTTTTTTCAGCTATGTCCAAACGTAGCAATTTTAAAACATTTTAAAAACCACTTTATTTACAGCCTCTGCAATTGGCACTTGCTTGCTTAATTTTATTTTTTTGTCTAATTTTTTCTTTATGCCCCTACGTAGTGTGACAATAATCTAAGAGACGAAAGACAACATGAACATATTGAGTTTATATTGAGTGTCCATGTGCTTATATCAAATTGGCACACACTATATGGAAACTGGTGTTACGTGTCACTGCTCAAGGGCACTTTGGTAATACTGGGAACTGAACCTTCTCATTATGTTGGCTCTTCTATCCAATCTGCCACACTCAACTGACGCTCCCATGGCTCTCCTTCCCCTCTTTAAACCGCCCTGCTCCACTTTGCTTCTCTCATAAAAATCACGAAGTAAAATTTTTTTGCGTTTTATGATGACAGCGTATGAGTGTCTCTTTATGTGTGCACACGTGACAGTACATATTAGTGCAGATGTGTTTGCCTCTGCTTGTGGCTTCCTGGCTGTGTATTTGCATGGGTTTGTTTGTGTCTGTTTTATTAAAGAGAGAACCCCGATGATCCAAACATCCGCCATGAGCCTGTACTTGACAACAGTGGGGAGAAAAAAAAAGCACACTTACACCAGTAATAATACTTTTTTAAAATCAGGTTCAGGGAGGGCAGCCATCTGCCTCAATCTGTTGGCAGGTGAGGGCAAAGTGAAGAGTAAAGGATGAGCATAGATGATTGCAAACAAAATAACACACAACTCTGGGTAAAATCATGGTAAAAAGAATTTACACCATTTATAATTCTAAGATTTTACCAATTAGGACATGATGAAAAAAATCATGGTTGTTAACATGTTGTAAAATTAGTTAATTTAACAAAAATTCAGCCAAAATCCAAATGCAATATGTGGAAAACTGAGTACACGTTTACTGTTTCCACAGGAATTAGGAAGGTAAGTAGCAGCCAGGTGCTGATAGTAAGTGTGAACACCTCTATGAAAGCAGAGGTTTTACCAGTTTACTGATCTGTAGCATTCAGGTGGGTGTTGACACAATGCCAAGAATGAAAGATACCAGCAATGATCTTCAAAGAAGCAATTGTTGCTGTCTTTCAATCTAATTCACAAGTGGGACATTCAAGACCGATCTTCCCAGGAATTGATGTCAAAGCAAATTCGATGCTCATAAAAAAAGCGCTGCATCTCAGACCCTACAGACCTCAGTTGTTAAATGTTAGAGTTCATGACAGCACAATTAGAAAGAGACTGAGCAAGTATGGCTTGTTTGGACATTTGCCAGGAGGAAGCCTCTTCTCTCTAAAAAGAACATGGCAGCATGGCTGAGGTTTGCAAAGTTGCATCTGAACAAACCACAAGACTTCTGGAACAATGCCCTTTGGATAGACAATTCCAAAGTGGAGATGTTGGAATCACATTTGGTGAAAGCCAAATATGATTTGGGCTTATTTTGCAGCCACAAGACCTTAGCATGTTGCAGTCATTGAGTTCACCGTGTCCTCCTCTATATACCTAAGTATTCTAAAATCAAATATGAGGTCATTTGTCTGACAGCTAAAGCTTAGCTGAAACTGGGTCATGCAACAGAAAAATGATCTCAAGCACAACAGCAAATCTACAATAGAACTAAGCCAAACTTTTTGGCTTTATGTTCTGATATGGAAAACCTTAGAGCAGATGACATAGTTTGAACATTCTGTGTATCGTGACTGCATATTTAGTCCAAACTGCCTTCTAAAGGACGTCAGAGCTTTCTAAAATGGCACTGTGTGACTTTTCTTTCCAATATAAAGCTCTCCAAACTAGCCCATTATGCAAAACAATGTTTTTATGTATGAAGCAGCCATAAAAAGTAAACAGCACCTAGAAAGTCCTGACTTTATGTAAGTGCATGACTAACAGTGCGACAAACTGCAGACAGCTACTTCAGTTTGACAGTGGCTATGATGACGATCAAACTGTGCATGACAGCCATGCTCTACAATGTCTAGCATTATTATGAAGTTACTGGCAAAACCAGCATTAAGGGCAGGGGTAATATCAAGTTTGCTAAAAGTATTAACTTGCTGCAGGGGGCTGCTGTGTATGGTTTTATGTGGGTGTCTTTAACATAAATTCATTGTTGCCATTTCAATGAGTGAACTGATGAGTAGCTGATTATGCCAGATTCTAAATAGATTTAATGTTACGTATGTTCTAACTCCCTGCTCAGTACTAATATCAAATGTATGAAGTTTGGAATCCAAGTAACAACACATGTTTGCTTTATTTAGCGACAGCAGCAAACTCATATGGTGTTTTGCTTGTTTATAAAAGACACTGCTCAAAACCTCCATCTGTGATGCTGAGTGAAATGCGTTGGACGGTTTCTTGTATGATGTACTGATCGTTCATTTAGCCTAGGACTTTATAAGATATACATGAGTGACTGGCACAGATTAAAATGTCCACATTTGCTTTAAACTTGTGAAGAAATCCAAATAAGCACAGAAAAACATGCAAAAGCTATTTGCTATACGTACATATGACATGTGGAGTGCAGGAGAATATTGAATCCCAAAGTCAACATTACAATTTAAAGCTCTGGAAAAGGAACAAATCATCACCCTGCAAGTATATGTATGCATTTGGGTGTGTGTGTGTGTGTGTGTGTGTCAGTGTTAAAGCCCCAGGTATTAGCTAGCCTAGTTTAAGGTGTCATGTGAACACACACAAACATTGAGATAGCATCATACCTGAGGGCCAAAGTTGTGCTGACCAGATGAGTTGTTTTCCTTTCATCTAATATGTGTGCATGCCTGAGTTTTAAGTTTTGGTTGTGTCTTGGGGTTTACAAGTATGATTTTTTTTTACTCTGTGTGCATGTTTGGTTTGTGGTTGATGGGTCCTATAGGGTCACAGCAATGACTCAGCACTTTAAGAACTTTCAGGAGGACTTTTCACCTTTGTAAAAGTGAGGAGGACAGGTGCCGCTAGGCTTTCTTAAGACGTGACAGGGAAGAGGTATTTCATTTCACAAACAGCACCTAATAAGTGAAAGTTCTCTTCTTCTATCTTATTTAACTTTAGCTGAACTTGTTTTTCAATAAGCCCTCTTTCACATTTCTGTCTCTTATAATCTGTTGGAAACAGTGAATAATATTTTTTCATTCTCAGAGGCAAGTTTGCTAATGAGTGGAGACTGAAGAGTTCTACTAATTTTCCATTTCATTGTAATCAAATTCTTTTTTGCCAGAACGGCAAGAATCAAATGTGCCTTTATTACCAAGTGCGTGTGATTCCTTAGTTTCAATGCAGCTCCTATTTTTTTGCTGTGAATTTTTTTATGAGTCATTAAATTGTAATATTTTCCTAGAAAATGGTGTAGTATTAAAATGATGCCATCTAACTTTATTGTTCTTTTGCTGTTCCGAGTTCACTTTAGCTAAGGGAAATGTTTAAAGCTGTTTGTAATGTAGAGCTGTACAGTGAAGTTTTTTTTGAAATCTTTAAAATTATTTTTAGCACGTTTTCTAGAAAAAAAAGGAAAATTTTGATCCATGTCTTTTGTATGTAAGTCCCTGTGTGTGCACAGTATTTGTGTGTATGCGCTAGTGTTTGTGTGTATTTCCCTTTCAGGGTTTTGAAAACTGCAGCTGTGATGAAAGTAGAAAAGAGATGGAAGAGAAATATTCATCTAGCTCTGTCTCCCACAATCCCACTGTATGTTTCAGGCCCACTGCCAGCCTTCTTTCTGTCTGTTTCACTATGTTCCCCCTCTTTGTGTCTTCAAGGTAAAAAGCTGCTCCCTCATTATGCACGTTTGTGCATCTGAGCACTAGAGAGAAAGAAAGGAAGGAAGTTTGAGCTTTGGATTTGCAGACCTGCATGCCGTTATGTTTTTGTTTTTTTTCCACTGTGGTCCTTTACATAATGAAATGCATTTTTATTTATAAAGCAAGTATGTAAGAGTGCAGAGTAAACTTCACCATGACAGATACAAGTGAGGGCTTTACGGTGTAATTATGCTCAATAAATAAACCAAAGCAAAAGGAAGGAATAAGAGAAGCAAGCTGTGGGCACTCCTGGCTGAGAGAGACTGGAGAAGACTGGGAGAAAGACAAACAGCGAGCAGATCACAGTGCAGTGTACTCGAGACAGAGGAGGAAAATATGGAGGTACAAAAGGGAGACCACAGTACGGTACACTCATGAGAATGAGACAGTGGGGAAGAAAATGAGGAAGTTTTACACATTTAAACATTAATAATAATCTTCAGGGGGAAAAGCATCAAGGTGCTGTCAATATGTTTCAGAGAGTCAAGAGAAGATCTTGCAACATTGCTTCTGTTTTCATGACTTAGTCTCCAGCGACTCAGAGATTCCACATTGGAAATCAAGTTAAACAATACCTAGAGGCTAAACGATTGATAATAACGGCTCCGTGTATATTAAAAGCTAGAACCAGTATTCATAGAGGCTCTGTTGGAACATTGGCATTAGAAAGAATGGGAGAAAAGGGGATGAGCAAAGAGAAAACATGGTGATGGGATGCTCCCGGGATGTTACACTTGCATTCATTCATATGTATGCTTACATACGCTCACACATCAGGGCACTGACACAATGATTTTTAAGTGAAACAATTCAGGTCATCGGTAAATTATAAATCACTGGCTTTGAATTGCTCGTGTTAGCCAAAGATTTGAAGTTGTTTTCTGTTGTGTGATTCCAGTTTCTGTTAGACAACATGGAAATCTTTTATCCCATTATTCTGCATCTCACTTCTTTCCTTTTATACTGCTTTTGAGAATAGACTCTTAATTTTTGTGACACTCTGCTCTCTTACGCCTCCGACATTCTTGCGCAAAACTTTGATCCCACTCCTGTCAGCGTGACTGCACACAGAATATTTTCGGTTGTGCAAGGAGGTTTTTTTTTTAAAGCATCTTTAGTTGTTTGTGAGCTTTTTTTTTTTTAACTTTTGTTTCTCTAGCTCTCTGAATGCTTTCTCATTATCTTCACTTCATAACATTATGACCAACCGATATTTTGCTTTTCTTCTAAGCATCTATTTGGCTGCATAACATTTTTCAGTTGTTCCCAGCAGCCTTTTGCTAGAAATCTACCTTCTACCTTTGAAGAAGCTTTACTGCATTTGCCTCCTTTCCCTCCCTCTCTTCCCCATGCTGCAAAGTTCCCGTGCACCATCACTGCTCCTTAACTTGTTCTACCCCCTATTGTCATTACCTGTGTCTCTCTCTGCATGACCTCAATTCACAGGCAAGCTCACATCTATTGCCTCTCTGTGTCTCTATCTCCGTCTCTTGCCAGGTGTAGCTGTGCTGAGCTTCAGGCTAATGTGTATGAGCGGCAGCGTCTATGTGTGTGTGTGTGTGTGCGTGTGTGCTTTATGAAGCATGTTTTTAGTATGTGTGTTTGTTTCTCTCTCCTCCTCTCTGGCCTCAATTTCCTGGCAGCCATTCCTTTTCTTTTTCCTCTCCCTCTTCTTTTTCTCTTTTATTTTCACCACATGCATGTTTCTCTCTCACCAGGTATATTTTGTTTTCAGCTTTAGGCTAATGTATGTGTGCAAGAGACAGCGATAAAGAGAGAGAGTGAGCGAGAGGGAGGGTGCCCTAGTTCTTGCAGTAAAACTGGAGGGGAAATAAAATAAACTGCAATCAAGGCAATAACAGTAAAATCCTTACATCGTTAATAAATGTAACAAAAATAAAAAAAAACATACCTCGTCTGTGTGTGTGTGCTAAGAGGGTCTCTGTCTGTACTTATGATCTTAATTGTGAAGGAGATGTGGACCACTCCTTCCCTGCTGTCCTTGCTCCTCTGAAATACTCACTGGCAACTAGCACCCTAGTGGTGCAAAAGAAAATGTAAAAAAAAGCAAAAGCAAAAAACTGATTGCGTTAATCAAATGATCTCCTTCCTGGTTTTATTTGGCCTAGTATGGGAGGTTCTTGTGCTCAATTTCCCTCCATATCTTAAGAGATTCCCTCGGGCAGACACATCAAACACAGCAAAGACTTGTGAGAAGGGAATGTAATGGAGTCTACTGATGGAAAAGAAAATTAGTACTGAGGCTCCAAGTAAGTCTGTGGAATGGTGCCCCAATGGCTGCAATCATAATTCATTTATTCAGTGTGATATGTAAAAGGGAAATTCCTCATAGGTTATGTTAGACTTGCGGGACAGAAAAGAAAATCCACTTGTGATTGGACAGTTTCCAGTCATCAGATGTGTCATTTGGCTTTGACAATTGGATTATGAATCCGGGGATTTTGAAAGTTATTTTCATTCAAATTGCATACGTCCCTTCACATCACATTTTAACACAGCGTGTATCCCTACTAGAAGACACACACACAAAGTCACACAACCTAACACCAGGAAACAGACGTTTGAGCGTAATCAGGGAATGCTGCTCATGCTGGACAAACATTTTTCTTTACTTTACTTTTTGACTTTTACTTTTCTGTCGCTGTTTGGTTAGGTTTAAGCTCCAAAACTATCTAGTTTGGATTAAGTCAGTCAATTCACAATATTATACAGGTGTTACAACTCACAGCAAGCTGGCTTTTCTTGGTAACCACAGTTATGCATCTCTCAACAGTGACAATACTAGCAGAGCACATTTACCTGAAGTCTCATTTAACCTTTTCAGACACAGTGACCTGATGAAGTCTTTCCAACTACATCACACTTGGAAAAAAACTGTTTTAAATTGTCCATGTGTCGCAAGTTGGGAGTGAGAATGGGTGTCGTAGTGGCACAGTAGTTAGCAGTGTCGCTTTGCCTGGTTTAAATATCCTGACCTTTCTTTGTGAAGTTCGCATGTTTTTGCGATTGGTGTGATTTTCCTTTGGGAACTCTGGATGCATGTTATATTAATTGGTTATTCCAAATTGGTTATGAATAAGAGAAGTGTGTAGAATAAAGCACTGTGTGAATACATGGTTAAATATGGCTTGTAGTCTAAAGTGCTCTCAGTAAAGCTCTATATACATCCTGGTATATCACAGCACAGTGTTATGGCTTGCTTTTATGCTTTCACAGATAGCTATACTGAAAATGGCTAAATGTATATCTGACAGTTACTAAGGTAACCACCAAGCATCCATGCTGAAAAATGGCACTAGCGATGCTAATAGACAAGATTTGTATTCATGGAGGGTGAAAAAGTAGAATTGGAAGAGAAAGAAGGAATATACCAAAGATTACGTGACTGAACATATAGCATAAAAATGGTTATCACTACACTGGCTTTAAAGCACAGATGCAAGAATTGCAGCTTTCTTGGCTGTGGCCTGCCAATACCAATTCTTTTCTGTAAATGTGCTAGCACAAACAAAACAAAAATCAACAATTTTTAATACAAAATATCATAACTAGAATAAATAATTAAGCTTTAAAGCTCTCTTAATAAATGTTCTCTTAATGAAAGTCTCTAAACAACTGAAAACAAAGTGCTCTGCTGCTCAAAAGAGCTACAGATAATCAAACTAACATGAGCTGCATTTAACTTACCAACCAAAAGCAGGTACAACAGATTTATATAACAAATCAAATGTCAGTTACTTAATAATTTCCCAATGTGTTTATGAATCACAATGTAAATTCATGACATGAAAAGTGATCCACATTTATTCATCCATAATTTTCCTCCTAACTCCTTTGGTTCTTTTGTTTTGTACGGAGGCCACTAACTTGTGGCTGGCTCTGAACTATGCATAGCTTTAGCAGCTTTACCTTTGTTGACTCCTTTTAAAAGTTCAACTCATTAAATTGGGTGATGGGGGAAGTGTCTGATTAGTTACAAACATTTTCATGATGGTCCCCCAGTGTTTACTTTGATGTGCTTTGTGTCTTCATTCCCAGTGAAGAGCTTCCATGCTAAAGGCATGTTAGCATGTGGTTGTGAGTGTGCATGTGTTAGCATGTGATTTTAAATCTTAAATATACTCAGTATATTTATGCAAGGGTATTTATTTGTAAAAGAACAATCCGCCATCTGTCATTTTTCTAAATTTTCATAATTAAGATAAGTATGTAAGATAAGATAAACAGTGTTGGTGACTATGGTTACCAAATAAAGTAATTCACTAAATATTTGTACTCAGGTATTTCATTGGATGGTGGAAAGCAGGGGCCACTGAGATTAATTGGTTTTCTCTTGGCAAGGGGTTAATGCACATTCGCCACTGGGCTGACAGGGGGGCATTGTAAATGATGTAACCCAGAGAAATATCAGCAATCCGGTAAAGCTGCTGTCTCTTCCTCCCCCTCTTCCCTATCTTATCATCTTCTTGTTTCTCCCTCCCCTCTGTGCCTCTCAAGGCTCTCAGTCCCTTTTCTCTCCTCCCCATCATTTCCCCCTTCTCTCTTCATCACATCTGTTTATCCTCAAATACACTCTCTTCTATCATTTTAAACGTATTCTGCTTAGTCGGTCCTTTTTGCATTCATCTTCTTTTGTTCTTTCATCTCTTACTTCATAAAGCTTTTCTATTCCTCACTACTTTCTCCCCTTTCCTTACACTTCACTTTACTTCTCTCCCTGTCTCTCCTGGAAATGCAGGGGAGAGGTAGAGCAATTGAAGGCAATATGAGATTGAAAAGAGAATAGAAACCTGAAAAGGATGGATTGAAGGGGGGACGGGGCAGTGAAGAAGAGTGGGAGGGAAAAGCAAGGAGACGATCAAAGAAAAAGGAGACTCTAGAGAGAGTTCCTGAATTAAATAGAAGATTAAATTGAATTAATATTGAATTGAGAGATAGAAAGAAGGCGGGAGATTGAAGCAGAGGCAGGTGGATGCTAAGAAACTGGCCCACATAACAACTATCAGAGTAACTAGCTATTAGATATATGTTCCCAGCATTAGGGTCTACAATTCATTTTGTTTTGTGGGAAGATTAATTTACTTCTCTCAGTTTCGTGCCATAATGACGTGAGAATAAAAATATGCAGCCTGATAAAAACTTTATACACAGAAAATAATGTGTAAGCCATTATAACCTCCTTTCACAGACACTATTTTCATTCCCAAACAGAAAATCTGCAGATGATGCAAGCCACAAAATTGCCTCAGCATAGTAAGAAAGAAATAGTAATTACCTACTTCGCTACATATAGAGGTGACAGAACTGGGTACTGTTAGCTTATTCACTGAATATGTGTGATTGGAGTCAGAGCTGCTATCCCTAATGGAATCGTATGCTTTGGTTTCTCTAATTAGATAAAAAGTTGATACTTTATGTTGTAAAGTCATTTAAAGATCTTCCTGCTGATGCAGTGAAAGCTCCTTCAATTAATTCAGAAAGAAACTTGTATATTTTTTGTATAATTTCATGAAAGCTTCTAATTTATTTTAAATTAGTGTTAAACATGCTTGCATGTTTGTAGTAATTGGAACGCCTTGTTTGGAGGATGGTAGTCTTAGGCTGAAAATATTTAACAAATTTAAAATCAATTTTAGGCACTGCATTGTGAGCGTAGTGACTGATTGCCAAAATGCTTTGGCAACTTTTAGCCATTTACTAGCCAAGTTGACACGTCTGCCAGATTTTGGTAGTCTCAATGCTGTGTTAAACTCAAATTTAACCCTGCAGTTTACATGCACAATTTAACCAGACGTTGAGGGAACTTGACATAAAATTTGAAGTTTTCCACTATATCCGTGATCTAGGCAATGAGCCTGAGCCTCCAGTGAAGTCTTCTAATATTCAAACAGCATCTTAAAGGGAACAGATCTCCATGACTTCAAAGGAGCTCCCCTCAGCCCTGCAAAGCATTTCAGCATCATTTAGCGTTCACCTTAGGATCGCTTTGGTATTTAAGTAGCAGGAAGCAGCTCTTTTTTTAAAAAAACCCTCTTAAGCCCTTAGCCCTCATTTAGCAAAACAGGCAACAACCAAAAACTAGCTTGTAGACATATGAGAGTGGAAGCTAAATGGTCAGGCATAGTTTCCAATACTTGCCAGGGTCCAAAACCACCATAAGAATAAAAACAAGAGTGCTACTCTAACTTTTGAATGTACAAAATATAGGAAATATGTTTTACTAAGAACTTCAACGCATCACTTGCAAGTTAATGAGGGTTTTAAGTCATAAGGACTTAAATGTGATGTGAACAGGTTTTGTGGGTAGATCCAGGAGTGACTCGATTTGATTTTGTTTGAGATTTCATTTTTGAACAACATAGCCAGTTAACTGGCTGCACAACACATCTGCCAGAGCCACTAGCAATGAGTAATCAGGCCTTTCCAAGGACAATGAACCACATTAGTGGCAGTAGATTTGAGGTTAGAGAAAGAGCTTCATCATCTGGACGTTCAGTTTTATTGCCAGACTGGTTAGAACAAAGTGAAACTTGTTCATAATGGTTTCTATGTAAAAGGAAACTTCCCCAAGCTAAGTCCTCAACAGCCAACTGAAAAATACTATCTTTTGTACTTAGCATTTCCCAGGAGTGGGCATGTGCAACTTTCAGTGAAAACATTTCCGTACCCTTCAAAGCTTCTTGCAGGGCAATTCCCGCAATGTCTTAGTTGTCAATCTCAAAGTGATTTGGAATTTTTAAGTCCTTCACAATCAGCCACGTTGTAAAGTCTTGATTGACAGCAGACAAACCCTTGAGATGTCAACCTGCCTTGAATAATGGTCTTTATTTTCTGCTTGCCTTACTTGCTCCTCTCTTTCACACCGAAAAATCAGGCACGTAGCTTCCACTCCATTTTTTTCTATTTTGCTGTGTATCTAACATAATTGAGCACCTTTCTTTGATCCTGTCTGTGCTCTCTTCTATCCGTTTGTTGTTCATTTCCATCTTTCTCAGCCCCAACTTTCTTGATGACTTTGGGGAGCACCGTTAGCATTGGCCATCAGATAACAATGTCCTTGATCAATATATTCTCGTTGTGCATGAGAGTACACACAAGAATGTGTCTGTGTGCAAGTCAGCCATTTGTCTGCGTGCCCTAAAGTGTGTACACAGCCTTTTAAGGCATATCTCTTTAGGATCAGCATGTGGCTGAGCACTGAGCTTTTAATACCCTTGGTAAAGCTATAGGGGCCGACATTCCTCGCCTATCGTCCTCACTCCCTTCCTAATTAAGTTTTTAATACAACTTAAAAACCGTAGAAGGCAACATTACTATTCATAGAAAGAAAGAGGGGAACTAGGTGAAAGAAAGGGGGAGGAAGGAGGAGAGCAGAGAAAAATAAGCAGAGCTGAGAGCTACTGAAAATGAAAAAAAGTTTAGAAAATGGAATTACAGAAATAAGAAATGGAGCAAATTTGAGAGAGTTTGCAGTAATACTGATTTAAAGAGAAGAGTATTTTCAGAAAATGCTGACAGTCTTTAAATGCCAAATTAGCTGAGAAAATGTCACAAGGTCTTAAAGGATTGCCTCAATGGAGATATCAGATAGGAATTTTGACTACATTTCACTAAAGCCCAGTAACTGACTAACTGGCTAGGCTTTGAAATGTCAGTTTATCACATGGGACATTTTTATAAAAAAAAAATTTAAAAAATAAGTATATGGGAAAATTTATTACAGGTATATAATATAATATGTTCCCATGGACTCTGAAATGTAATTGGAAAACGACACAGCAATAAAAATCATCTTTGCTAGTTAATAATTTTCACATCTGCAGCTTTGGATTAGGCTCTAATTTGTAAACTAAATTATATCGAATTGAACTGCATTGATTTGTGACTGATTGCTTTGTTCTGTCTTCACTGAGATATTTGAATGCTAATCAATAAAATCAAATCAAATCAAACCAAATCTAAAAGATGATCAAAACAGTTAATAAAGCGACCAGCCAACTTAGTATGCAGCATAATAGTGTGCATTACCCTGCTGAACTTACCGACTAGCCCTAACAAATACCATTGCATCAAACTGCAACAATCTCCTCCACGTGCCAAGAACAGGTTACCCAGCAGAATATTCCCCCTGAGCATTGCCTCTGCTGGCTGTCCAGTCTATCCAGCTGCCATCTCTTCCCCAGTTAAATGAGGCACACATATCGGGTTGTCCACATCGCATTACAGAAAACATAATTCGTCACACCAAACCACCTTCTTCCGCTGCGCTGTGAACTGGTTGTGGATAAAGGTTATGTACTCTATCTGGTCCATAAGCAGCAAGCTGGGATGCACATGAGTTCTGACATCTTTCTGTCATAGCCAGTGTTATTTTTTGAGCAGTTTATGCCACAGTAGTTCTTCTGTGCAGGTGGACCACATAGTCCATTATACGTGCATCAGTGAGCTTCTGGCACCAGTGACCCTGTTGATGGTTCACTGGTTTTTTTCTTAGACCATTTTTGGAAGGTACTATCTACTGCATTCTGAGAACATGGCATACAGTGATCTGACTTGATGGGCTTTTCATAGTCTCTTGAGTTATATGCTTATTATTCCTGCAACCACCTGATGAACAGAAGCGAATGGACTGCTCCATTGCTACAAAACATAGCTTTCCACATCATGTGCCATTTCAAGAAAATGGCTTTTATTTCTTTTACCAGCTATTTGTAACTTGGGGAAAGTTTTGCCTGCATTTCAGTAATTAAGTGCAACGCAGGGAAGTTAGGTTTTGTAAAAAATAAATAAATAAATAAAAAAAGTGTAATTAATTGATTTGCTAAAAATTGAGGACAAAGTAGAAAATTCCAAAAACAACCACAACAAACATCAAACATCACATACATAGATAAAAAAAAACGTGTTCCACAGTAGGACCTCACCTACAATGCAAGTTAAAACACAGAATAAGAGTTAGGGGGTACTATTTTTCTATTAGTTAATTTTTACATCAACAAAGTTGAAGATTAATCACAACTCGAGGCTGTTTGATCAATATATTCAGCAGGTTTTTTGTTTTTTTTCTCTCTGAGTGACATCAAAGAATGTAAGTGTTTCTTTCTTTGTCCTTGTGGATCTTTGATACACAGTGGTAATCAAAGCCCTATAGAAAACAAATAAAACATCTGATGAAAGTAAAGAAGAAAACAAAGATGTGAGTGAACTTGTGTAAGATTCAGTCACTAAGGAAGAATACTAAATCACAATGAAACCGTGAAATTAGTTTGTAACCTTGTTGGCTAAATCCAAGACATATTTATTTATAGGCTACCACCTATGGCACTGTAATATTTACCAATTCAACAAACAAAAAATAGGTATTCTCCAACATATTTATGATAAATGTGTTAAAGAAAATGGTGGAAATTGCTTTCACAATTATTTTTAATTGACCTTTTTTAAGTACTCTGTGAATTAGGGTTAGATAAAGACAGACTAAATTGCTCTTTGTTATCCCTTTGCCTGGCTGAGCTTTATTTAAAACTTTAAAGACCCTTCCTGCTTTCACAAAAATCAAAACTACATAAAAAGCAAATGTCCTTTGGTCACTTAATTTATTTTTGGAAAGAAAAACTCAAGATTAACAAACAAATAATATTTGTGTCTATTGGTATACAGTAAATTTCTGGTTTCTCCAGTTTTCTTCGATTCTTTTTTTACCGATAATTATGATTATACAGTAAATAATAATGGATGATGAGCAGAGCGGGAAGTACAATAATTATTATAAGTCACCCTGTTTCCAGCGGTGGTTCATGAACTGACCTTATATTGAATGAGGTTGACAGTGAGCATTTGCAGTCTTTTTTCTTGTAATTTTGTTGCTTATATATGAATTGAACATAATTAGACAGACTTTGTACAGAAGTTCCAATGAAAACATTTTCTAGGAAGAGTGCAAATGGCAGGGCTTTGTATCACAATGATGTAGCCGATGAATTTCGTTCCCATTAAGAAAAAAGTGCCTGGATATTTGCAAAACCATGCAATTTTTCTCAATTATGACTTTGAATGGTAAAAATGGTAAATGGTCTGCATTTCGTTGCCCTGTACCTGTGCATGTGCAATGACAATAAAGTTGAATTCTATTCTATTCTATTCTATTCTATTCTATTCTATTC
>NW_024582386.1:604478-613459 GCF_018398535.1 Haplochromis burtoni
ACTGACTAACTTTTGTCAATATCAAATAAACTGAGAACTAAAAGGAAATTCTCAATCTCTCCTTGTTGTATAGCTTAGCTTTTCAAACAGTTTTAACAGTTGTTTTAGTTTGACAAAAGCCGAATGACGAATTAGCGCTTCCAGTCAGAGATTGAGCATGCACCGGTTTATTGTATTTCCAGACTTGCTTTCGGCACAATTTACAGTGAACGCTACTCTGTTTTTTGTCAGACTTGAAATAGCCGAAATACCTTCACACTACGGAACAATCTCTCCGGCGTTGGAACCATCATCTGTTTTCTCTTCGGTAACCTTCGGTCACGCTCTCGGTTTCTCTAGTCGGCACACTCATTTCCTCCATTACCCGGGCGGCATGGCGGCTGGCTGCTTCCCACACAAATACAAATGTGTGGCTTGGCACTTGTGCTGTACGTAACAAGTCACGTGACGTGACGCTGCGGCTTTGATTGGTTCGACTCTTCGCTACTTAATTTGGATTGGCTGTTCTTTTTTTTTTTTTAAGAGGACAAGAGCGGTGAGGCCTATCGCAATAGTTTAATTTTTCTATCGAGAAAAAGTTATTTCGCAATGCATATCGTTATCGTTCTATCGCCCAGCTCTAATAAGGAGTTTCTTTATCTTTGGAGGAATAACGTAGGAATACTTTGGAGGAATACTGCATTATGTTTAAGAAAAGTGTTCTGTGTAATACATGTAATAATGACTTTTTTGAGTAATGACTCCAACACTGATCACAAAATACGAAGGGAAATACTTAAATAAACATCCACAAACATTTGACCCACAGCATGCAACTAATTTGCATGAAGGGAATTTCTTTATTGCTGCTTAGCAACGGAGGTTAGTCTCAAAACAGAGCAAATGTGAACCCAAATCGATAAGAGAATCAATAATGGAATCTAAATCACTAATAAACCACTAATAAGAATAATCTAACAGTATTGTACTGTTCACTTAGCTACTTTCTTTTTTTTGTGACTTAGGATCTAAAATCATTGCTGAATAGAGCTGCAAGCTTTGGGCAACTCTTAAGACATTGACTTTATACTAACCCTTGACATTTATCTGTAAGAGTGAGTCACAGTAAACACACTCACACACACACACAAACACACATACATGCACACACACTTGGTCTTTTTAAGGCCTTGTGGTCTAATATGAGCTGTCAGCTCTGGCACATTGTTTTGACTTGTTGGGGATGGTCCTGCAGGGTATAGGACATTATGTGTGTTTTCTCTTATGTGTAAATATTTGCATGTGTACATATTTTTTTTCCTAGCATATCGCCATTTTTTTCTGTGAAATCCCACGAAGTGATATATGACAAAAAACATCTATCTCAGAGTATTTGGGGAGTAACCCCCAAACCAGGCAAGTGGCTCCAGTAGATCCCAAGAATGACATCCTGGAGGAGGAGCAGTACTAGGAAAGATACTGAGCAGGACCCTCAAGGTCCCAGGCTGAGTTTGGACCTGAGCTTTAAGGATACAGACCAACTGTTTGTGTGTGTGTGTGTGTGTGTGCGTCCGTGTGTGTGTGTGTGTGTGGGTGTGTGTGTGTATATGTGTGTGTGTCCAGCATCAAATAAAGATTATCTTACCATTTTAATCCCAGTTTTTAAAACATATTTGACATCCCCCCACATACAACCACAATAGTGGGATTTATACAGTGCATACACCCCCACACAAACATACTCGTGCATGCCTTTAGGGCAGATCATATGAGATTGTTGATGATTGTTTCAGCAAGAACATAAGTCAGTCATTGCACGCAATCTGCAGAAGAAAAGGCACGCACTCTCTCTCTCCCTTTTTTCGAGTATCACATCTTTTACATATTGCATAGTACACGAGCATGTAATCACCTCCTATCAGCATTGTGTTAATTGTGTATTCTGATAAATTAATGTGTAGATGGAGAAACCTTAAGTTGGATGTATGCATCTTATAGATGTTTTTACACGTTAATGTTATAATCTTGCAGTGAAATGGTCATTAAGGGCCATTTAAGACTACTTTCAGTTTAATTATTAACAACACTTCATATTTGTAACAATAATCAAGCAAATTAAATTTGAGAATAAAGAAAAATGTAATATAATCGGTCTAAGGGCTGCAGTGTATAATCCTAAGTATTCGAATGATACAATACATGTAAACCATGGTCCGATATCACAGGGTGTGTATGTGTGTGGGAGTGGTGAGTGGGTTCAACAGACAGTGAGGAAATATGTGTCAAATCTCAAGGAAGGTGGTAAAATCGGTATGTGAAAAGTGCCGGTAAGACACTTCCCCCTCCCAGCCCCACCAAACAACTACCTTCAATTTGCCCGTAAGCAAAACACTTTACCACCAAACGCTTCAGTGAAAGATTGCAATGCACACCAATTACAAGTGTGGAAAACTGGTGGTTCTACTGGGCAACCCCCAGGTCTGAATATGTTTAGCCATATTAAAACGAAGCAGGGATTTGCTGTGTAAGGGCACGCGTGTTGAGCCTTATAAGTTTCACTTTAAAAGAAACTGTGAAATTGAGGTCAGAGAATAAAGTGATACCTGGGTCCAAGGAAAAGTTAACAGCTGCGATTTTGATTTTGCCCTTAGAATACATATTGACTTTTAAGATAGAGGTAGAAGTAGAGTCTTTATCTCTTACTGTCACTGCTTTTAGTCTGTCTCTTGCTGTCTCTTTGGTAGTCTCATCATAGCAGACTCCCCCTTTGCTATCTCAGCAGCTATCTGTAATGGGCACAACATTCAAAGTGCAGCATTGGTGTTTGTGTCTGGGTGTTAAGTGTTTCGGCATGCCTGGCTGTGTGCGCATGTGTGCCCATGTAAAATGTCTTTTTCGTGGCCTCTCTCTCTTGCCTTCTCTTTCGTCTTCTCTCTCAGCCCTCCAGAGTCAAAGCTTCCTTCCAGTCAATTGAAGCTGTTTTCATGTCTGGCACCCTGCGCTGCTGCAGGCGATGTTCATGTGTGTCTGTATTTGGGGCTAAGGAAGAGTGCATTTCTGTGTGCAAGTTCATGCATTTGTGGGCATAGGCTGCAGCTTCTTTGACAACATGATGTCTACACAGAATAGGAGGGAAAGACTTTTTAATTTTTATAAATCAACACCAGCACAATTGGTGTGTATATGTGCCAGCAACAGTTATCCAGTGCAGTATGTTTAGCTTCTTAAGCTGGTCATGTGAATCCTTATCTACAGAAAATAATTATAGTGTATTACTGTGTATTTAAATAAGCATAATTTAGGGTGTCTGTGGCTCAGGAAATAGAATCGGTCATCTACCAACCAAAAGGTCAAGATATGAACTCAAAAACTGGTTATGATGTAACGTGTGCAATATAAAAAATGCTGCAATGATAGAATAAAGGGCAATATGAGCCTGTTACAACTGATTGTTTAAAACCAGATCTGCTCAGATGTTTGTTGCGTTCCAAAAACATGTGCTGCTAACAAGGAAATTGCAGAGTGCCCCCTGGGCACCAGCCAAATTGTATGATTTTGGTTGTGTAGGCTAAAGTATACAATTTGTGTCATCATCCAAAGACTTTTGGACCAAAGTGTTACTCTTAATTCAACTGAATTCAATTTTATTTATCCAGTGCCAAATCACAACAACAGTCTCCTCAAGGCGCTTTACATTGTAAGGGAGACCCTACAATAACACATGTAGAGAAAAACCCAACAATCATATGACCCCCTATGAGCAAGCACTTTGGCGACAGTGGGAAGGAAAAACTCCCTTTTAACAGCAAGAAACCTCCAGCAGAGCCAGGCTCAGGGAGGGGCGGGGCCATCTGCTGTGACCGGTTGGGGTGAGAGAAGGAAGACAGGTTAAAGGCATGCTGTGGAAGAGAACCACAAACTAACAGAATTAATCGGAATAGAAATTTTACACAGGCCAGTGTGACTTCTGCTAGGTAGTGGTTCTGTCACCAATAACACAGGACTGACTGAATATTTATATTAATCTAATTATTTCTGTAACCTAGTTAAACAAACATTTTCTACAAAATTAGCTTGTCTTACCTTTTTTTGTTGTTCTGTTTAATGTTGTACCTGTGCAGTTGAAGTAATATGCATGCACTCATCCTTTATAACCAACCCTCCTTGTGTACATTGTTAAGCCGGCATCAAAGTATTACCATATTTATGGTGGCCTCGGAGCTTATTTCAAAACAGTTGTCTTCATTAACTTTATTCTCTTAAAAATGTTTTGTTCAGCATGTTTAGTGTCAGGAGGTGCAAAAACCAGTGTGGTATAATTCATTAGTATTAGTTTCACTGTGATGCAGGAATTTCTTATTATGGAATTATATAATTAATATTGGAATTGATAAAAAAAAAAAGTGTTTAGCTGTTTTATAAACATGTCTCTAAGTGAAGGCCTTAGTAACAGATATTCTAGCACGAGCGCTATTTGAAAGAATTTCAATAGGATTCCTTTTAATGGGGAGTTTTACTTTGTGTAAATGCTGCATTTAATTGCTTTGACTGTAGTGGCTTCAGAGGGGCATTTAGGCATTAAATGAACAACTGAAAATTACAACCAGTCAACAGCTACTCATTTGTGGATGTGTGTGTGTGTTTTTAATATTATTTTTTATAATATTAATCCTATTTTGTTTCCTAATTCTAATTTCCTAATGTTGTCTTTCCCATAGCAAACAATTTTGAAACGACTGGGTTGTATGCATTCAGACAGTTTCCATCCACCTGGTATCCTGTTACCTGTTATGATTGACTAATATAATTACCTAAGTACTGAATTTTACTCCACTAAGATATTATATTTAAAATGCTGTTTCAGCAGCTTTTCCTGTACAGGCAGTGTGTCTGGGGCAGGATGCTGGATGTACTCCAGGCAGGTGTTTTCCACACAGGTGTAGTTTGTGACTTAATGAAGTTAATTACATTAATTGGTTAACAAAACAATCAATTATCCCATCATCCCCTCCCACATCCCATTACCTTCATTGCACTTTGCTCGGCCTCTGTCCAAGTCCTCCTTGGTTTCAAATGATTTGAATGAATGCATCTGTCTCCTGGATGCATGAATGGATGGATCAATTATTAAATAAAATGAAGGGTAGAATGATGGATGCGTGTAGAGACAGCAATGTTAAACTCTTGAATGGAGAGATGAAAGAATGAAGAGATGAATAAAACAGAGGGAGGAGTTAACTTTTCATGAAAGCCAGAAATCCTGGGCCTGTTCACTGAAATATTCCATGTGCACATCAGCAGGCAGATTTCCTAACCTTTACTCTCTTTTGATGTCACATCTCCCATTCTCTGCCATTTTTAGGTTAATTAAAATGCCCCTGGCTTTGTGAACATCAACTGTAGTGACTCTGAAAATTATCCAACCCTCCACTTCTCAAGATGACTAAAAATGGTTCAAATAGCAGTTTTCTGTCCAAGCTTTTATAGTCAAGCCAACAGAGACATAAAAAACAGAACACAGCAAGTGTCAAAAAAGCCTGTTTGACCCATAGACCATTAGCCATCCAGTACAGTCACAAGCAGTGTTTTTAATGCTTCAGCCTGGCTTGTATGACGTACACACACACACATTCATCCATCCTTCTCTGAGTCATATAAACAGTTAATGTCAAACCAAAAATCACACACTCACTTTTTATCCTCTTCCTCTCTCTTTTTCTCGACTTTATAGATGCCATACCATCCACAAACACATGGATCCTCAGGTACACACAGGGGTTGTAATGTCAGGCACTTTGGTTTATCAGTCACATCAACTACAAGCTTTACAATATGGTAATTACCTATAAGCTTTTTGTATTGCACATCAGTGCTCAGAAAAAAGCGCACACTCTCACTGAGGGTCAAAGAGGAAATTAATCCCTGCATACATATTTCTCAGATGTTGCCCCTTTAAGAAAAAAACCTTCTTTCTTTATGCTTCTGTCAACAAAGTGTCTATACTTTTTTATCCACTATATCTCTCTCTCACACACACACATGCATATGCGCTGTCTTACACACTGTTTTCTTGCTCTCACTTTCTCTCTTTCTCTAATACCATTATTTGAACCATCAGCCAGAGTGGTGGCATTTACTGGCCCCGATGCTTCCAGACACAGACACACACAAACACGCAAGTGCACACGCGTACACACACACACACACACACACACACACACACACACACACACAGTGTCTATCCGGGCAGGCTGCCCACTGCATGCTAAGCTAATGAGATTGGCAAAGTGCCACGTTACCAATATCAGCGGCAACCTTCTTCTTTTACTGAACTCACACACATAAAGGGGGATAGACACACACACGCACGCACACACAGAAGACTCACAATCTGAATCAAACATATGCAAAGGCACCGACAGACATAGATGATGATCACAAAAGAAAAGAAACTCAACCAAGTGCGCAAAAGTTATGCCCAGAAAAAGATTTATGCAGTTAAATATGGAACTGATGGAGATTAAGATGTGAGGGACGCAATTAGCTAGCAGACTTTTAGTTTGGAGGGATGACAAAAATCAGGATTGCATATATTTTGGTTTTTTCTTTGTTTATGAAATATTATCAAAGAAATTATGCCCCTTCCTCCTCAAACACGCACAATTCCCTGGTTTTTATGCCTCGCACTGCTGATAGCTTAAAAAGTTCTAATCTTACCATGAGTTGTAGACTTAGGGTAATCATTTTTCAAATAAATGTCTTCGACTTGCACTGTGAAAAATACCAATGGTTCTTGAAATGTCCTATTCTCCATCCATCCATTTCCTTCCAGCTCAGCTTGTCCAAGCTCTCACAGGGCAAGAAACAGGGTGCACTCTGTACAGGTCGGCAGTCTATTGCAGGCCTAACATAAACCGACAACCATTCATCATCACATTCACACCTACAGCCAATTTAGAGTCACTGGTTAACCTAATAAGCCCGTATTTGGACTGTAGCAGGCACAGGAAGAACATGCACACAGACGACACAAAAAAGGGCCCCAGCTGGTGGATGTCATATTCTTTGCCCTGCAATTATTACTTAAAAGTGGATCCCTGCAATGTGGAAGCCATTAAATCATTTATGTTACTTACTACTTCTCATTTTTCTAGTTTTTGCATGCTTCTACCTTCAAAATAGTGGTTAGAAATGTCAGAAAGAATCTGACTGAACTTGGAATATGGTGCTATTGTTGGAACCTCCCGTCCACAAACAACACCAAGAGCAGATAGAAATCACTTTGCATTTGCTTCATTGTGCATGAAAGCACTGCCATGAAATTTTCATGATGTGGTGTCCCAAAAACTATAAAAGTTTAATTCTAAATGATACACTTGTTATGGATACAAAGTGCATTCAAGCTGAGAACAAGAAAACCAATGAGAGAAAACACTGGAAGCTTTTTGCCTGTTCATTTGTTGTCTGTATCTTCTTAGGACCCATGTGAAGTGAGTACAGAAGAGGAAAGACTGCATGGTGGAGAAATGCTTAACTTGGACTCCTGGCAAACAGAGCCACGTCGGTATTATAGCTTAATAAGAGCAAAAAGAATTATTGCTTCAGTTTATAGAACGCTGTCCTCCCCAATGTCTTTGAAAAAGCTACCGAGTACGGTGTTAAATATTTAGAGCTTCTTTCTGCCAGGATTTTGTCAGTTTTTGTCTTAAATGGAAACATTGTAATTTTGGAAATTGAATTGAAAATCCAGTGTTAAATAAGTTTGGACCAAAATGTTAATATGTTAATATAACAAACAGGATTTCAAAGTCAAATTTACAAGGAATCCCATACTTGTAAAATTGCGTTACTGGCAGAACCAAATTATAAATCGTGTGTGTGTGTGAGAGAGAGCGAGTGTGTGAGTGAGAGAGAGAGCGAGTGTGTGAGTGAGAGAGAGAGAGAGTGTGTGAGTGAGAGAGAGAGCTTCAACAGTTTTACAAAGGCTTTTTGCCAGTGTCTGTGATGTCTGTCACTCTTTGGCCAGACTAACAATGCTTTCAGTCAGGCTATTTCTTCAAGTCATTCATCATTTACAGAATAAAATAAATGTTTTACTGGGGTCCTGAATAAAAAGAAACAGTGGAATATTGTTTCATTTGGGCCAAGAGCTTAGTGAAAGTGTACCTGCACTGGAAAATTTGCATAACTTGATTAGAGATACACAAGCACTTCAAGGAAATGTTCAATAGCTTAAGCACACTTTTTATTTAAATATAGCCTGGATTAAAGTAAACACGTCACATATTAATTACAAATGAGGTGAAATTACCATTGGAAAGTAAAACTAATTAAAAAAGACAAGAAAACAAACAAAAAAATATTAAAGATCCTCAACAGGACATGAACCTCCTGCCTTCTTCTTTGGCCTCTGTAGCTCTTCCAGATCCCTCAGGTCATCTGGATCCCTTTTTTTATCAGTTCCCAGAGTCAGAACCAGACACGGAGAAGCTGCATTCAGCTTTTATGCTCCATATATGCTTTTTATTTGTTTTTGTTTTTTAATGTCTCTGTAAAGCTCTTTGAATCACCTTGTTGTTGAATTGTGCTATATAAATAAACTTGCCTTTCAAACAAGGCTGTGTTTTCTTAATCGTTTCTGACAAAATGGCAGCATTTGATGCATTTGGATGAGAACCTATTGGACCAATCAGCAGGAGTTCGGTGCAGTCTGTGTTAAATGTCAACAGGTATAAGATGTTGTGTGACCCTTGCACACTTGACTATTGACCTACGGTCTTTCTCAAACCTTACTCTGATACTCCTGCATGATGTTTTTATAGTTTCATGTTGATTGTTTATTACCCTTATCCTCTTCCTCTCTCTTTTTCTCGACTTTATAGATGCCATACCATCCACAAACACATGGATCCTCAGGTACACACAGGGGTTGTAATGTCAGGCACTTTGGTTTATCAGTCACATCAACTACAAGCTTTACAATATGGTAATTACCTATAAGC